>NW_028274809.1:59257678-59560267 GCF_037043125.1 Eumetopias jubatus | reverse complement strand
GAGTAGCAGAGTTTGGTTTCCTGGAGCCCTAGCCCAGAACACCGTGACCATATGGCTATGATTTCTAGCTCAGCATCTCTCATCCGAGAGTGGAGGGATGGGCCAGCATGTGTAATGTCAGCACACAGAGCCCTCGGTGAGCCAGTAAGCTCGGGCCGTGTGTTACACGAGCTGGATAAGCAGCAATGTCATCACCACGATCACCAGCCCCCGCAACAGTAAGTGGTGCTGTGGTTAAATGTCCAAAATTGCCATCCCAGTACCTGCTCCGGAACAGCTGCAGTGGAAAATAGGAGGAAAACCTCTCCAAAGACTTCTTATACCTTTACCAGAGAAAAGGAATTGTTTCCAGGGATCTCCTGGGCCCAAGCGCAAGGGGACCTCCATAGGTCACTCCTCACCAAATCTTATTTGCCATGGTCCACGTTTTTCAGTCAGTGGAACTGATGATAGTGATGATGATGACTCTAAGGATGGTGCTGAGTCAAGTGAGCATTAAGAGCAAAGACATCTTTCTCCTTCGGGTAAAACCAAAGTTTCGAGATATTCCTGAAAGCGTCTCCAGAATCCTTTACCCTCAGAAACTCCTTAAAGCATTCAGCCTGAAGTACTTATCTGTTCTGAGATTCTGATATATTTTTGCATTATTATTCATAGACTCCCTTGCCAGAGCAGGAAGGCCCAACTGTCGGAACAGTGGGAACCTTTGAACTAATGAGCTCCAAAGATTTAGCATACCAGATGACAATTTATGATTGGGAACTCTTCAACTGTGTGCATGAGGTAAGGTGCTTGGTGGAGAGCATGAGCAGGTACCATTGCAACTCTGGATGAAGCCTGCCAGTTGGCTCAGCTGCAAATGTTGATGTGTGCTGCAAGATGGAGACCACTTGATCGTTTGTGCAAATATTGAGCTTATTAATAAGGCCTGTTACAAAGTCTTTGGGTCTTAAAGAAAAATCGTAATGATTTATAGTAGTCTTCCTGAGTATGTTAAACCAATAGTACTCGTTGATAGTTCTCTATTTAAGAGGCCCCACCGAAGCCCCCTCGCTCTGTAGGTACAGCTTGAATCCTGGCCAGTGATTGGATTCACATTTGCTGACCAGCGTCAACTCGTCTTGACAAATAGAGAAGCCTCGTTGGTGTTTTGATTGAGAAACAAAGAAATAAAATTGTTTTCTTTTCTTTTCTAGCTGGAGCTAATCTATCACACATTTGGAAGGCATAATTTTAAAAAGACCACAGCAAACTTGGATTTGTTCCTGAGGAGATTTAATGAAATTCAGTTTTGGGTCGTCACTGAGATTTGCCTTTGTTCCCAGCCCAGCAAACGCGTTCAGCTCTTAAAAAAATTTATTAAGATAGCAGCCCAGTAAGTATCATTAGCTTAGGAAGAGAAAAATCTTTGAGCTGCATTTTCATTTTGTTCCATTAGGCTACATCTTAAAAAATAAATAAATAAAAAGCAAGATACAGGATCTCCTTATACACAAGGAACAATGACAGGGGCTTAAGAATAACTGAACTCTTATAAAAGATTAATTTCATCTGGCTTTTGTAATACTGGACATCAGTATATAATAAATTAACATCTTACAGCATGGATGCCAGAGTCAAAATCATGACCTCTTTTGTCCTGGACTGCCCTGGCTTTGTGCCTCCCCCAGTTTAAAGAGTCCTTCTGCAAACAAAGTTCTGTTGTAGAAAAGTTGTGTTGAGAAGGCCCTTCAAGTCAATGTCCCACATGACACCTTCAAGCCAGTAGAGGGCAGTGGAAACATGCATGTACGGCGGCACATCCAACTCAGCCAGAATGAAATCAGTAAAATGCATAAATAAAGGCGAGCTAACCTGGGACATGAAAATCATCTCCATCGACATCAGAAAAAGCAAGCAACTTATAAATATTCTATTTAGTAGCACTTCATGGGAAACAATTTATCTACTGCCGGGGCCAGTTAGATTTCTCCCTGACATGAATTTAATCTTCTCCTGCTATTTAGATATGCCTGACAACCTCCTGTTTACTTCCATGTTTTTGGTATCAACACAAGGCTAAAAATAAAATGCTAAATGTGGCCCATGGCTGGGAGACTTCTTTCTAAATGCAGGGAGCTCTCGCATAGGAAGGTGGGGAGCACAAGTGACCCCAGCTAGCAATTTTCTTGGGCCAAATAGTTTAGATCCCATACAGAGTCTGATTTCCAGAGCTAAACAAAGAAGTAAATGCTGCTTGACATTTCATATGTATCAGCTTGCCGAATGCTTCAAATTATTTTGCCAAAAATTTGAGGGTTCAACAGGATATCCAAATCCTCAGATTCAAATGCTGGTATCTCTTAATTTGGAAAAGCTGCCTTTTTGAAGAAAGATTTGGTAAAATGTTGCTTATGAATTTCTGGTTCAAAGGATAGCCACTTTTTCTAGGAGACTGAACAGCCTTGTTCAAGGGACAGGTGCCTTCGAATATTTGGAAGGAGGGGATTACGGAAACTGTGACCATATGTGCTTTCCTGCTATAAAGAGCACATTCTCTCTTCCCCTTAGCCCAGCAGTGCTAAACGCAACAAGGAGAAGAGAATGGCAATCTGCACACTAATGTGGGAGATCAGCAAACCTTTGGGGGCCTGATCCTGTTATTTGACAGTGGCAACTGAAAGAGTTTTGAAAGAGAGCCTTTCAAAAACTCGGGAACTTTTTAAATGTTTTTGCCTTTTTATCTTTCTTCCTTTTGATTATGGGAATGAGTAGGTGGCTTTGGCCTTTGGTATAAATTGGCTTGTGTTATTTAACCTTTACTAAGCTGGTGCTGTCCTGCAGTGGAGCTGTTTGCATGGCCCTGCTGGAGAAGACTGTAGACTCTCCTAGACCAAGGTCTACAAGAATGAGATCTACACCCAGTGTTTTTAGAGAACTTCAGCAAGTTCCATGTAAGCTCTCCGACCTGCCCAGAGTTTTATGAAATTGGGGGTTCGAGTGTTATTATCTCCTTCTGAAGATGAGGAGACTGAAGCATGGGGGTAGATCATGACTTACCGAGGGTGATGAAGTTAGTTGGTAACAGTGACCAGAGCAGTGACCAGAAAGGCAGGTCTGTATTCCTGCATGTCCTTCCAAGAGCACATGGATAGGACAAAGGCAGACACGAGTACATGATCATGCTCCCTGCCTTCAGCCCCAGGGGGTCTCTGAAACTGCTTTCAGCCCCTGACCTGAGAGCCACTGCCCCAGCACAGCAAAGGCCTTGCTTGCTTTAGCACTGGTGGGATAAGACACCTGATATCGTCTCTGAAATCTATATTCCTCTTTCCACACAGACCATTTAAGAATCACTCATTGCTTCCTCTGCAAAGAAGACACAGGCAGCAAAAACAAAAATTTCATTAGCCTTTCGCAAAAATGTTCATCCAAACAGGATTTAATTATGATGAAGTTGACTTAGATAACCATATTGATTTGGGGTAAAGGATTTGCACTTGTTGCAAAATTAATTCTTTCCCTTTTCGAGGAACTGGTATGAAGAAGTTGGGGATTCCCTTCTTTTTTCTTTTTTTTTTTTTTAAGTTAAATCAAGTACCTGGGCTAAATATTGCCATTCTAATAAGAATCTTTGATCTTCTTCCATAACATTCTTATTCCCAAATACATCTTCATAAAGGCTAATAGTTGCCTTAGTACACATTCAAAGTGATCAGCCTCATCGACATCAGTAAAACACAGAGACAATAAGGCTACTTTTTGGTCAATTGTTTAGGCTCTTTGTCAGCTTTATAGGGATCATGACTTGTAAGTTGGTATTTCTCAACAAATCAGAAGCATTCGCATGGCAGGCAGACATTTCGGCAGCTGCAGCAATCGGACTTCCTCGTTCCCTCTCAGGCTGACAGAGGAGGTGTCCGGCCTCCGGCTCAACGTCCAAAAGTCTTCAAGGACATTTTGCTTCCCTCTCTTATCCCATGAGCTGTTTCCTTCCAGGTTCAACAAGGCTTTTAGGAAACTCTGAGATCATCCTAACAATCCCTAGGGTAGGGGTTTTTAAATTCCTTCTCAAAACCTGAACCTAGATAGCTGGAACCATCACCTTTCTAAAATTACCGTGGGAAGTCAGATGGCTGAACGTGGTCACCCAAGTGGAACTTATACAGTGCATTAAATCTATCATTGCCTGTTCTCGTAACAAGTCCTGACGAATATTAATGGCTATCAGAAAATAGAACACTAATTTTTTTCTTCAAATCGCACTCAAAAGTGGCTATTTACTCAGCCATGTGCTTCTTGTGTTTCAGCTGTAAGGAGTACAAAAATCTGAATTCCTTTTTTGCCATCGTCATGGGACTAAGTAATGTTGCTGTGAGCCGCTTGGCACTCACATGGGAGGTAAGCTTCTGCTGAGATCCAGCTGTGACTTTTGCCTTAAGAATAAAAACACAGGCTCACCAGTGAGCTTTTTTAATAGAAATATCACTCACACTGGTATAACAATGGAAAAGGTGGGACCTTTGAGGGAAGTGACCTGTCTCCTTTTTCCAGTTGCCTGAGAGTGTGAATTTAAAAAGATATTGTCCTTTCATGGTAGGGGGGGCGTTATGCGGGGGGGGGGGAGGTGTCTCAGCTTCTTGGTCTGTACAAGGTAAATAATAATAATACATCTAGTTCCTAGGTAAAACATGAATCGACAGCATTGCTTGGATGATTTCAAAGGTTTTGCTCATGGATTCTGGTGTTTTCTGGAATGTCTGCTTATTGCCTTATCTGTAATTAAAAGAGGACAGAAGATCCATTTTTATCCAAGTAGTCATTTTGCTCCAGGGAAAATTAGCCAGAAGGCCAACTGTTTGGCCCAGCTGAGTACTAAGTATCTCTTAACTGCCTGGCCGACCTCTCTGTGTATGGAGGAACAAGAGTTGGCTAATATTCAGGTTGGGGCAAAAGTAATGTAGGTGTGTTGTGGATTTCTGGAGCCAATATCATTAGTGGTTTGTTGACAGTTGGTTATTTGTGCTAAACATCTTCATTTTTCATCAGCTAAGTACTCAAAATGTGCCCGACCCCTTACATGTGGTATATAGTTGAAGAAATACTAATCTCTCATAGAACATACACACAAAAATAGACTCTTACTAAAAATAAAAAAGTATGTGTAAGTGGGACACAAAAAGAGGTCAAGGAGTAGATAACAGAGACTTGATTTGCAAGAGTGCTTTAAAAGGCACCAAAGGCAGCTGTTTGCATCTCTAAATATTTTCCTTAAAACATTTCCTTCCCTGCTTCCCTCTTGAAACTGTTTCCTTTCTCTGTCCCTCCTAAAATGCTTCCATTGTTTATAGGACAGGTCCTCACAAGTTCTTCTGTCTTGGGTTTCTCTTAGAATTCCAGGCAGATGCAGCACACGGCAGCTCATCCCCTGAATATAGGAATGAGGGAATTGGTGAGGCCTGCGGGCCACGCCGCTGTATCACCTTCCAGCTGGTAAACAGACAGAGTTAGGGCTGCCATGAGATCGAAGCGAGGAAGCCATAGAGCAGTCTCCCCTGTCTTGTAGCCCAAGGCTCTGGAAACCTAGGGTTCCCTCGCAGAGAGTCTGCCTTCCCAAGCCTGTTTCCAGCTTCGAATGTCCCCATGGAGTCCAAATGATTTGGTGGGGAAGATCAAAGAAGGTATAAGGCCTTCCAGGGGTCCCGGGAGGACAGGTGCCAGTAGCACATAAAATAGCTGCCGGACGTTAAGGCCATAGCATGAGAGGGGGCACTATCAGAGTCTCCTTTCTTGGTCTAAAGAGAAAAATTGGAGGCTGCTTAGGGGGCGGAGGGTGCAGTCTGTAGAAGGAGAGAGTTAACTGACCAGTCCTTCATTTTCACGGGGACTGTGAAGAAGCACATCAGTCTGCGAGCTACTGTTCTCATCCTTGCATGTTGCTGAAAGAGAAGATGAGCCCTTCCTCATTTATAAGTCTCTGTTCTTTAAGGTGAAATGTAATTATGTCATCCTGTAGGAAGCACTTTCATTCGTAAGCACTTTTAATTGGGTTTCTCAACCTGTACTTGCGGAGAACCTCCCGGGCTGCCCAACGGCTCGGGCAGAAAGCAGGAGGGCCCGGACGTGAGCAGGGTGAGAAATGCTGCCTGACCTCCTGGAACTACAGAACACTTGAAACTGTCAGTGAACAAAACAGGGGGAAAAAGTTACACCACATGGCAAAGGCAATGGTTCAGTCTGGGAATGAAAGACCAATCTGACATCAAGCAAATGGGAGTAAAATACTGGAGCGGTTTCTTGGCCTTCGCAGTGTTAACACTGTGGGCTGGATAATTCTTCATTGTGGGGCTGTCCCCTGTAGCTTAGCAACCTCCCTGGCCTCCACCTACTATCAGTAGCACCTCTCTGCTCCACCGCAGTTGTGACAATAAAAAATGTCTGCAGACATTACCAAATGTCCCCTGGTGGATGTGGGGTCAGGGGTGCAAAATTGACCCCAGTTGAGAACCGTCACTCTGGAAGCACCGGGTTACATAGATTATAGTATTAAGACCCACAAAAATTTGGATGACCGTATGCCATCCTGTCTTTGACCCAAAAGCCAGCTAAGTAAAGAAAGAGAGGTAGAGTGACAGATCTAACCAAAAATGTAATTCACTTATCATTTTTAAAGTGGTCTATGTCCATGGCAAGTTATCATCTAATGAGGTGATTTGGATACTCCATGTGGACTGAGATCCTTGCATCCCTGGATACACATCCCGGCTCTCATCCCTTTGGACTTTGCCTCTGAGCAAAGATATCAGCTTTCCCCGAAACCTAACTTGGAAAGCAGTACTAGGAAAATGAGCTTGGAGGACATGCGGGAGACTAGTCCTAGAAACAAAATCAGATTTTTTACAGATTTTTAAATGGGAATATGACAAACTAATTCAGACATGAGAGAGAAGGAAGAGAGAGGTGCTCTTCTGTGAGTACAGAGGCCTAATTGGTGAATCCATTGTTGCCGGTAGACTTCCGTGCCGGAAGCAGAGCTGAGCTGGGAATCTCTGAGGCCTAGGACTCGCTCAAAGCTTCCACAGTCTCGGGAGCAGACACGCATCACGCCGCTCTGCCTTGGTGTGGCCTATCAGAAGAGAACAGTTCAGGATTTCTAAGATCTCAGGAACCAAGCAAAGAGAGAACCAATAGATTGAAAGGTGGCTCGATAATGGCCGACTGGCCTTGGTATGTGGGTACAGTCAGCGGCGCTGAATCGGGAACCACAGCCGTAGAACCGTCCATGTTCCTATGACAGCAGGGTGGAGAAATAACGTGGGGAGATGCTTGTGTGGAAAAGCATTGAGCATGTGAGAGAGGTGTAGAAAGGAGGCAGGTGATGCGAATTCCAGAGGCTCGACCGTCATCAGCTGTGCAACTTGGGGCATGTCACAAACTGTGAGACCTAATTTCTTCCATCTATAAAACACAGGTTTGATCTATTCAAATAAATATTTATGGAGCAGTGACTATGTACCTGACACTCGTCCAGGCACTGGGGATAGAGAAAGAAACACAACTGATAAAAATTTCTATTCCCGTGTAGTTTACATTGTAAGGTTAGAGGAGGATTGAATAGGTAGTTTCTAAAACTTGTAATCCCACTATTCTCTGGTCTAAAGTCCTAATTGTGGGAATCAGAGAGTTTAAAAGGTGTGGGAGGAGGTAATTCCAAACCACTTGTGGTCTGAGAATGCAGTCCTCTGTATGAATAATTAGAAAACATTATAAAAACAGTAAGACCAAAGCATCTGTAGTTAACTTTTGTTTCAACGAAGTTAAGAGTTTTAAAAGGTAAGTTCTTTATATTCCAGATGATGCTCAAATGCTAAAACAGATTATAGCCTGGCGTTTTTTAGAGATGTTTGATTAAGAGCCAGAGAAATACATTTCCCCTAGTAATGGTAACACATGATACATACCTAGATATCGAATCTGACATATGAGTGTGGCATTTTCGTTTCATTAACAGAAACTGCCAAGCAAGTTCAAGAAGTTCTATGCGGAGTTTGAAAGTTTAATGGTAAGTGACAGTGACTCCTTTATTCTGTTCACTGTCTGCATTAATCCAATTTCTGATTAGCTGAATTGAAGTTCTCATTTCAGAAATTTTACCTGTCCTTGTATGACTTTAAGAAGTTTATGATCCCGTTTTAGTGCTGCTAAAACAAGCATGTCTGACTAATGAACGGCACCCTCAGGAGCTAACTTAAAGAGGACTTATGTCCCACATAAGGTCAATTTGTGTAACTAAGAAAAGCAGTGTAATAGGGTCCTTTCCGCCTAGCGCAGGTGGGCTCTGGGTTGGAAGCTGCATTTTCCTTGCCTTGCCAAAATTACTGTTCCCCATTGGCTGGGAGGTGTTCACAGACAGAAAAGAAGTGAGTGGGATCTGGTAGGAATGATGGGATGGTTTCAGAGAGGGCACAGGGGGCTGGCGGGGCAAGGCGGAGAGGAGCTGACGGAGTCAGAACTCCCAGGAAGGGGGCGGTGCTTCAGGAGAAGGGGTCCCAGGAAAGAGGCGGTGCTTCTTGGGGGGCGGTTCCCAGGAAAGAGGCAATGCTTCTGGGGGAGAGGGTTCCCAGGAAGGAGGCGGTGCTTCGGGGGGGGAGGGTTTCCAGGAAGGAGGCGGTGCTTCGGGCGGGGTGGGGGTGGGGGTCCCAGGAAGGAGGTGGTACTTCGGGAGAGCGGGGGGGGGGGGGGGGGGAGGGTTCCCAGGGAGGAGGCGGTGCTTGGGGGTGCGTGTTCCCAGGAAGGAGTTGGTGCTTCGGGAGAGGGCGATCTTGGTGGGGGATGGTTTTACACATGTGTTTGCTCGCAAAGGGAATCTCTCCCCTCAATCCCTGCAGGCAAATCTCCCTCTCAAGCAAAAAAAGGAAACACAAAGCAAATAATTTTCATGTCAGACGGGAAGTTGTTTTAAAACAAAAATCAATTTAACTATCTTTCTTTTATAGCTACGTTTCGTTGAAAACTATGTGATTGGGGGGTAACAAGTCTAGGTGTGTTAGGAAGTAGAGGGGGTGGGATATGTGTCATTAATCATTAACCAGCATCTCTCTTTCTCTAAAGGATCCTTCTAGAAACCACAGAGCCTACAGGCTGACAGTAGCTAAGCTGGAGCCTCCTCTCATCCCCTTCATGCCTTTGCTCATTAAAGGTAATTCTAAGGAAACGCACAGGTCAAGCCAGGGAGGAATATGTGGGGAAGAAAATGAACAAGAGCCTAATCAGGCTGAGCTCTTTGGAAAAAATGGTCCCCTCCTTCCCCCTTCTTCATCACCTCCTCTCCCCCTTGACTTTTTGGAAAGGGTTGGGAAGATTATCAGAGGAGCAAGGATCTATGATTTGGAAAACTTGATAGCGAAACAGAGGGTTAGTTTGGAAATTTTACTAATCTCAGGTAAAGTGCTTTCAAAAAAGTTAAACAGCCAATATAAAAGGAACTATTATCAGCTTTTTTCACCTGCAGTGTTATGCAAATCCTCCAGCATAATCTAATGGTGCTATTGTGGTTTCTTGGTATGACATATTTCTGTTAGTAATTAGAATGTGACTTTTATTTCTGTGCAGATATGACATTTACTCATGAGGGGAACAAGACGTTCATTGACAATCTAGTAAACTTTGAAAAAATGGTACGTACGGTATTATAACCTTAACCACAATGTTGTTTTCTTTAAAATAAAATCTGCGTTTGTACTAATAAAGGAAATACTTTCCATATACGGCGCCACATTAAAAAGGTAGTTATGCATAAAGGAGTTTTGAAAGATTTGGTTCAAATTGGCTACCTATTTTAGCCTGTCAGTTCTCTTTTGTAAAAGTGAGCAGTATTTGTGCCGCAGCTCACAGCAGCCGCTGGCTTTTATGCTCTGTGCTTGGTCCTGGACTGCCTGTTGCTAAAATGCGTGAATGTTCCAGAGTGACTTCCATGTTGTTGTTTTGTTGTAAGGTTCCTAGAGCTAGACTTCCCCAGGATGCCTTTGAGTTGTTTATCTGCTGGGCCTGACTTTAGTGCATGTAGGTAAAAGGCAACTCCATTGCAGATCCTTTTCACGGAGTATTCACCTAAATGTATAAATAAATAAAGTTTGCCCAAGTTCAGAGAAGGAACTTGGGACTCTTCATAACCAAAAACAAATTTTTAAAAAAGTAACAGATGTGGAACTGGCATATATTTGGTAGTTTGCAGCTCCCCTCATCAAGAAAAAGCTGTGATGTGGCAGGACTTACTTCGCCATTTATTTTCTTATCTTCTGTGAAGCAATAAAGCAGGTCATGCCAAAACCTATCTTTAGCTACACAGTGCATGTTCATGGAATGCTCCATTGTCTTCTAAATCCTCTGGCTGCGGCCTGGATGGCTGGGGTGTTTAGGTGTTATCTCTGTGTGGGTAAGCATCTGCCCCGGGTTATGGTTTGCAGTGGGGAATATGGATCTGCAGGAAAAGCTCAGGCCTGGGGAGTTCAGGAGACATGAGGCTCGGTTCTCAGCTTCATTCCTTTGTAGCAATCTCTTAACTTCTCTGTGGGTCAGTTTCCCCAAGAGAAAACGGGGGTCCTGCCTGCTCCATCTATGTCTGGAGATTGTTGATCAGTCCAGAGTATATAAGTATTCTTTAAGCCATACGTAGTGCTACAGAATTCTTCTCAGAAAATGGTTCCTCTAATTGTTTCTTGAAATTCAGCTGGTATACACAACTCCAGGAGAGCTGGAAACATCCTGCAGTGATCTGTAAGGATCACACCATCCAGCTTTGGGAATGAGCTTAATGCAAGCCCGGCTTGGTGAAGAAGTCCAGCAATTGCGGGGGAATTGGTTTCCATGCCTTAAGCTTGTTAGGAAAGAGCATAGGAGTCCACACTCTTCAAAGACACCCTGTGCTAGAGAGCAAATATTTCCTCAGCAGTGTTCCCCTCCAGGGGCAGAATACGAGCATCTCTAATACTGTCAGTTTAATAATTCTTTGATCAAAGTAAAAAAACATTCTTTGTTCACTTATTAGTATGGAGAATTAAACATATTTCCCTGATGTCTGAAAACCTGTTTTCCAGAAATGAAAGATTTAGCAAATAGGTAAAGAACCTTCCAGATCACTTATGCAGAAATGCAGACTACGGGATAGCTAAGCCAACTATTTGGCTATAAAATATACATGTGCACAGAGGCGTAGAAGGCAGAGTTTCCTAAAGAGTTGACTGAGCTTTAGAACTTTTGATCATTAAAGTGAACGGAACAGGACAAACAAGATAGCAAAAATATCTGTCAAGGAGAATGAAAGTTGTTTCCTCTGGGCTTTTAGATATTGGTGTGGCATCCATAACCTTCAAAGGAAGAGTCGTATCTGATGGCTGTTGAGAGAGTTCCCCTCCCCCATTTCTCCACTCCATGCCTACAGCTTTGGGCTCTTACACGCCTCACTGTGAGGAGAGACCCTTCATACCCTGCTTCTCACACCTCACTCTCAGATTACACTTTAACTTAAAAGCAACTGAATGGCTGAGATAGCAGTTCCACTGTGATAGCAGAAACCTGATTTAACAATGGCTTACCCAAGCTCAGTGTATTTCTTTCTCATGTGAATGTCCGAGCGAGTGTGGTGGCTCCCGAAGAGGTCAAGTTTCCAGGCTTCTCCTCTCTTGCCATTTCTCTATCCACACGGTTCAAGATGGTAGACCAACATCATGCCATGTCAGGTGGAGGGAAGGGAAGGGGAGAGGGAGAAGGTGAGGACACACTTCTTACCTCTAAGGACGTGAGCCGGAGTGGCACTCACCATTTGGTTCACGTTTGACTGGCCAGAAACTTAGTCACATGAAAGGAAAATTAGGATATGTGGCCCTTATTTGTGGTAGTCACGTACCCCACTAAAAATTAGGGCGTTCTACTACTATGAAAGAGAAGAGGGAAAGGATACTGAAAGAGAACTCTTAGTGCTCCCCTCCAGCAAATATAAACTTTATTTCATTTGGTAAGACACACCGTGAGAAAGTTTAATTTCACAATTGCCTTTTTGTGAGTTCGATGTTACTGGAAAATGACATAGAATTTCAAAAAGACTTGACTGTGTTTTTTAAACCTGTCTTGGACCGACCTGGCATGTGTCAGCTTTCCAACCTTATCTCCCCGTAAATGAGCCCACGCCCCGCCCCCAGAGTGCCACCACTGCCCACGCCCCGCCCCAGAGGGCCACCACTGCCCACGCCCTGCCCCCAGAGGGCCACCACTGCCCACGCCCCGCCCCGAGAGCGTCACCACTGCCCCGCCCCGCCCCCAGAGAGCCACCACTGCCCACGCCCTGTCCCAGAGGGCCACCACTGCCCACGCCCCACCCCCAGAGCGCCACCACTGCCCACGCCCCGCCCCCAGAGGGCCACCACTGCCCACGCCCCGCCCCCAGAGCCCCACCACTGCCACTTAAAACTCCCACCAGTGGCTGCTGCTGCCCCCGTGTGTCTCGGGGAAGGAGACAGCTCTCTTCAAGTTGGTGCCCACGCCATTTCCCAGTCATTCATCGCCAGGCCAAGGTGGTGAGCTGAGCTGGCCGCCTTTGTGGGGATGGGAGGCGGTCTCCCCAGGGGCAGCCCCTGCCAGGGACAGGAGTCACCGGGGTAGCCAGGAACACAGATGCCTGTTCTTGGTGGCAACACTATACAGACACCGCGAGCCACTGTGCCAGCCCTAAGTATTTTTATTTTGAACCTTTTTACCCTTGAGGTATGAAATGAGGATTAGAGAATTTGTTGCATATTGGTTTTCAGGATTTATGAGTACGAACAAAAGAGAATTCACACTCTGATCCTTATGCAAAGGAAAAAAAAGCAGACATTCTTTCATTTGGGGAAAACATAAAGGAGTATTCAAAAAAATGTTTGAATAAAGCCCTTTGTAGCTTTCTATGGCATACATGAATATTTATAACATTTCGGAGGTAGACTAGCAATGGATTAGAGGATAATATGCTGGCTGGCTGCCACTATCCCAGGCTGCATAAAGCATGCTGATAGCCACGGTTGCTACTGTATTAGGAGGTTGGTTCTGTTTCAAACATACCCATATTTAGGTGTATTTATTTATGAACATTATTTTAAGATGGTCATTTTATTTGGAATGAGAAGCATGGGGCAAGCTTCTACACTTCTGGAAACATTAATAGAAGCTAATTCATTGAGGAAAGAGAAATGCCTTGAATCCTTTTATTTCTGTGTCACTAATTATGGCATTACATAATTAACAACGGTATGTTTTCTATCACCAATAATATTATTACAAGATCCATGGAGAAAGCACTAGGCTTATATCAAGCAATGGAAAAAAGAATCTCCAAGTAAAAATTGCAATGTTCAGATACATCCAATTCGCAGAACTTTCCAGCACAATAGAAATCTACAAGAGGACTTTGAAAGTTTACTTCTTTATATAGAACTCACAAAGCGGGCTAAATGCAGATTTTTCCAAAAGATATGTTTCAAAGCAATGCAATCTCTGTTGACTGTTTAGGCAAAGGATTTTGCTAGGAAATACAAAGAAATCCAATAAGTAATCCTTGGCCTTTAGAAGATTATATACTGTTAAGAAGGTAAAAGCATAAACACATGAAATATTAAAAGCAAAAAAAGATATAAGAACTAGTTCACAATAATAATAAAAGAGATGTCCAAAAGCAAAATGCAAAGAAGTAACTTCACACAGCTATATCAGAAGGAAAACAAAACCATGTTAAATACAACAACATAATATAATCAAATCCAGACTTGTTACCCTGAGCACCATCCAGCCTCACCTCACACTTCATCTCCTCTGTACTCAGTCCAAGTTGGCAAGACCAACCTTCTTTTTTTTTTCCGGCCTCAGGGCCTTTGCACTAGCTGTTACCTTTGCCTGAAACTGTCTCCCTGCTAGTCTTCACCTGTCTGACTCTTTCTCATCATTTAGGTCTCAGCTCATGTGTCTGCTCCCCCCGAGTGGTCTTTCCTGACTATCCTTTGAACTTCTTCTATCTTCCACACGCAGCATTCTCAGAGAGATAACCTTGCCCTGACAGCCGGCTTCATAATCTGAGACAACCTTTACTTGCCTCTTCATTGTCTGTCTTCCCCACTAGAATGTAAGTGTCCTAGACCAGGTATTTTATCTGTTTTGTTCACTGATATTTCTCCAGCACTCAAAAAGGTGTCTGGCACATCGTAAGTATGCAAGAAATATTTGTTGAATAAAAGAATAACCCAGTCATATTCCAGCATTGGACCTAGTGAGATAGGACAACACTGAAGCATTTTTTTTTTCCTCTGAAGCATTTTTAAAGGATTTTATATAGGGGCGCCCGGGTGGTGCAGTTGTTTAAGCCTCTGCCTTTGGCTCAGGTCATGATTCCAGTGTCCTGGGATCGAGTCCTGCGTCAGGCTCCTGCTTCTCCTTCCCCCTACTCTTGTGCTCTTGCTCACTCTCTCTCTCTCCCCTTCTTAAATAAATAAATTAAAATCTTTTTTTAAAAATAAAGGATTTTGTATAACAAAGATTTAAGTGTTTTCTATTTTATTAGAAAATTTGATTAAGCAGAATGTTCCAGGCATTTTGCATTTTGCATTACTGGTAGTTTATGCAAGATGACTCCCTTAGCCTTCTGTTCCAGACTGGACATTATTCTGTCTCCCCTGCTCTCTGTGGTGCTGTGTCTGCCCTTCATTGTCCTTTTCTGAATGCAGAGATGTGCAATACTCTGCATGTGCCTGGACAGGCACCTGAGCCACGATGTCCTGTGGCTGCAAGATGTACAATATACCACGAGCATCATGCACATTACATGTGTATATCTGTATGTCACATACCTCTTGGATATTAAAGATTCATAGCCAGGGAACAGGGCTCAGGGTTCTTTCTCAGTGATGCATATAGCGGAGGCTAGCTGAGCTCCTGGGCCTTTTTGTCTCTTATCTCTGGTCCTTACTGTGCACTTAATTCTACTCGGTTGCTATCATGGGCACAATCTTTGTATGTGAGAGACTGTATATATTTCTAGATCTTGTGGAAAAAAACTGCTGTCCTAAATATATGAGGATCTGAATGAAATAATCAAGTGATATAGGTGTGGTTTTATACATGCTCAGCAAGAAATAATTGACTGAGATTCTTTACTTGATAGGCATACAGATGGGGGCAGAGTCAAATCAGTAGGGGCAGAAATAAGAAGAGGCAATGTGGGAAACGTGAAGAACATGGTTGGCAAAGATCTCAAGGGGCAAGAGAAGGAAAGACAAAAACTGTTCAGGGTAGGCATTTAGAGGAGGCCTGAAGTCCAGGAGCAACTTCTCAAAGGCCTCAGAGCAGGGAGGCAGCATGGCCTCAGAAGAAGAGAGGCTGTTCTGGCAGCTGTCTGCGTGTGGGAGGGAGGTCACAAAGTGTAACAGGGCAAGATGGTGTTGCCTGCAGGGCCTGCTGGTCTGAACTTGAAAAACAGACATGAAAGTCTGCTCCTCTTCGGGGAGAGGAGAGCTCAGGGAACTCCTGGACAGGGGGACAGAAGTCAGTGCAGAGGTGGCCAGAGAAGCTGGAGACAGCTGTAAAGGCCTGCTAGGCTATCGACTTATCTGGATAGGCGTGAAGGTGTAAGTTGGCCAGCCCACTCCTGCAGGCAGGGTCCTACAGAAAGGTAAACAGCGAGGCCCAGGCTCAAGGGCCCAGTCTGAGAAGAAGCCCCTTGGACCCTTCATTGGTTCAAGGGGAATTACTTACGTCAGAGCTGGAGGGAAATTTGTGTTTGGGACCATAGCCTCAAGGTCTGTGCCAGGCTGGAATATAGACAGCCTCTTCCTGTGGACAGGCTCTTTGTACTGGTCATTCTGTAAGCCAGGCCCCAAGAAGGACATTTGCTTTTGGTTTCAGCTAAAGAAATAAACACATGAGGGTAGGTACAGAGTCCTTTGCTTGCTACCTCCTTTTTTCTTCCTGAGCTTCCCTCCATGAGTTCATGTCCTGAGGGAGATTCATCAGCCTTCATTTGAGCCCATCTCCCAGCCTCATAGGTGAAGAACTGCATGAACATACTAATTTGTGCAAATAAACTCTGAAGACCTGGACCTAGAATGGGTATCTGGAAAAACGGTGGCTATGTGGGATTTAAAACATTTTGCAAGGTTCTAACTGTGGACTGCTTTCTTGGTGAGGGCCATTGCGGGCCATCTGCTGAACAGACTCTAAGGTGGTGATTCCCAGTAGGGGCAGGGGCCCATGGAAATCAGTTCCGGTGTGGAGAGTGGGGTTCACACTGTCTACCTACACTGGTTCAGAGCACCTTCTAAAGGGTTGTATTCTCCTCACTTTGCCCCCCAGATTACAAACTGCTGTTCTCATAAGCCACTTGCTAAAGGGAGTATGTCATAAACCTCAGGTTTGCTGAGATGGGGAAAAAAGATGGGAAGCTCTGCCTTGGAGTAATCAAGTATTTTCCCACTGGCCCAGCATCATAGCAAAGCTGCCTGGCCTGCTCCAGGCAGGCCAACCAGCTATGGCAGGATCATGAAACCTAGGGTATAATCTTTGGCTTCATCCCTGCTGTGGCAGTTGGATAACCAACCTTGTGTCTCTTTAACCTTCGTTCCTGCCAACCTTAACTGAGAACACCAGTGAATAAATGGCTGTCTGCCGTCAAAAACAACATGTAAGGCTTAAGTCTATGGAAGGAGTGAAAGACTCTAACTAGATAAATGCAAAATCCTCCACTTTGGTCCAAGAAAGCAACTGCACGTCGACAGAGAGGGAGGTTTCATCCAAACAGCAGCTCAGTGAAATAGGCTCAGAGGTTTAATTCACTAGTAGTTCAACAGATGTCCGCAACGTGACTTTTTTTTTACGTCGTGGACTCAGATGTGTAGCATCATCTAGACCAAGGAAGGAAAATAATCATTCTTCTGCACTCTGATTTGCTTAATCTAGGGCACCATGCTAGAGACTGCCCTAAAGAGACCCTAACCTGTCAAATTGTTAAACTGAAAATTGTTAAAGAAATTGGCAATATTTAGACCGAACCAGAAAAGACTCGGGGGGTGGGAAGATGTCCACAATGGTTGTCTTCAAGTGTTTGAAGAACTGTCCTGATAAGAAGAAACTAAACGTGTTTGCTGTGCCTCCAGAGCTCACAACTAGGATCTGTGGGAGAAAAGCAAAGGGAGACCGGCTTTGACTCAGAATGATAAAGAAATTTCTAATAGTCAAGAGATGTGTAAAAATGAAAGGGCCTGTCCTTGGCAGGAATGAGTAGCTCTCAGTGGATCTATCCAAACAGTGGGAAGCTGCTGTTGATAGGCTCTAAAAGGCATTATGCACTTTGCAGACACTTGAAGAAGGGGACCTCTGAAGCTTCTTTCAGCAACCACCGCCCCCCCCCCCCGCCCCCTGGGAGTGCCTTGTAGGTGCAGGTGTCAATGGGTGCAAAAGTGGGTGGAGTTCCAGTGTCCAGTTAACCCTTCTTCAGCCGTGTGAAAGCATTCTGCAAGCATGCGTCCCCTGGCAATGCCAGTAGGGTTCATGCATGCTCAGGCACTGTTGCCAGGGTTTACGTGGGGCAGCTGGGATGGCGTGACCATGCAGACTTCACAAAGGAGAACAATGGGCCTCATCGCAAAGCCAGATTTGGATTTCAAAGTTATACTAAAGTTACCTTTGAGTACAATTAAAAAGGATACGTCAAAATTAAAACCATTGTTAAAATTAATCAAAGATTTAGAAAGGTAGAATGAACTCCAGAGCTGGAAATTACTGATTTAAACAATGGTTCTCACATTTTAAACCACATAATGAGCTAAAAATTATGAAGCCTCAGAGTATAGCTGTAAAGAGTAGTCTAAAACCAAAGTCAGAATGAAATGTTTTAGCTTTCAAAACTAAAAAACAGAACAATTACTCCCTGCAAAATGGTATAGGAAGAGGTTTCTGACCCCTGCTAATTGTTTTATTATTCTTCAGAGGGGCACACTGGCGACATTTCCCAGGGTTTTCAGTAATTACACTCCATTCAATATCTGAAGAATTACAATAATTCTACACGGAATATACTTGTGCCCTTTGGATGCAAAGCCTAGAGAAGTGAAAAAACAACTTAAAGTAAATTAGCAGGAAAATTATCATGGTTCCTGTTTATTTCAGGGCTCCATATAGCAGAGGCTAATTATACATTGTATGTTACGATTTCTTGGAGGTATTTGTACTATATTTCTCATGCTGATCGACGGACATGCTGGTTTTTAGGACCCTTTATGAAAACGAAGTTCAAACTTTTCCGATTGCCTCTTTGTGTATGAGAAATTATCCGGTGCAGACACATGTCACGTAATGCTTCCAGAGTCCTCAGAGCAGTAGTATTCAGCAAGGTATTATCGGTGTTCACATGTACATATTTGTGAAGCTTCAACTCTTCTATGAATTTCTTTTCCTGCCAAACAAACTGGAGTTTTTTGTTTGTTTGTTTTTTGTTTTGTTTTTTAACATTACAGAAGCTTTCTCGAAGTCATTTTCTATACTTTGGCAAGCCAAGGGTCCATGAGAGAAGAAAGCAAGGACTGGAATTACATAGGCACTCAGAGATAAGAAAATCTCTTTTCCTGGCTGGAGCCTTATCAATTTTCTGCTAGTGTTAGAATTGATCCACCATCTCTGCGGGACCCCCTTTAGAGTCCAAGCAGCAAAGGTGTCCTGAGACAATACACAGAGCCTGGGGGGCCCAGCTACTGTTAAAATATCCTGACCAAGAAATGTACATCCTGGCTGAGAAATGGTGGGTGGGTCTCACTGATGTTTTTCCTCATGTTTCTGTCCTTCCTATTTTTCCTCCTTTCTTCTTTTGTCTTTTTTTTCTTTTATTTTTCTTCTTTTGTCTTAAACTAAGTTGAGTACAGTGTAAAAAACTCCCTTATAAGTATTTATGGCAACCAAAACATTACCAAGAAACTAAGAGGATCACTTAATGACGATATTAACAAAGGTTAAATAAATTATGATCCATCCATAAGACTGAATACCAACTCATTTTTTTAAATGTTTTAAAATGCAGGTGGCATGGAAAACAGTCACAATGCCATGTGAAAAAATTTCTATCAGAACAGAAAGATGTGTGTAAAATATGACTTCAGTTGTCTGAAAAACTGAATGTTTTTTACATATTTATTTTTATAGTATATATATACACATATATATGCTTTTACATATTTATTTTTAAAGCATTAGAAGGAAATGTACCAAAATATTAATGAAGTGACCCTGTGAAGTGATAGTCTCAGTGATTTTTACTGTGCTCTTAACATTTTCTGCATTTTCCTACTTTTCTAAAATGTGCACGTTAGTGTGACAATCAGAAAGGAAGAAAAAGGAAGGAAGGAGGGAGGAAGTAAAATAATTAAGATTAATACTAAAACACATTCGCTGGAAGTTTAGAAGTGTCTGTAATGCAGTGTTTACAAAAATGTAGAGGTAGAATAGTTTGATTGCATTCAGTCAGTCGAATTTAATACCTCATTACAAAGTCCTGTTTACTGGGAGGAACTTGACAAGCTAACCCTTCTCCAAATCCCGGATAGTTAAAAAGTTTACCGTGACCTCCAGAAGGGATGGTGAAAACTAGTCCCAAGGGGTAAGATACAGTCTCAGAAACGACAGACTGATGTTTATGTCAGAGGCACAAGCAAACAGTTGGACTAGAATTATGCCATGAGTATTCCTCATCTGAGAAGTGCCTTGTTCGTGTGACTGTCTGTGCCTCTTTCAAGTCATTAAACCAGTTATACATCAGCCAGTTGCCTCCAGATAGTCAGTATCTCAGAACAGGCTGTTTTTCATGGTCCCAGGTATTACTGAGATAAATAATGGTTTGTTTTCCTTTATGGATTATATGCTAAGCATACCTACATTTCACTCTTTCTTTTTTTTCTTTATTCTTTTTAGCGCATGATTGCAAATACTGCCAGAACAGTGAGATACTGCAGGAGCCAAGCCTTCAGTAAGTTAAATGCCGCTGTGTGCTGTAATCTAGATCTGGGTGATTGAGTCCTCTTTAATGAGGTTACGGAAATATTCTAGAAGTCTGGACAATATCTGATCGTGTCAGGGACAGTTTGGACCGTGAATTGCCATGGGATAGGGGCCCTGAGTTGAAGGATTTTCTAGTTGTAAAACTAGAAACTAACCATAGGAATATTATTTTATGAATGAACTTAAACAGAATAAATGTGCTCTTTCTAGTGTGGCTAGAGGCAACTAAGACACAATAGCCAGCAAATCCCACCTCAAACCAACTCTCTTTATGACTCACTGCTTAATGTTGAGAAACTCACATCCAATTCCTGATGACTCAGTTCTATCGTTTATAAACCAGGAAAGATAATATTTATTGTCTCTTGGGGTGTTGCAAGAATGCATTCATATGTGTAACACATTTGCAAAAGTTCCCATAGCAGGAATTCATATTATATTTCTAGTATTCCCAGGTGAATTTAAGATGTTCTCCCTAAATCTGAATGTACAGCACAATAACGGGTACCGTACAATGCTTTAATATAAAACTATTACTACTAACAAATAGCAGTCTTAAACTGGTGGGGATTAAGTTGCATCACAGCACCAAATCATCGTGCCCCACCAGTGCTACCATCTCCTGGGCTGGGACTTGGGGTGCGGATGGAGCTTTGGCTCCCTCAAGCTGGGCTGGGAGTCAGAAGGTGGCCCCTATAAAGTTCTTCGCTAAATTCATTGTATGAGTCACTTGAAGTCATTTGGCTTATTAAGCCAACGTGATAATTTGAGATGGACGTGACTGTGGGCCTACCGGTAACATGCCCCCCCCGCCCCGCCCCCGGTAAACCTTGTGCTAAGAGACTAAAAGTTTCTCAGCTCACGAATCAGAGCTATCTTTACCCTTCCTAGCCCAGGACTGGCCCAAAGTGAGGGTTTGCTAACACAGGATGCCAGACCTGCTAAATGTTCATTTGTTAATGTATGGGGCGGGGGGGGGGGAGGACTCTAGTAGGAAAAATAATCTTTACTTGGGGATCAACTAGACCTTTAAAATTTTTATTCAAATGATTATGCCTCCTCTTCCTTCCAAAGTGAGAATAGTCTTGTACATTGTCAACTATTGCTGTGTGGATTCTAGAAGAATTGAGGTGTCTCACATCTCTTCATCTCGTAATTTACTGTCTATGTAAAGACATGGCCTTCAAGCCGTTATAAAGTGAATATAATTTTGAAGTGATGTCAGTCTACAACGAGGCCTGGTGAATCCAGGGCCCTTCAGGGGGTCCAGGAAATTCCTGAAATTAAACACAAAAGTTTTTGTGCCTGAGAGGGTTCGTAGCCTTGAGAAGGTTCTCAATGCGATCTAAGAGCAGAACTGCCACAGACTCTGTTTTGTTCCATCAGCCTCTTGGGAAGTACATCCTACATTCACCTACATCTTCTCCTAGAGAAGTCGGCAGGGATGGGATGGGGAATTATATATCTAGACATAAAATACCCACTGCATTTGTTGAAGTTATCAGTAACTGCTGGTAAACAACAGCTGCTCAGCGCTGAAGTCAACAGTCTATAGATAAAGCTATAGGAATAGATTCGTAAACATTGTGGGGATATGTACAATGTAATTACAGTATATTGTACATGTAGAGTACACTGCCAGGGAAAAGCGAGGAATTAAACACTGTGGTATTATTTATATGTGATAATTATACTGATGAGTTTCTTCTTAGAGTGAGTAGGGGCCTTTGTATCTTCTCTCTGCTTTTCTGTGTTCAGACCTGCACCACTACCCTGCCACTGATGCAGATGGCATTCCAACTGTCTTTGGGAGTGATGTGTGGATCTAAGCAGAAGGCGGTGTGTTAGGAGGGAAAGAACCCTGGTCTGGAGTCTAGACTCCGGCTCCGGCCACTCCCAGTGCCCTGCTAGATGAGAGCCCCCCACCACAGGGTGATCGGGGGGCAGAGGTGGCCCGTGGCCCACAGCACAGGTGCTGGGTCTAACCAGAGCATTTTCCCCCTCTTGTTTGGAAACAATGTTAAGAAATGGAGAGAGTTCCCAGGAAAGAAATCCAGACCTCTCATTTCTCTAGAAAAGTAGGAAGATCTGGCAACTCGGGGTGCAGATTGGCACGTACGTGGCCACAGCGTGCGGGAGCTGAGGAGTCACTTCCAAAGGGAGCTGTGTTTCTAGTTCACCACTGTCAGATTTGGCCTTCCTCATTCACGTAGATTCTCTGCGGAGGGCTCTGGGCACTTGATTCTTCTTTCAGCCCAGTTTTAGAGAAAGCTGTTAACTTCCGATCGCTCCCATGCTCACATGCGTTGGGGAAGTAGGTGAGAATAGAATAGTAACTGGGATTTCAGAACAAGTAGAATCAGGGAATTGAAGGTCTAGCAGAAGTTACGACTTCAGCCCACGTGCGCAGGCTTGCTGGAGTGGTGGGGGGTGGGAGGGATGGGGTGGCTGGGTGATGGGCATTGGGGAGGGTATGTGCTATGGTGAGCGCTGTGAATTGTGTAAGACTGATGAATCACAGACCCGTACCTCTGAAACAAATAATGCATTATATGTTAATTTAAAAAATTAAAAAAAAGTTTTTAAAAAAGCACACATCGATGCAGGAATGCTGTATACCAGACGCAAGTAATGAGGAGAGTCGGACTTGCTAATCTCACTGGCTTGTTTCAGTTCGGCCCAGGTGTTAAGTGCTTTTGTTAGGAGCTAACGAAAAACTACATCAGTCTTGTCTGTAACAAAGGGGGCAGAGAGCTGAGTGTGAGACCCTGGTGCGATGGAAAGAGGAAGCAATTTTAATGTATAACCAGGGGCCATCAAGTGATGCTTTCACTTTTATTTGGTGCCTTTTTTTTTTTTTTTTACAACATGCAATACAAAGGAAAATGATCAAAATAGGTGATTCCAGGGAAGAAAAGGGTGGGAGAGAGGAGAGGGAATATCCACGTGGACATATTTCAATGAATATGGTATGTTGAAAGGTTGCGATGGAACCTTGGAATCCATGATAAATGTAATAAGTAATTGGAGGAAATAAAGCTGTATCTTATATGCATATATTACACAAGCTAATTTGCTCTTTTTTCCTTCAACAGATCCTGATGCAGCTCAAGCTAATAAGAACCATCAGGATGTCCGGAGTTATGTACGGCAATTAAATGTGATTGACAACCAGAGAACTTTATCACAGATGTCACACAGATTAGAGCCTCGTCGACCATAGACATTTAAAGTGCCCAGAACAATGGTTTGCCTCCAGTCCACCAGTTTTCAAAAATGCCATTTACGTTACTACTGACTGTCTTGTCACTAGAAAATTCTACAAAACAAGCAGAAACGCACCCTGAGACATCTCAGGGCCACAGCTTACCAGCGTCCCGACAAGAGAAGAAATTCTTTGACTTGCATAAAGCGTTCGCACTCTAGCTTAGGACTCCCCAGTTTGTAGTCATCCTATTTTGTTTCCCGTTGTGCCATCCTCTTTGCTGAAACACAAATTAAGTCCCACATGAAGAGTTTGGTAGAAATACCATTGTCAAGAGACACAGAAGCCCCTGACGGTTTTCCTCAGAGAGTTGGTAGGGGGAGATATGCTACAAATAGGGTTTACTTGGCTACATCCGTGGTGATCTAGTTTCACAGTTCTTATCTCAACACCTTGGTTTGGAGCAGGGAGTTCTTGGAAGGTGGTAAGGAATCATGAAAATCCAAATCACAAGCTGTATTCTAGCATCTTCATAGTCTTACCTCTGAAGGAATTAAACCCCACCACATTACTATAAAACATTATGGCTATTTATGTAATTTAGGGAGGACTGGTCTATAATTTCTGAATGATATACAGAATAATATTTATGTTTACAATGTAACTTTTTTAAACTTACACATCAGAATTACATACATAAGAATTCCACTGAGAAACTCCAAGTTTCTAAAAATTGCCAGCGTTAAGATAAAAAAAAAAAAGAACATTTCAAAAGAGCACAATATGCACAAAACATTTTTCAAAATTAAAATATTTTCCTGGGCATTAAAAACCTTTACTATTGGCTAATTATTGTTACTGATTAAAAAAAAAAAACACATATTTTCTGGACTTAAATGTTATTACAAATATCTTAATTTTCAGCATTTGTTTTGCACTTTCAAATAGATTGTAAATAGTTCACTCAGTCAGCAGTATAGAGTTATTTATTTGCTATATGATAGATATTGTGCCAAATGATTACTTTTTATTTATTTTATTTAGTATGTAATTTTGGAATACATTTTTTCCTGTTTTCACAATTAGGCTACATTTAATGTGTAGGAATTGTATGTATGTATATCTTCTGTAAATAACAGCTAGTATCTTCATTAAATATAATTGTTGACAAGAAAAGGTGTTGTTCTCAATTCCTATAATATGGGAGGTATTGTGGGGTCCCAGCGTTTTTGTAATTGAAATAAAATTCACATACTATAAAAATCACCCTTTTAAAGTGCAAAATGCAGTGGTTTTTAGCATATTCACAAGGTTGTTCAACCATCATCACTAATTCCAGAACATTCTCCTCGTTCCTGAGAGAAACCCCGTATTCATTAGCAGACACACCTCATTCTCCTCTCCCCCCAGTCTCTGGAAACCACTACCTGCTTTCTGTCTCTGTGGACTTACCTATTCTGGACATTTTGTATAAGTGGATTATGTAATATGTAGCCTTATATATCTGATTTCTTTGACTTGGTGTAACATTTTCAAGGTTTATCCGCGTTCTAGCATGTGTTGGTACTTCATTTCTTTTTATGGCTGAATAATATTTGATGATGTGGATATACCGCTTGTTTGTCAGTTGATGGGCACTTGGGTTGTTCCACTTTTTTTTGGTTATTAGCAGCAATGAAAAGGCACAATTTTAGAACTGCCTGGTATGGGGCCTCCTACCATTTCTCAGTGATTTAAGCACTTAGTAAATATTTGATGAAGAGATTTCTAAAATTCTTTAAAGTCCAAATATGTCTCTATTTTTTTTCATGTTAGCATTTTCCAGAGTGTGTTCCAGGCTATACTAGTCTCACAAGCTCAAACTGTTCCTCCGAAAACAGACACGCAACTGCAAAGCAAAAAACAAAACCAAGATGGTATCTTCAAATAAATTTGGGAGCCACGGCATGATTTACACCCCATTCTTAGAAATGATTCCCAATATTCATTAACATATTAAAGGCTCTGAGAAGTCCCACTGCAACCCCTCCCAATACCCCACAGCGGAAGCTCACTTTGAGAAATGCTAAAGCAGGCAAATGCCTCTCTGTGTTCATTCGTATCTTAGTTCAAGGTCCCGAGGGGTGTTGTTTTGTGCAGTGTTATCCCTCCCACACCTAGTGGAGCATAATGCCTGGAATTTACTAGAGAATTAAAAAAAAAAAAAAAGTTACCAAATAAATTTTTTTGAAGCCATTATTTTTCAGCATTTCATTGTCTCATAGGCCTCAGTGTTGTCAGCAAATTTTCACCATTATATAGCTTTCCTTTTCTAGATAATTTTGAAAGCTGAGAAAAGAAGCTGATAGCCTATCCCTTGGGCATTCTTGCTCTTGTTTACTCTTCTTTATTCCTACCTTACTTAGAAACTGGTGTCCTAGGGGCGCCTGGGTGGCTCAGTCGGTTAAGCTGCTGCCATCGGCTCAGGCCATGATCCCGGAGTCCTGGGATCGAGCCCCACATCGGGCTCCCTGCTCAGCGGGGAGTCTGCTTCTCCCTCTCCCTCTGCCTCTCCCCCTACGTGTGCTCTCTGTCTCTCTCAAATAAATAAATAAAATCTTAAAAAATAACCAACCTGGTATCCTATGTCTAATAGCCTCTTTCCCCCAATTTTATGGTGACTGACATTTTTTGATCTTTTAATTTAGTTTCGACATTATTCAAAATTAATACATACCCCCTTACTCCTCCCAATGAGAATACGGTAGCACCGGCAAAGTAGAATGGAGCGTAGTAGCCAGACAACCTTTCCTGGAGCAGGAGATGCTGTTAATATTTTAAAACTTATAAATGAGCCAAAAGAAAATGAGAGGCCTACAGGGTCACAAGAAGGATAATGAGGTCTGCTGGAAGACATGAAAAAAGAAGAAAGAATGTTTTTACCAAAAATGCCTGTAGAAAATGATACATGTAAATGTTTAACATACCTGCTTAGCAAGGTCACTGGCACAATGTACAAGAGCTAAGCTTTTGCAGCAATTTTTGAATACCATGCAGGTTAAATAGATTGCTCCTGAATTCAATGGCATTTCCTCTTAAATATCAATGCTCAATGACCACCAGTGTGAGAAAATTAAAAGAAATGTATTCTGGTTTTAAAATGTGCTTATGATTTTTTAAAAAACTCAGCACAGGATACGCAGTGTGGTAAAAATGCACTCCTGTCTCGAATAGCTTTCCTTATACTGTTGATCTAAAATGTCTGACATTCTTGCTGTAGAATGATCTTAATTTTCTCTGTTTTATGTTGGGGAGGAAGAGCTCCTCTGCCCTTCAAGGTCCTTCTAGCTGGGCTAAGAATCAAATTGACATGAGACAGATTAACAGGAGAAAATCAAATTTAACGGCATACTTAGGGGGAATACCCAACACAGACAAGGAAATTTTATTTTTTTAAGATTTTATTTATTTATTTGATAGAGACAGAGAAAGCACAAGCAGGGGGAGCAGCAGAGGGAGAGGGAGAAGCAGACCCCCCCCCCCCCGGCCGCCGGCTGAGCAGGAGCCCGATGGGGGCTCGATCCCAGGACCCTGGGATCATGACCTGAGCCGAAGGCAGACGCTTAACCCACTGAGCCTCTCAGGCGCCCCAGAAATTTTAAAGACACTCAGGCAAAATGAAGTATATATGTCATCTTGAACCAAGAAATGGAATAGGGGGCTGGGTCTTCAAAGGGAAGGGATGCAATCTTCAGGAAGAATGAAAAATAGTAGATGTTTGGGAAACACATGTTTGCTGGGCCATTCAGGAGGAACGGGACAAAGAGAGGACTTTGATCGAACAGGTCTTGCTAGGTTCCTCCCTGTCTGCAGTACCTAGTTCATATTATACCGTAGTTATGTATGGTGATAGCTCTCTTCCTGGAGCAGCTCCTCTCTTAGGCAGTTGAGGGGGAAGGTAAAGAGCTTTTTCTGAATCTGCTGGGGTTTGATTGCTTTTTAACTCAAAAGCTCTTCATGCCAAAGTTGCCCACCGTGGATAGCCTGCCCTTGGGCCCTACCCCTACATCGAGAACAGCATGGTATCAGATGGGCAGGTTACTTATAAACTGACTTATAAACCTTTAATTTAATTTAAAGAAACTTTAACTTAATTAGACATTGTCAGTTAACTTTCTTTTCACTTGTTCATTAGCAAATAATGGTTGAGGGACTTACTGAGTGCCAGGCCCTCTATGAGCTCTGCATTCAATGGTGAGAAAAACTAGAAGGTCCCTGTTCTCCTGGAGCTTATCACCTAATGGAGGAGACAGAAAACTAATCAAAGAATCAAACATAATATAAAAACGCTCCCAGGGAAGCATCTGGTGTTCAAGGACATGTAATAATGGGATTTACACTGATCCTGAGGTGAGGAAATGTTTCCTGTGGAAGTGATAGTTGACCTGTACTCTGTAGGATGAAGATCTAACGAGGCAGAGAGAAGAATATGTCCTAAGCAGGGAATAATCTTGGCAGTGTGAAGGGCACAAAGCTCACTGTGGCAGAGCCGAGAGGGCGCCGGCGAGCGTGCTCCAGAATGTGCTGGAGACCTAAGAAGACTCAGAGCTTCGAGGCCTTCCAGGCCTTTTCAAGGAACCTCATGTTTGACTAAGAGCAGTGGGAAACCACTGAAGTGCTGGAGGTGGGGGGTTGCATTCCTAATGGTAGCCCTTGGAGTGCAGGGTCATTGCTTCATGTTACCACATTGTGGTGACACATAGTGTCACCCCTAATTCGTTACTGACTGACTGTATTATGCAGGCTTAAAGGCAAGCCAGAGGGAATTGTGGATAATGGTAAATATTAAAAGCAGTAGTGGACCCAGACACTCACCCAGAGTCAAACCATCTCTCCTCCTGATTTAGTCCACACTGGACCACTTTTTAATTTTTTGTGATAAGACGTACGTAAAATTTACCATTTTAACCCTTTTTGAGTGTACAATTCAATGATATAAGTACGTTCACATTGTTGTGCAACTCTCACCAGTATCCATCTCCAAAACTTTTTCATCAGCCCACACTGAAACTACCCGTTGCACAATAACTCCACCCTTCCCCTCCCCCAGCCCCCAGTAAGCACAATTCCACTTTCTGTCTCTTTGAATGTAGAGGTTACCTCATATAAGTGAAATCATACAGTCTTTGTTCTTTTGTGTCTGGCTTGCTTCACTTAGCATTACGTTTTCAAGTTTTATCCCTGTTGTAGCATGTGTCAGAATTTCTTTCCTTTTTAAGGCTGAAAAATATTGCCTTTCATGTATATACTACATTTTGCTTATCCGTTCATCCGTCATTTCATTCGTTTCCACCTTTTGGCCTTGTGAGTAATGCTGCCATGAACCTGGGTGTACAAATATCTGCTCAAGTCCTAGCTTTCATTCTTTGGATCTGTACCAAGAAGTGGAATAGATGAATTATATGGGAATTTATGTCTACTTTTTTGAGGAGCTGTCCTATTGCATTCCACAATTGCTGCATCATTTTATGGGCTACATCTGATGTGGCCCACGCTTGCCTATGTCCTCTCCTTGGAGACCAAGGCTGCCAATGCATGGCATGGCTGCTGGGAAGAGCGGTGGCTAGGGCACCCAGGGCTCCGTATGTGGCTATCCAAGCAAGGAGCAGGAAGCTCCCATTTGCCACAGCGCCCTCCTTTAAGCCAGCATGACCCATGAGGCAGTCACAGCCCCAGAACCTTGGTCCATCCCTGCTGCCTTCTTGGTTACCGTGTCAGACTACCATTGCCTGTGGCCTGACACTGAAGGACTGGAGGAAATGTTACTAACCCCAAGAGAATAAGGGCGTGGGAATGGGAAAAGTGCCTGCCTTGCTTTGGCTCCTTTGCACGTGCTTGTCCCGCAGCTAGGGAAGGTCAAGGATGATGCTACAGAAAGCCAGCATCTTTGTTCTTGGGCTGATTTAAATTTAGAAAGATCGGGGCCCAAACCCTGTTATAAAGGGAAGTATGCACAAGGCACTGTGAGCTCATGGGCACTGGTATGGGAGCTCCTCCAGACCCGGGGAAGAGAGAGAGAGGCTGGGGCCAGGGCATGGGAGAGATGTCCGATTCTGCAACAGTCCCCTCCCCTCAGCCCGGCAGGGAGGGTTCAGATCCTTCGTTGGTGGGGAGAGGCAGGAAGAGTGAAAATTCTATAGTAGGAGGACCAACACAAGAGAATAATTGGAGCAAACGTTGGCATAAAATTCTTCAGGACAGGTTTTGCAGTGCCTGAGAATAAAAGAGGATTGGAAGGCCCTCGTGAGGTTTCTATTTAATTGAAGGCAGGTGGCAAGAGTCTCTAGTGCGCCAACAACAGGGGCCTGGCAGGAGTGGAGGACAGCTGATGGTTCCAGCAAGAGTCTTGACATTTCAGGGCAGAGAGACCCAGTCTAGTAGTTCAGTCTCCCTAGGGAGGAGAGGGGCTCACTGTGAGGAGACACAGCAGCCCTGGGGGTAGACAGATTCTGCACCAGCCAAGAAGGATGAGGAAAGAGGCGGTTCATTCACATTGTGTAAAGATAAACCGTATCAGTAAGTACATCAGTTGTTGTATATATTAGACAGGGTTCTCCAGAGAAACAGCACCAAGGGAATTTATGTATAGATGGAAGGAGATTTCTTTTGAGGAATTGGCTCACACAATTATGGAGGCTGGAGCATCCAAAATCTGCAGTGTGGGCCAGCGGTGTGGATAAAGTCCAACCAGTCTGAGGGAGAATTTCCTCCTGCGTGAGGAGGCCGGGCTTTTTGTTCCGTTCAGATCTTCAACTGATTGGATGAGGCCCACTCTGTTGTGGAGGACTTTCGGCTTTCTCAAAGTTCACCAGTTTAAATGTTTACCTCATCCAAAAAAACATCTTCTAAGTTAACATGGAAAATGAACTATCACACTGTGTAATAAACCACCCCAAAATTAGTGCCTCAAAACAACAATAATGACTCTATGGGTCAATCCGGGCCAGGCTCGGCGGGTCAGGGCTCAGCTCGGTCATGAGTCTGCCGTCGGCTTGTATAGGCTGGCCTGAGATGGAATGGGTCATCTCTGCACCACACAGCCTCCCATCCTCCAGCAGACCAGGCTGGGCTTCCTTACTTGCCAGCTGGGAAGGGCTCCCAGGGAGCAAAGCAGATAAGCGAGAGCCTTTTCACCCCAGGCTCCAAACAGGCTCATTCACTTCTGCAATACTCTGCCGGCCAAAGTGGGCCAGGGCGCCCGCCAAGATTCAAAGGGTGGAGAAACAATGCTGCGTCTTGCTGTGTGGAGCTTCAAAGTCCCATCACATAGACTGTGGATACGGGGAAAGGAAGCTTGCTGCCATTTTCATAGTCTACTAGAGTGGGGCTAGCCCAAAATGTGAGTGGCTAGAGGGGACACTGCTCTTGTTTGGTGACAGTTTCTCAGGGCCTGGTGCTGCCAGGTGTTTCAAGCGCTTCTCTGGGGGTGAATCTAGCTCTTGCGGAAGGGACATGGAATATCAGAAAGATAAAATCAGACGGATGTGGGTTTGACTCAGCATCTTCATGCGTGTTAGGAAGAAAGGCGACCCTTGTCTTCAGCTGGCGCTGTCCCCCTGGAGAGCTCTCCTTCAACCAAGCTCCCTTGCATATCCCACAGTCTGCACCCCTCCATGCGGGAGGCCTCCGCTGTGGACACAGGCCAACGTAGTTAACCTCTGAGCCTCAATCTCCACCTCTGCTCATGGGAATCCTAATACCTCCCGCACAAAGGCTGCCTGGGGATTCAGTGAGTTAAGGTACATAAAGCGCCTGGTGCAGGGAGTGCTTGGGGCTCGGGAAATTTCAGTGCCTTTCCTGCCTCTCTGCTGTAATGAGAGGCAATTGTAAAGAGAGCTTCAGAATATTGAGGGACCGCCTGAGAGTCTTGAGCCGAAACAACCGTGAAAGGATGGACAAGTGAAGAAACCTACAATGGTGGCTTCGAGCCATTGAAATTGACTTGAGGCAAAGGAGCCGTTGGAGAGCCTGGCCTTTATCCTCGTTCTTGGTCCTTTACCCCAAATGTACACCAATTTATCAATGTTGTTGCTCCAATAATTGAAACAGGATACCATTATCTTGAACAGACCCATCTTAAGAGTTATTTGCAGTGGACTGGAAAACTTTTCAAAGGACCGAGTGAAAGCGGGGAGAGGTGAAGAGAGAATAAGACTCGGACTTTTTACCAACAGAGGCCACGTTCATGAATGAAGGAGGAGCTCAGAAGCTAACCCACGTGTGACACAGTCATACACAGATCACACTAGGAGTTCGATTTGAACCTAACCTGGGTGTTCATTTACATGTTCAGTCCACATCGCCTAGAAACCGTTACGTGCTGTCGTGAGTTCCTCCCAAGGAAAGAGTTCTTCATTAGTGGTTCTGATCTCCTCCCGAAGCTCACAGCCCATTATAAACTCCATTTGTATATCTGGCTCCAGAAATTAAACTGAAGGTATGAGGCAGAGGGTACACTAAATTAGAGATTATTGCTTGTGGCACTCTGTGTGAGCCAGGTGATGCTGGTCCTTTTAATTAAGAATTTGTTTTCACTGACAACACCAGCAAATGAACAACACTAAGTCAACACTGAAACACTTGCATGGGGGAGGATTGTAGGAATACCGGAGATAATGCAGCTGTAGTATAGGTCTGGTGTGCGGGGTTCCCTTACGCATTAGAAACAGCATCTTTGGAGCAACTGAGTACGTTCTGTAACACGGGGCAGGGAAATATTTTGAGCAGCAAGAGAGGATGATTGCTGGGGTGGGAAAAGAGGAAATTCTGTACTTCCACTTAAAATGAGAAGAAAAGCGAGATCAGTAAGGAATACAGAGTTTCAAATACAAAATTCTCTGAATGCTGGCTTTGAAAGAGAATTTTCTGGATAGACTGGTTCAGTAATCAATGCTTTTCAACCTGTCACTTCACCTACCATTTATTGAATACTGACTGTATGCCAGACACATACACACAGTATTTTATTCTAAATACCTATGAGAGGAATAGTTTTACTATTTACTGATGAGGAAACACTGAGAGAAATTATCTTGCTCAAGGTCACATGCTTAAATTATGGCAGAGTTGGGGTTTCAAACCAAGTATAATCTGCTTCCAGAGCATATGTTGTTAACTATGAGGCCATACTGTCTGCCTCTCTTTTTGCCCCCAAGAGAACGGATTATTCAGGCTTTTGATGACACAAACTAAAAATAACAGAAGAGAGTTTGGGGAGCCAAAGCATGAGATTAATTTTACCAAAATATTATGAGTGGAGTTTAGACAAGAGATTTGGGTGTATTTTTCTCTAAAGTCTGTCTTCAAAATAGAACTCTGTGTGGGGGGGGGAGGCCCTTCATAAAAATCTCATATATCATGTATATGCCATGGGAAGTCTTTAATTTCACAGGATGATATAACATTTCTCTGCATTCACCATAAAGAATCAACTCATATTCAGGAAGACACTTCTGTTGTATTTGAAACACTTTATTTCTTATGCCAAGTTATTGTTTTCATATTATTCTCTATGCCTCATTTCATTAAAAGTGACTCCACCGAAATTGAAGCATTTTTAAGGGACGTAGATTTGCTGAATATTTTGTAGAAAGATGGAGAGGGGGGTTTTATTACAGAATCCCGTGGTATTTCATTTTAAAAAAGTCCTCACAGGATATATCTTGTCCTCCAAATCTTTCTTCTTTGCTACCAATTGTATGGTCTCCTCTTCCCATTCCCAAATCTCCACCCCTCTAGTTTGCAGATCATCCTTGGGGACCCAAAGTCATATTTTCTTTTTAATGCACATCAACTTAATTTTCCCCATAGCCCTAGCTCCAAACATGAAGGTCCCCACTTTAACTGAGGATGAAGATATTGTTTGTCCTCAGCAAACAGAGGACCCTCCTGTTGCCATGGTCATTATCTTTAGAAGGGTAGTAAAAAAGACAAAAAAAATTTTTTTTATCATTATAATAGAGAAAATAAAACCCAAACTAGCTATGCTCCTTCTGCCTCCTAAAGGTGGATGTCATAATTCATACCAGGAATGTAAATCTCTCTCCTCTTATTTTCCATTTCAGAAACCAATGGGAAAAGAAAGAAGGAAAGACGGAAACATCAGAGTTCTCTGCAATTCTGTTGTGCCCTAGCATATATTCAGCATGGACATACATTCACGGTAACAGGAGCGTAACCAAATCATTACCTTTCTGTGTGGAGATAAATTTCCAGAATGCACATTGACATCACTCTTCCTTTTTCTTAAAATCCCCTAAGTCATAATAAGCTTAGGGGATAGTTTTTTCCCTGCTATTTTTGACAAATCCTCGGAGGCTACAATGATATTTTTGATGCCCTTCATAATATCAAAGGACTTTTACCAATTCCTAATTTTTTTCCTGATCTTCACCATCTCGATAACTGGCCCCTCAAGTTGTAGCAAACTTTTCACCCACTGGGCTACTCTTCCTAGGTATTTTTCCCGGGTACACTTCCAGCACTATCCTTCACATGTTTTCTTTAGCTATCATGGGTTATAATTTCACAATATGAGAAAGAGAAAGTCCGAGGCATGCTAATACTAATCCTACTGTCCTGGCTGAGTCAACTATGAAAATATCCTAAAGCATGCTTGCCAGTGAACTTGTCCCTCTATGTACTTGAGGGTACCATTGACTCTTCCATTCAGGGACATGTTCTATAGGAGAAAAATCTACTTCACAGCAGCAGAGAAAAATCCATGCCAGCTATTTAAAATAGTCAACATAATTTTTCATTCTTAAACATAAACAATAACTAATGGTCACCAGATATCTGAGAAAACTAGTACTGTAAGAGAGAAAAGGAAAGGGAAATAAGGAGAAAAACTGACTCCAGAGGAAACAGAAATAATTCAGGTAACTGAATCATAATAGTAATAATAACAGCAATAGTCATAGCAAATGTTTAGCGTGTGGAACATGACCAATAATAACAATAATAATACATGGCATTACTGAACACTAACTCTGAGCCAGGTCCTGTTTTAAACACTGTGCATATATTTACTTATTTAATCCAAACAAAAAACCCATAATGGTCCCCATTTTACAGGTGAAGAAACTGAGGCCCAGAGAGGCTGAGTAAAATATCCAAGGTCATACAGTTCATAAGCAGCAGACCTCATCCAGGTCTATTTAATTCCTAAGCCCATGTTCTTAGTCCCTATGCTCTATTGCATTGAGAACCTTCATTTTTGAGTTTTGGATGCTTCAAAGTCCTCACTAACATCTATCTCAAGGGATCCATCAAGTTTTCAAGTTCTTACATACTAAGACCACTTAAGTTCCAACCTGACTTGACTAAGTCTGGGAAAGGGCGAGGGCTTGAATTCGATTGCCATCTACATACACATTGGAGATGAGACTACTGAATTAAAGCCTACGACTTCAAGAATACCTATGAGCATCATTCACAGCATATCAACACTAAAACTTGCTGCATCCAGATCCTCAGGACTGGAAATAATCTGCATCATCTGGAGATACATCTGACACTACTTCCTCCAGAGGGTGGGGATGTTGCTCATAGTGTAATCTAACACACTGAAACTTGTTACAGGGGTTTATGCAACTAATTTGCATGGCAAAGTGATCCAGATAAACTGGTTGTATAGACAGGCCATGATTGGTTAAGTGAGGTTGAATTTTGATTACTCAACTGAAATAGTTCAGTAGGATTTTGCAAATCTGACATAATTATTTTGAAATGTTTTGCCATAACAATTGGGCAAGGTTTGCTTTGTATTAATGAAGTAAAACACTAAGACAATTATCCAGTTATTTCAACTCTCTTACTTTTGCCTGATATCCAGTGGTGAGGAGAACTGTGATATGTAGGAACACGAAGACTAACTTCATGCATAATGATTTAAAATTGCAATATGTGAGCATAAGGACAGAAATAAGTGGTGTGTAAGAGACCTCATCTCATTGAAAATGAGCGCTGGCACTATGGAAGGCCTAATAAGTAAGATGATGTGTGACATAAAGTGAAGCAAAGGCTTAATGAACCTCATTCTCTGATTTGAAGGTAACATGTCTAAGCCTATTATAAAAAACAAAGTCACCCCAGATTCTCTAGGTGTCAGGGAAGCAGTGAGTAGATCTATAAGAAAAGAAAATATACACACACACACACACACACACACACACTCTCTAATACACATTTTTTCCTATATATATTTAATGTATGAATGCAACATATGTATATATTGCATTTGCTTGCTGAAGAAAAGATCTAGAATCTCTCTCATTTTAGGATACTGAAACTACACTTAGGAAAATAAAATATTATGAAAAAATATTATCATTTTCTAATGTAGAATATTTCTTATATCAGTGGAAGAATATCCACTGAGAAAAAAAGACTTAATTTCCTTTATAAATAGCTGTGGATTAGAGCACAACAATAGTTCTAACTCTGCTATTGCTGTGCATTTAAAGCCAAGATGATGACTGTATTGAAAAAGAGGGAAGAGAAAATCAATAGATTATTGCTTCAATGGAGCTCACAACAGTGCTGATTAGAGAATACAAATGGATTGCATAATAGTAAAATAACTATAAACTGGGGATGGATTTAAGCCTATGTTAAGACCATTCTTAACGGCATTGTATCTTTAGAAAACATGCATTGAAATTACAACAGCAAATTAAATCTATTCGACCACAAAATTTAATACATAAGAAATAGCATTTATTAATGATCTGGAAGAGGGAGTAAATAGCATGTTAATGAAATTTTCAGATGATACTAAATTGGAAGGTGTTACAAACAACAATGTGGACAGGAGTTTAATACAAATGGACCTTAAAAAGTTAGGGAAAGCCAATGGTAGCAAAAAAAAAAAAGGCATATAGAACTTATAAAAATATTCATTGAAAAAATTTCAACTTGAGAAACAATAATGTAAAGAAGTGTGGATGGAAAAGTGACTTTGAAATTTGATCAGGATTTCCAGTATAATAAACTGATTAATCCACTCTTGAGAGGTCCTAGGCCAGCTACTGGGAAGGAGCCATTCCTTCCCTTGTCTATCCCCTCTATATGCAGACCAGAAACACTATATTGCTTACTTGTAGACTTTCTGGAAGCAAGCAAAATGAAGAAAACAGACCAGGTAAAATAGTTTTAAAAAATTGCTTGTTGAAGAGAAAAGAATGACTACTGAATAGGGAAGACACATGATTACATATTGGTATCATCATCTAATAATGTTTACAATGAAAAATCTACAGATACCTGAAAATTTGATGTAAAAGATGGTTGATGTCACTTGATTGTTTATGAGCATTTATTCACTGGAACTAATAATTACCTTATGAAATATAGTTCTTGCTTTTTCCAGATACAACAGATAGAAAAGTTTTCCTTCTTAATCACATGTGCCCAAATCTAATAAATTGGTGAGATTCCGAATACCATATGGGATAATATCATTGGTCTTTTTAGAATGTCTGGAAGTTTAGGTCTGAATTTGCTTCATCCAGAAGAACAGCAAGATGGGTTAACCGGAAGCTCCGGAGATGCTAAGAAACTAAGTAATGTATCTCCAATGTCCTACCAGCTCACCTGGGGATGAAAGCCCGGGTCTATTTATTGTCTCTGTTAAAGCAGAACCTTCAATTTCAGAAACATGACTATTTTCATTACATTTTCTATTTCCCTTAAGATTTCATGCTCCCTTTGAGTAGAACCTGCTACTGCCACACGTGTGATGGAGGGAGGATAGAGTCTTCTTGGTGGCCAGGTGTGATGCTGAGGGTGAGAACTGACAAAGGAAAATCCAGGGAAGGGGGTGGAGGTGTCAGGAGGAGGCAGCGTCAGGCCAGTGAAGATTGGGGATAATGTTGGTGAGGAAAATCGGGATTAGATTGTGTGCCCTAGGGATCTTGGACTGTATTTAGCAGGCAGCAAAGTGTCAGTAAAAGTGTTTGAGTAAAGGTTTTTGAGTTTGGATACAATTCTTCTATGTACTGTGTTAGATATTCCTTCCAAATACATGTTATTCCCTAATCGGGTAGGCATGCCACCTAGGTCTTCACCCAAATTGCAGAAATGTTGCAGGGCAGGATAGAGAACAGAGCTCAGCAATGTACCATTAGAAACCCTTTGTAAGGGAACAATGCACCCTGAGTGACATCAGCACTTTTGGGGTATACCTTTCAAACTAACAGCAATTTACTGTATTGTATTGTCATTCATTAAAATCCCCTTCTGATTTATAAAGTCATCATCAGAAACTTTGTCATGTTTCACCGAGGAAGTCCTCATTGTCCTCCATGATTCCAGCAGAGAAAACCAGGTTTGTCTGGTACGTCTCGATTTCAATGAATCCATGCTGGTTCCTGGTGTTCACACTCAAAGCAATTACCAGCTTTCCATTTAATCATGGCATTTAATAATAACTCTAGGATCTTGCCAGAAAAGTCATACCAACTGTTATAGATTTGGGGAAGAAGCATATGAGTTCCTTGCAATAAAGTAGGGCTAAGAGCAAACAGGAGAGATGGTAAGGCTCAATGCTGAAAGGGTATGATAAACTCAGTTATGATTCGGTCACATGTTAAATCTAGGATATTCAAGAAGAACAGCACGGCAAACAATAGCAGAAGTAAGCAGTGCATAGGACTCAAGACTCAAAGGTAAGTAGGCCTTTATCATCTCACATGACCATGAGGCAACAGGGGCCCAACTAAGCGATAGCTGCTTGGGGATAGGGCTGCCACCACATCTCAGGTTATCAGAGGTCTAGCAAAGTGCTCTCTTTCCTATCCTGGGCAGCTGCCCTGCAAAGCTGTGTCTTGAAGCAGGTGGGATACGAGGCAACTGATTCCCCTCCAGCTCCAGAGCACCTCAGACTCTCTAAAATAGCGGTTCTCCAGATGCACTCCGGGAAACCCATCAGCGAGTCTGTGAGGTCAAAACTCATCTCATAAAGATACTAAGGTGCTATTTTCACTGTACTCTCTTATGAGTGAACAGTGGCCTCTCCCAGAGGGTACATGTGGTGTGATACCAGACGACATGAAATGCAGAAGCAGATATGAGAATCCAATTGCCTTCTTTTAGACCAGACATTATAGAGATTGGCAAAAATATAAAACAATGACAGTCTTCTCACTTTTTCATTTTGCGCATTTGTTTTTCATTAAAAGATGTTATTTATGCTAGCATAAGTGAATTTTAAATAAAGAGATTTCTGTTTTGATTTCTACTATGATAAATAGTGATAGATATAAGTTACCTATACAAAAACTATTTGGCACCCTCAAACACTCTAGAGTGTAAAGGAGTCCTGAGACCAAAAAGTTGGAAAATCGCTTAATCTAAAAGAACAAGCCCTAAAGTCCACCTCTTGCCCCCTGAGGGAAGACGAGTCGCTAAAGCTTTCCAAGACTTTTTCCTGCCCTACAGCGTGGGATGATGATTCCAACTGCCGGACAGGGTTGTTGTGAAGGTCAAATGCACAGGCCGTGTACAACTCTTAGTTCAGTGTCTAGCACGCGAGCACTCCGTGAATAGTGGCCATCACTAGGATGATTGTCATTATCAGTATTCTTACTGCTCCTGCTGCGACTATTACTACCATCACGAGGACGATTACTCCAAGCTGGCAACGCCTTTACTCAGATAGCTGAAGGATTTATTCCTTGAACTTGTTAAATGATCTTTGGGCCTTTGTACTTATTGTTCCCTCTGCCTGTAATACCTTTCCCACCTTTCTGTCCAGCAAATTCACTTCATTCTTCTCCCACAGACGTGGAGGTTCTTTGTCTCACCTCTCAAAACTGTGGCATGTGCCTGCTGTTCTCCCACATCCTTGCCGTCCTAAGAGCACACCACAGTATAATCACTTGTGTCTTTTCTGCCTTTTCCGTTGCACTCAGCAAACTCTGTGAGAACAGAGACCACTGTTACCACCGCATGCTCAGCACAGTGCCTTCCATTCAGTAAATGCTTGTTGAACAAATTTTGCCAAAGTCCCCAATTTCTCATCTTGCCCTACTTGCCCTACTCAGGCCTTGAAACACCTAAGCAAATTTGGTACCTGAAATATTCTTGTGAATTCTTCAGTCCCTAAGCTCGATGTGAAAGCTGAGTTCCAACAATGACCCAAAATCAGGGCTTCACTCCTGATTTTAAGGTCATGGTTGCTTATCTTAAAGGATGTGTGACTGTGTGCCTTCATTTCCCAGGGATCCAGCATAGTGCAGGAGGGCAAACACCAGCCTTTTTGTAAAAGCTGGTAATTCTTAGCTATGATTTAGACTCAGACCACTCACAGTCTGCCATGGAGGACTGAGATGGCTGGAGAAAATGCTCCTGGGTCCCCATGTGCCTCAGAACTCTTATCACTACAAAGGGTGGGAAGGATAACCAGAATGCTTTCTTCCTTGTAAATTGCCTTTCCTTCTATCCTTAATGGAATTTATGTCTGCACTTCTTTGATCCACCGATAGCTGGTGGCAGTTTCAGAATTTCTATTCAAGAGGAGCTTAAGGACAACAATCTGAATGGGGGACCAGAATACTTTTTTCTTTAAGCTCTATTTGCATAGCAAATACACTGTTTTTACTGACATTGCATATTTATTTTGGAGGGTGTTCTTGGATATAAGAGGGTGCTAAGGACTCCCAATCCACCCCACTGCTGAGAGTACATCTATTTTTAGTGCGGAGACATTTGAAGTAAAGGAATAGGAAGGCTTGATAAGAGAGGTTTGACTAGGTCTCTTTAGCTATTGCTATTCACATTTGTAAACCTACGCAGGTGAGAATTACCCAATATGCTCTCAAAAAAAAGATGTGGGGGCGCCTGGGTGGCTCAGTCATTAAGCGTCTGCCTTCTGCTCAGGTCATGATCCCAGGGTCCTGGGATCGAGCCCCGTATGGGGCTCTCTGCTCAGCGGGAAGCCTGCTTCTCCTTCTCTACTCCCCCTGCTTGTGTTCCCTCTCTTGCTGTGTCTCTCTCTGTCAAATAAATAAAATCTTAAAAAAAAAATGTGAGAGTTTGAAAAAGTAGAGTCAGCCATGGGAATAAACACTAGACTATATTAGGTCTGGAACTCAAAGAGATCAGTCTAGTCATAAGGAAATGGGCAACCTGACTAAAGAAGAGTCAGGCTTGAGGCATCCAGTTTATCACACAATTATGCATTTATTTCAGCTATGGGCAGATACAACAGAATATAAGATATGACCTCAAGGAACTTGCAACCTGGTTGGGAAGATAAGAGAATGCCTGCCAGTTTATCACTGAAGCATACTTGTGAAACTACTCTTTAGTGTTTACTGTTCCTGCTGGTTATTCTCTTTGCCTAATTATGTAGGGAAAATAGAATGAAGGAAAAATAGATGGGAAGGAAGGGGGATGTGGTGAAAATATTAAGACTCTTAAGTCATGTGCTTCAAATTTAAAGTAATGCATTCACAGTTTTAAAGCTGGAGCCTGTGTCTAACATCTCCCTGGGCCCTCTTATTTTGCAGAGGAGAAAACCAGGCCTGTCTAGCAAAGTACCCCAGCTGATACATGGCAGGACTAAAACCAGAAACAGGTTCTCTGATTCCCGGTCTAGGGTCTTTGCCATCAAAATGTAGTGCCTGGTGAGGTAGAATGACTGGAGTCACGTCATACGTGGGTCTATCCTGAAGATAGATGTTTAGACGATTTTCAGAATTATTTGATTACCTACATCAGGAATTTGGTTAGCATGACAGTTTTCATCAATCCTAATTTCTCAGTTACTGAAATAGAATCCATCAGTGCTAAAATTCCTAATTCTCACCAAAGGGGTAATTTAATAATTTGAATAACAGGGGCGCCTGGGTGGCTCAGTCGTTAAGCGTCTGCCTTCGGCTCAGGTCATGATCCCAGGGTCCTGGGATCGAGCCCTACATCGGGCTCCTTGCTCTGCAAGAGGCCTGCTTCTTCTCCCTCTGCCACTTCCCCTACTTGTGTTCCTGCTCTTGCTGTCTGTCAAATAAATAAATAAAAAAAAATCTTTTAAAAAAATAATAATTTGAGTAACAGACGAGAACGTGGCGTGTTTTTAGCTTATATTCACGCATCCCTCTGCTTTCTTATTTTCAACTGTCTGACGATTTACAATTCTTTCTCTCGTGACCTCTTTTGAGTCTCCGTTTCATATTTCAACTGCTGCGTCTCTACCTGTTTTGCCTCCCATGACCTCGAACTCCCCAGGAAGCCAGCTTCTCCCCGACACATCCCTATGCCTGTCAACGGCACCATCTTTCTTCCAGTCACCCGAGGCTGAAACCTCGGCATCATCTCTCTTTCCTTCTTCTCTTCCACACCCCCAAGTCCTGTGGCCTCTTCCTGAGAGGCCATTCCTCCTTTTCGAGGTCCATTTCCTACCTCCTGCTTCAGGTCCTCACACTCCCTTTACCAGGTAGTGACGCTGTTAACCTGTCTTGCCGCCTCCTAGTCTTGCCCTAGCAACGCATCCCACAACCGCGCGCGGACTGCTCTCTCTCTAAATCACCAAACACAAACACCTATTTTAACTCTTTGCTTCCAACTTCCCCCAGTTCCCCAGGGCCCACAGATGATAAAATCCGAACCCAAACCCCTGGATAATGCTGCCGGTACCTTTCCGACCCCGTCTCTCCTTTCCTCCCCAGTCAACAGTTACCTGTCTTCCCAGTACTTATTGCCACGTCTTGCTCCCACCTGGAATGAATTCTAGTGTCCTCGTCTGAACTCAGTTTTGGCCAAGTCACCAAGCAGGGCAGCCCACCACGACCCCTCCTCAAAATTCCGTAGGTATTTACTGACGGTCCCACCCAGGCAGCCTTCAGCCCTCTCTCCTAGAAATATCTTTCCAGGTCTGTGCCCTTCCCACCCAGAAGAGGCACGAAGCAGCCTCCCATCTCTCTGTATCCCCAGCGCCTCTGACAAGGTAAGTGTTGGTTGATGAGGACTGAGTTGGCCCGACAGGTGGTGGGAACTCGTGAAAATGAGGCGAAGCTACCGCGAGGCCCAGGGGCACGCCTCCCTCTCCCGGCGCCCCGCACTGCAGGGCAGGTGCTCTTCGCACGGAGTTCCTCCATCCCTCCGGCCGGGTGGCTGCCGGGGCGCAGGGGCGCACGGAACCCTCGAGGGGCGCAGGCCCGGGAGGCCGGCCCGCCCGCTTCCCCACGCCCCGCCGGCCGGCGCGTCTGAGCTGCGGCGCGGGCAGAGAGGCCCGGCCGTTCCGCGCTCGGAGGTAGGTGGTGCTGTTGCCGTAACTGTCTCCCTCATTGGCGCGGGGCGGAGAGGCGGAATGTTCAACTCCTGACTCGGGCGGAAGCGTGGGAGCCGCGCGGGCCGCCGTCCTCTCGACCCCCCCCGCCGCACCCCCCACGGTCGCCGGCCCTGTCCTCGCCGCGCGCGGGGCCTCGGCGCCCCCCGGCTGCTGCTCGCGCCCGGCCCGGGAGCCAGGTAAGGGGCCGGCCGGAGGCCGCGGAGGGCGAGGGTGGGTCGGAGGCCCGCCGCGCTCGCGAGGCTCGGGGCCGAGGCCCTGGCGGCCTGCGGGGCTCCGCTGCGCACCCTCCCCGACCCGGGGCCCGCGCAGGCGGCTGCGGCCGGAGCGAGCGTTCCCGGCGCCCGGCGGCCCAGAGGGCCCGGCGAAGTTCGGGCCGGTCCCACGCAGAAGTTGGCGTCCGGAAGGGCGGGCGCAGCCTGTCGGGCTTTCCCGGCCCTGAACGCGGCGCGGGTGCGGGGGCCGCCGCTTCGCCTCGCCGAAAGCCGGGACCCCGCCGGCCGAGCCCGCCACCCCCGGGGCCTGAGCGTCGGAGGGCCGGCCTCGCCGCGGGCGACCCGGCCCCTCTGCGAGGCGAAACGCGAGTCTTCCACATCAGGACAGGGCGCGGGCCACTTCCCAGCAGAGGGCTGTGCGTGCCAGGAGAGACCACTAACTTCTGCTTTCCAGCCGGCCGGGGTGGCTTCTCCCACCGCGAGCCGCCCTCCCCAGCCCTCCCCGGGGCAGCGTGCAGCTCGTGCCGCCCGCACCCTCCAGCGGCCCCCTCTGCCTCCCACGTGGGGCGAGAGTGCTGCTCGGCGACCCCGTGGCGTCTCTCGGTCCCCGGGCTCCGAGACTTGCCCCGGGCCGGGAGGGCCAAGCTGAGGGCCGCCGCCGCGCTTCGCTTGGTCCTGACAGCTTGCAGACCAGCTTTACTACGGACCCGGCGAGATGGCTCCGAATTGCGTAAAAAACGGGGCAGGTCATTGTTAGATCGCTGAAAATGTGTGTTTCTGATGCGCCTCGAGATGTTCGCAAAGCACTGTTTATGGAGGACTTAATTAGTATTTTTGTTAGTTTCTTTAATAACGAAAGCAGCATCATTTAGTGGCCCGATCCAATGATATTATAATCAGCAGCTCTCTATTAATAATGGTGTTTTAGAATCCACTTACAGAATTAATGCGAGGATATCTGAGTTAAGATGGTTGCTAAAGTATGCTCCTATTTTATCACTGAAGCTGTTTTAGGAGAGCCTTCTTGCTTTCCTGACCTCAGTTGAAGTGAACGGTCGGGATTCAGTGGATCCGAACCAACAAACACATATAAAGACAAAAATAAACAAGCGCTTCAAGGCAGTTAATGGCTTCTTTGTAGTAGGCCTATCTCCACAGCGAAATTTCATGTCGTTTTTTGATTTTCAAAAAAATACATGACGGATGCATTTTAATTATGGTTTTGGTCATTTGTAGAGCTTTTGTTTAAAGTTCCTGCTACAATAGTGAGAGATTAGGGAGATTGCAAATGAACATGAATTTGGCTTGTTTGGAGAGCGTGAATTAAGATAAAGGAAAATGGTCCCATAAAGCAATGTGTACTGTTTATTTTAGTCTTTCACAACATAATTCCTATTATAACTTTTCTGGGAGTTTTTTTTTTTTTAACCTGGAAAATATTGTTTGATTCAGAAATTATAGTGATAATAATTCCAGAGTAAGTGATCACAAGGCCGTGGCAAGGACCCTTTTTTTGTCTAGGAAAGCAAGTAGATGACCGATCTCTTCTTACTCTTTTAAGGAACACATAAGACACATTAAAAAGAGAGAGAAATATCCAAATATTAAGCAGGAGGATTTGGATCTAAAAATGGATGGTCAAAGATCTTGGGAACTGAGGGACCTTCTTGCCAAATAAGGAAACTTGGCAAGCTGCACTGTGTATTTTAAGTTAGCACAAGAGTGTGTGTTATTGGCAATATATTGGCTGAGTGCCTATCTGGAATGAGTGGTGGAACTGACTTTGACCGCGCTACAAAACTATAAACAGGAGTTGTGAGGGGTGTGGAGGGAATAATCTAGTCAGAGAAAACACAGGGAAATTACAGTGATGTTTCGTGAAAAGAGGTCAGACATACAGTGAAGCTATTAGTGTGGTGTAAAAGAGAAAAATGGACAGTTTTTAGAAATTGTTAGATTCAGAGAAAAGAGAGGAGAGAATCAATGATTCTTTTCTTTTTAAACCCAGAAAAAGGTGTTTGTGGTGCTGTCGTACTTCTTGGAGTAAGATAGCCTTGAATCTGTATCCAGAGATATTGAAAATAAAAATCTATTTGGATCATTTGTTTTCCATTTTATTCTACCCAGGACAGATTGACAGGGAGGGTGTCTTGTCTATCTGAATGTAATAGGAATAGCTAAGGCACCTTTTGGTCTTACTGCAGTGAAGATTTAGGCTACTTCTTTTGTGGCTATTAACTTTGCCCCACTACACACGAATAAGCAAGAGTTCCAGCTGTGACCAGAAAACTGTACCTGTTAAGGAAAGAGAGCTATAAATGCTAGAGTTTAGATTGGTTTGCCTGATACGTGGGTGCTTTTGTGTCAGACCCTCCTACGGACAGCTGAAGCATTGATTATGCCCTAATAGCAGTTAAATAATCCCAACACAGGAGAAGATTCTGTGAGAACAAAGCAGCTGTGCATTGACACCTTAACCCCGCATCGCAATTGCTAATAGGAAATTAAAGCCTCAAATTGAACTTTAGGTGGATAATAAGCAATCTGGTGATTACTGTCATAAGGAAAGGGTTTGTTTAAAGAAGAAAAAAAGGCAGATTTGAAGGAGGGGACAGAATGATACAGTGGAAAAAAGACATGATGTGAAAAAAAATGACACGACTTTGAAGTCAGAGCTGAGTCTGAATCCTGGTCATGTCACTTGTAAGTTAGGTGGTTGGTTTGGGCAATTTTCATTCCCTTCATCGTCTGTTTCCTCTCGTGTAAATTGGGGACAGTAATACCTGCTTGCTGCATAAGCATATGGGTCAGCATGTGGAAATGCTTGAACCAGCACCCCAAACTTCAGCCACCATGCCTGAGTGGTAGAGAAAATTTGTTTTTCCACATTCCCAAGTTAGACACAGAGCAAGCTGCTTGTTTCACCTATACCCAGGTAAGGCTTGCCCTCGGTAGCTGGCTCCGTTCCCAAAGCATACTTCCTGTGAGTATATGGGCCTGGGAGGTTTTCCTAGCCACTCTCCTGCCTTAAGTATAAGGATTTGTAAAGCAGCTGTGTGTACCTCTGTGTTTATATGCAACTTCATGATATTTTGGGGAAAGAATCTGAAGATTATTGCATTTAAATATATGAGGAATTTGAAGAACTCGGGAGTTATATGGATAAGGGAAGGTTATGACCTAGAAGACCAAAACCAAAATTACTTGGAACCATTCTTATAGCTGGCTTCGAGCACAGCTTATCTTCAGGGGCTGACATCCTTCCTTCTGGAGTCTGTATAGGAAAACCAAAAGGAGAAGGCAAGACTCTCTATCTAAAGGTCAGGGAATAAATCTTTGCTTATGAAACTTTTCTACCAAAGTATCCTATTGTGGAGAAGAATGTATTTCCTCAGGGATCTGTAAATATAGCCACAAATACCACCCCCCATGTAAGCAAGCACTTTCTTTAAAATCTTGTATTTCATCTTAAAAATTCATGTGAATGTTGCATTCTCTTCTGCACTGGTTGACTTTATTGAACAAACCAGTACAGACACTCATGGCGTGTTTATTCCCCCAGATGTTAAGGTAAAATCGACTTGTAGGACGGGGGTTTATTACACCTTCTGCACAGTGCTGGGTCCTCCACAGGTGGAGGACGAGGAGCCTGGTTCTGACAATGGATGTGCACCATTAGGCTTTGCAGCCTAGCCCACTACATGGGGTAACGCAGTTCCATTTTGCAGAGAAAAGAATAGCAGTAGATCATCATCCAGAGAGTTTTTATTTTCCGTGGTTATCCTGTGGCTTTCAGCATGAACAAAGTTCTTTGCTTTGGGAACGGAGGAGAGGGAGGGGGGAGGGGAAAGGATAGCTGTAGGATAGAAATCCGGAATATGACTCTTACCTTCCCAGCCAGTTTGGGAGGAGAAATTGAGGAGTATGGCCCAGTCATCCATCGTCTGCATCGCTGCCGGCGATCACTGCTACTCCGCCTTGCCAGGAACTCTTAGGTCAGGTTCATGACTGTATCCCTGGGAAGGGAGACCATCCATCCTTTCTGGTAAGTTGATGTCCTAGAATACTCACAGGGTCGCTGCCTGGCTGTTGCAAGAATCGCCTATTGCACATGCCTACCTCCCGTTGAACACTCTGCTCGATAGGCAGCTCACTACTAGACAGAGAGGCATATTTTCTTCTTCGGCAACTCTAATAACCAGGAGTTCTCTCTGTAATTTTTAGATTGGCGATGCATAATATGGGGTCTTCCATGGCCGCCTCTGGTTTTAACAATCCCCATCTGCTTTCATCTTATGTCGAGGTTACCAGGTTTTAACTGTCCTGTTTACCCTTCTCCGGGAACATTCGTTCTAGGTAATTAGTCCAAGACTGTGCCTATTTGTTAGCAGCCAGGATGGGTTAGATAGTTTCTGTTTGACAGAAAATGGTTCAAGGGTAGAAACAAAAGCCAAGTAGTAGAAGCATTAGGGATGGGTAGGCCTGCTGACTGAAGTAAGCCTTGTTTACTCTTGTTTTCTCCCCCATCCCCACTGCCACCCCCAGACATCTGTGAATTCCTCTTCCAGCCAGCCCGTGGAAATGTGCCCTCTCAATGCTCCTTTACTCGTAGGCTCTGGCCCAGCTCTCTTCCCAGGCCTCCAGTCCTTGGACACAGGGCCTCTGCAGGGACCCCATGTCACTGATCATACCTGCATCGTGTCGCCTCGCTGGGCTTCTGTTAGAGCACACACACTTTTCCACATAGTATTTCTGTGGCATAAGTGCCCCTGCTTCCTACATCCCTTTTTCTCCAGTGTTTTGCCTCCAGTAACAACATTTCTGGCAAGGAAGTGTGTCATGGAAGTCTGTTTTCTTCATTAATTGAAATATTAAAGTACAAATAAGAATGTTTCATTTAACTGGCTCATTTTTATTTTAACCTTTGCTCTAATTAGAGGGATTTGTTACTTGTAGGGTGAAGCATAGACACAAAAAAATGAAACAGTAGCTGTTCTGTTTTTTAGAGTCTCACAGTCTACTTCTCTCTGATATCCATGACTAAAGATCCTGTTCACTGAGCCCAACCTGTTCTGCACAAGATCTGCTGCTTTCCAGTGGCAGCCTTGGAGGAAAGAAGGAATATCTATGGTAGACACAATACTGGTTGGCCCTATTTGCATACTTAGTCTTACAGATCTTTTTTGAGTGGTTTAAAAACAAAAACAGTAGAACAGCCCTGTTCAAGAACAGAATCTTAGAATCTTTGCCCTTGCTGTTATGAACAAAGACACCAAACTCAAGCTCTCCCCATGTTTTGAAGATTAGACTGGTAGGAAAAAAAATCATTGTAGAACCATAATCCAAGTGGTATTGTTTTAATACACATGATGATAAAGCACATTTTTTTAATTAAAAAAAATTTTAAGATTTTTTATTTTTTATTTGACAGAGAGCACAAGCAGGGGGAGTGGCAGGCAGAAGGAGAGGGAGAAGCAGGCTCCCCACTGAGCAGGGACCGCAATGTGGAGCTCGATCCCAGGACCCTGGGATCATGACCTGAGCCGAAGGCAGATGCTTAACTGTCTGAGCCACCCAGGCGCCCCTGTTTTATTCACTAATCTCTGTTAAGGAGGCTGAAACAATACTAGCATAAATAAGTATTAGAGCAGCAAGGTTGGCAGAAGAATTTGTTGAGGGCTGTTTTCTAGAAGGTTTTTTTTGGTCCTATTAAGGTCATTCTAAAATAAATTAGTTTTTTTGGGCGCCTGGGTGGCTCAGTCAGGTAAGCATCTGCCTTTGGCTCAGGTTATGATCCCAGGGTCCTGGGATCGAGCCCCGCATCGGGCTCCCTGCTCCGCGGGAAGCCTGCTTCTCCCTCTCCCACTCCCCCTGCTTGTGTTCCCTCTCTCGCTGTCTCTCTCTCTCTGTCAAATAAATAAATAAAATCTTAAAAAAAAGTAAAGTAAATTAGGTTTTTTCCCTATAGTGAATCAAAAATAAACTTGTAACTTTTGTGCAAAAGGGAAAAAGGAAAATGTAAATTAGGGATAGAAAAACAGGAAGAATCTGCATTCAGAAATTATAGGCCCATATAATCTAAAAAATAGAAAAATCCAGAAAAAGTCCAAATACCTATTTTCTAGTAAAGTTAGTCCTTTTATAAGGTGGATTTAATTTATTTTTTTTAAGATTTTATTTATTTATTCATGAGAGACGGAGGGAGAGAGAGGGAGAGGGAGAGAGAGAGAAGCAGAGGGGAGAAGCAGGCTCCCAAGGAGCAGGGAGCCCGATGCGGGACTCGATCCCAGGACTCCAGGATCATGACCTGAGCCGCAGGCAGACGCTTAACCATCTGAGCCACCCAGACACCCAAGGTGGATTTAATTTAAAAAAGTTATGATTTGCAGGTATCTAATGAAGGTAGTTGCAGTTTCTTGAATCCATTTGATATGCAGTAGATAAGATCTAAAGGCAAGACCGTGGCCAGCATGGAAAGTAGGTATACTCTAGGAACCTACCAAAGTGAATGCTATAATTGAAATAAGTAGGTCCTAGAAACTCCGTTATCTAAAAAGTGCAAAAAAAAAAAAAAAAAAGTACCGTCTTTTAATAACTTATTCTCCTTATAAAAAAGTTTAAAAGAAAATTATAATTACGCACTAATAAGACCTTGCAAAAATGGCCAAAACCAAAAGCAGCAAACAGAGGGATGAGGAAAAAATTAACCTACACAGATAAGAAGGATTTAGGGACCAGTAGTACATTTATCTATTAATCATTGCTCTGCCAAACTAATGGAGATGTAAAACGATTCTGAAAACAGAGGGAAGAAAACTATGGAGGAGAGCATACCAAATGATGGAAGCCGAAGAAATCGATGGCTAACTATGGTAAAAAGACTTACTAAGATAACTTGACACCCGTCATTTCCATTTGTTGGAAGCTGTTATTTGGAAAGAAGACTCATTAAAGAAGTCAAATAATATTCTGCAAACTTGATAACTTTTGAGCTAGCAACTTTGAGTCGTTTGGTAACAGAATGGTAGAGATTTCAAATTTTTTACTTATTGGGTCTAGAAATGTCACGGTAGGAAATGTGATTGGTTCAAGGGTTAGCAAGAGCTAGAGGCAGAGTTCAAACTCATTATCTAATCCTAAATCTTGTGGGTTTTTTTTTTTTTAATGTTAGAATGTTAGCAGGGTCTTGTTTTATTTTGTTGTTTTTAATTCAGGACAAAAGTCCATTTTTTTGGACTAGAAAGCTGAGAACTTTAAAGTCAAATAATACTCCATTTAAGGTTTTCTGCCTCCATATGGTTTCACTTTTGACAGTTCGCTAATGGTGAGATAGATAGATATATATAGATATGCTTTCAGCAATTTAGTTAATAGTTAAAAATCTTTTTAAATTTCAATTTTCACATTTTAAAAAAAAATTGAAAAAGTTTCTTACTATTCAAGTACTCAAATGATTGAACTCCACCAGCACATTAGCGATTTTTAGCATTTTCAGTGCTATGACACCCTGTTATGCTTTGATTTTTGTAATATCTCCGCTCTAGCTTACCCTTCAGGGCTGTGTGGTAGATACTTATTAATATTTAAAACAGCTGTGAGAGTTTATGAAACAAAAGTTAAAATGCTACAAGTTAGGACTGGGAATTGTTGCATGGAGAAAAATTGTCTTGTGTAAAAGCAGTTATTTTAACATGGTGGGATATAAACATCATTTGATTGGGTATGCTAGGTAAATACATTTATATAGATGACTCATTAAATTTGGGTGTGTTCACTGGAGAACACCTCTGAAAAATTAGAACATAATTTGATCAGGTAGTAGCCTTCCCCAGGATGCTCTAAGTATGATTAATCAGCAACTTGTATTTTCCATTCTTCTGATCTTAAGTTGATCCTCTTAGAATAATGATTTTAAATTAAAGGGGGATAGCTCAAGGGGAAAAATAAATATACAAGTATGTTCCGTTTCTTGAAAATTTGCGTTACACCACTTTGCTCTTATGAAAGACCTACATTAATACCTGGTTTTGCTAACAAAGAAATCTGAAGAGGATTTTCACTTTTAGGGAAAAAAAGGCAAAAAGGGAAAATTGCATTTAGCATTTGTTTTGCAGAGAGCTGTTAAAAGAGGCGGCACGCACCCCAACACAGTAGCTTTGAACTGTGTCTGAGAGCATCTGTACTTTATTTATCTTGATTTATTTTGTGCCCTAAGCTATCCGAAAAGGCTAAGAGGGGTTAATTTTGGAGTCTGGAAATACTCAAAATTTTCTCCTTGTAAATTAATGACAGTTGCTTTTTTGCTTCACACCATTTTGGCTAATGAAAGGTTTCATAGGAAGGCTCTACTTTCGGAGAGTGGGGGAAACCTGTACATGGTCTGACGCTCCTATAGAAGGAGTGGGAATCTCAGTCAGGTTTTTTCAGCTAAGTCCGTGATGCTTTGCCAAGCTCACTGGAATTAAAACCTGTACTCGTACTCCCCAGAATTGTTAGTCTCTTCGGTAATAAGATGGGACTTAATTTTTTATGGTCTCAATAAAACATTCAAGTAATTCCATAGTTCCATTCACACATAGCCATTTTCCAAATGGCAAGATGTATCACAAAGTGAGTAACAGTGATTCTGGGAAGAACAGGATTAGTTGCCTCATCTCAAGGAATGAAGGTCCTGGAGAACAATACTTCTCAGAGGTCAGCCTTTCTCTGGTATCCTTAGGTCAGTTTCAAATGTAACTGATCCTACCTCAGTTCATCCATGTTCCCTGGATTTGCTCTGTACAGAAGGTTTAGATTTATTCACATTGATCTCATCCTGATTTAGATCTCTAGGTTTGTTTTGAAAAGAATTTCCTTCCTCTTTCTCCTCTTCTTGTTCCTGCTCCTTCTCTCTGCTGTCCTTTGCTACCCAGTGCTGGAGTCCCAGATACACACTCAGTTTCCCAACAAGCCTAGGTGGCAGTTTCCAACTCAGGATTTGCTTCACGATCCTTGGGGGGAACTTGTAAACACTACAGATGTCAGATTTTACTTAGCCTGATTGGCATCTTTCTAGCTACAAAAAGTATGAGGGAAGAATAGCCAGAAACTGTTCATTCATTTGTTCATTTGTTCATTCATTCAGCAATTTTTTGAATGGAACATGTGCAGCGTGCCTGGCTGTGTACTAGATGCTGAAGATCCAGATATAAATAGAAATGAGTTTTGCCTTTAAGGGATTTATAGTCTGGTGGGAAGTAAGTGGGAAAGCTGAATGGGTAAAGAAAGGTGCTAAGGCCCAAAAGGAGAATTTAATTCGGCTTATGAGACTTGAAGCAGATAGTCGGGTTCAGGAGTTTCCTGGGCAGAGAAAGACATTCAAAGTAGAACTAGGTTATGCAAAGGTATGGAGATGTGAGAGAGGTTAGCAAGTCCTGGGAACTGCATGTAGTTCCTCATGTGTGTATGAGAAAACAAGAAGTAAAAGCTGTAAGTGGTAAAGGAATAACAGAAGAAAATTTCCCAGCATTAAAAGACATGAGTTCACTGAGTACAGGCCGAGAGAGTTCACTGAATGTCCTACCAGTGAATGAAAAAAGACTCACTCCTAAACATGTGCGGTTAATTTCAGGCTTCTGGAAATGAATACAGGGTCCTAAAAGCTTTCAGGGAAGGAGTAATAGTATAAAAAAGATTAGTTAGCAGAGCAGTATCAGGCTGCTTTACAGCCACATTAGAAACTAGAAGACTACGAAGTAATACTTCTGAAATTATAAGGAACACTGTTTGCCAGCTGGAATTGCAAACCCAGCTAGGCTACCAATGAAGACATTTAAAGACACACAGATTCTCAAAAAAATTGCATTCTGAGTACTCTATTTAAAGTTGCTAATGGGAGATGTCCACTGTTAAAACAAGGGAATAAACCAAGAAAGAGAAACCAGGGGATTCAGGGACGGGGGTTCTCACAGAGAAGGTGAAGGAAATTTTGGGATGATGGTGAAGGGAAGTTCCAGTCCAAGTCGGGCCTGTATATATAGCAACCATCCAGCCAGATTGAATCAAGATGAAGAGTACAAGGGGAATGTCTCTAAGAAAACAATAGAGCACTCTCCCCCAAATTACCTGATGTTTTCACTTTATTAGAGGAGTTTTGCAGCTTGGGAGAGTTTGATGAGGTACATAAGTGCTAAGAATATAAAAAGCAAAGCAAACAACAAAAACGGAGCAACTAATAATTCTAAGAGAAACAAAAAGTTATCCAAGAAAGGAGAAATCATTGACTCCTACATAGCAGTTCTGGGAATATTTCATTTGTCTACAGTAGTCAGACTACTGACTATTGGTTTAACTAAATGTTACAATATATTTGGAAGCTGGGAGGATTGGGCAAGTGTGGCGTATTTCTGTGCAAGAAGTAAAGGGGGTATATGAAAACTAAATCCTCTTCCATAGGGGGAAGTTAATAGGTAATATCTGAAATGGGACAGATAAGAAATAGCAATATGAACACATTTTGTAGAAATATGGGGGTAAATAGCAGAAGAAAATGCTAAAGGAGTTAAAATTAGTTCCCTCTGGAGAGAGAATTGGGTGTGGGAGGGGTGGAGTAGGAGAGTTCTGTTTTTTATTATAAGCTTTGTAGTCCTATTTTATTTTTATACTTTGATAAAATTAAAATGATAACAACATAGACCTAGCATCAGTAACACTGAGGGCATCTTGCAAGTGGTGCTTTGCATTTTGTTGAACCAACTTTTTAGCTTGCATATTCTTTGTACCTACCTTTGGCACATCCCTAAATTTTATCCAAACTTTCTTCTTTTCTGTAACTAACTGAATATGAATTGAAGCAAAAGTTAGTAAGGTAAATTGTTGACTCACATATGTGTATAGACTAAAGCTGGATGCAGTAGGTTTTTTTGCCCCGTATTTTTATGTTGACTGTAAGCTAACAGTCCTTTCTCTTGCCTTCTCCCCAGAGCAGAGCAGAGTTTGACTTTGTGTAAGAAATCAGCAATCTTGGGGCATCTGGCTGGTTCAGTAGGTAGGGTATGTGACTCCTGATCTCGGGGTTGTGAGTTCAAGCCCCACATTAGGCATAGAGCTTACTTTAAAAAAAAAAAAAAAAAAAATCAGCATTCTTCAGTGACATGATGTTCCTAAAATGGGATTGCTAGTCAGCTGCACATTAGGATCTCTGAGCTGACTGTGTACATCACTCAGCAGAGCTTCAAGTTGTTTATGAAGAAACTTTGACCATTTATATAGATACAAACTGCCCCCTCCACCTTTTTATTTTGAAAATAATCAAACCCCACAGAGAAATGGAAAGAGTAGTGAAACACTCCTATAACTTTTGCCTAGATTCACCAGTTCTTAACATTTTGCCTCATGTGCTTCCTCTCTCTCTATACCCATGCACTGTTTTGGGAGGTTGAGGGGAGTTGAACCATTTTAAATGAAGTTGTAGGTATAATGCTTAAATATGGCTCCCAGTAGATCTCCCAAGAACAAAGACATTCTCCTACCAGACCAGAACACCATTATTATCCATGGATAAAATAATAGTATGTAATATGTAGTTAGTATTCAGGTTTTCTTCAAATCCCAATAATACTTTCTGTAGATTTTTTTGATGCCAGTATCCAGTCAGTGGTCAGTCATTGCATTAAGTCATCATCTTTATGTCTCCTTAGGAAATTTTCCTGCTTTTTGTTTTTTTAAATCTTTCCTGACACTGACTGTTATGAGGACCCCAGGCCAGTTGTTTTGCATGCATATGGATTTGTCTTTTTGCTCCCTCATTGTGAGATTCTGGTTTACAATTTGGCGAGAACTTGTGTACAGACTTTTGTTATCTACTTGCTTTTTATGCAGGTTCAATATTTTAGTCCATTGTTTTCTTGTTTGTATGTTTTTGTTTTGTTTTTTCCTGCTAATCTGTGGTTTGGCATGGGGGTGTAAAGAATGACCGCTTACCCGAATAGTAGTAAAACTCCTTAGAGTTGCAGAAACTATCACTGTAATAATCTCTGGGAGGGGTAATCTGTTCCTCTGGAGACAAACATAATATTTTTTTTTTTTAAACATTCTTGGCAGACTTCTTTGGATGACTTAATATATTGTAATCAAGGGCAAATTTTCTCCTCTTTAATTAAGTTCTGCTACAGTATACAGTCCAGGGAGCTACTTGTGGAAAACACTTGGCCAGCTTTCCTATCATCCCTAAACGGAACATTTGCTCTCGGACTAGAAACCCTGAACGTGTGCTGAGTTTGCAGCATGGTGGCCCTCCTTGTGCCCGATGCCCGGGAGCTTAGGTTATGTATATTTCGCCTGAAGTGAGCACAACTTGGAGAGCTGGCGTGCCTCGGATGCCGGGAGAGCTATGCAAGCGTGCTGCCGAAAGCATGCCTCCCGCTTGTCAGGGCTTCGTGATAGACCTGGTGACACAGTAGCCTTTAGGCAGAGCTCCTGGGGATGTGCAAGAAGTGCCGCGACGGGTTTTGTCAGGGGGGAAATCTGAGCCATTTCTCTGTGGACAGCTGTGTTTCAAAGTCTGGACAAGTGGCTGTTGACTTTTGCCCGGGCTGCCAGGGTAAGGGTTTTCACTTTGACTCGTTCATAGCCTCACTTTCCTTTCTCCTAAGTCATCTGGTTCTTTCTGGAAGTTTCACAGTGCTTGTTACACATTATCAAAAGTGGGATTCAGAGGATTTGTTCTAACGTGTTTATAATCCAACTTTTGCTTTCTCTCTGCAGATTTTGTGGGAGTCTAATACTTTGTCATTATGAGATGTCGTCTCTCGGTACCTCCTTTGTGCAAATTAAATTTGATGACTTGCAGTTTTTTGAAAACTGCGGTGGAGGAAGTTTTGGGAGTGTATATCGAGCCAAATGGATATCCCAGGACAAGGAGGTGGCTGTAAAGAAGCTGCTCAAAATAGAGAAAGAGGTAAGGTCTTTTTCTGCTGTCAGAAATGGTTGCAATTGCTCTTATGTAAGGTTTTCAACCGAGTCAGAGGGCACGGGCTGTCAGGGCCCTAGCAAGTGAGGCCTTTGGGGCTGATCCATGAGGCTGTTTCCCAGTTTCCATTCTGGGAGCCCCATAAATAGAAATCATTGCCACATGTGCTTTAGGGTTGAGTTCTCCTAGGGGTCATTTGAACCGAGAGGATTTCTTTCCATGGCATGAAAGGCTCGAATGTTCTCTGAGCTCTCCTTGAGGGGAAGGTGAGGTTTCAGACCTTCCTAGGCTTCAGGCTTTGCATTCCCCAGGTCAACCGAGAGGGGTCAGTAGAGAGTAACATGTGAACATTTTTATTCCCTTTCTATTTTGGGTTTCGTGAATTTGTGGCCATCAGGAACTGTCTTTTAAAAAATAAAAAGCGTTATTTTTCTACTGAAATATAAACAATACTAGATTCTTGGATTTCACCTCTACTGGAAGCCGAAAGTGGTGGACTTTGTTTAATAAAGAATTGACAGGTGCTAGACAAAGAGCTGCCCTATTTGTAATAGCAGAAAAGAGTCTGGCTCCCAAGTCCGGAACTTGTGCTGGTCCTGGAGGGAGCGCGGAACTCCTACCTAGGCCCTTCTTCTTCCTTAGGAATGTGACACAGCTTGGTCCCCACGTTCAGTTTGGGACCTGGAGAATAAAGCTAATTGTGGAGCTGACCTGCAGGGGCTCAGTGCATTGATAGCTTTTAACAGCTACCCTCTGGACCTTGTTTCGGTCATTTCTCTTTATGTCCTCTTTTGGCTAATTATTGTTTTTTTTCCCAGTGTCTTTTTAAAGGGAACTTTTCCATAAATATCTTTTAATCTTCCCTGAATGATTTCATTTTTTTTTTTTTTCCATTAACTGCTGTCAGTGAACCATAGCAATTGATTAGAGAAGGAGACCTGAATGGCAACACTTTGTGGCGTTTCCTCCCAGCAGTGCTGTGTGACTCTGTGGTCACCAGCTGGGTTTCCAATTGTTGAAGCCAGGTGAGAAGGACTAAGATCTTTCTGCTCTGGGGTAACCTATAGGTTGTGGAAAGCATTAAGGAGCGGTAACTTTTAACGCCAGTGTGCGCACAAAACAGAAGGGTGCTATGTAGAAAAAGTTTCCTCCCCCTTATTTCTTGATCAACACATTTGAAAATGGTAGCCACATAGTAAAACCATTCCTTACCCTGGTTGGAACCTAGCTTCTTTTATCTAGTGAACGCTACGTCCTTTACAGGCAAGCATTATTGTACCCATTTTATAGTTGGGGAAACAGAGATTTGAAAAATGTATTAAGGGGCCTCAGGAGGGGCAAGTAAAATCCAGGAGATCAGACCCCCTGTTCTGTAGTTTTTAACTCTGATATCTGTAGTTGACCAGGTTAGATAGAAAATAAACCAGTTCCATCAAATTTATATTCAAAATATTTAAGCATGCTAATGTTTGTAAGCATTATGTCATGCAGCTTCCGTACAACAAGCATGTTCTTATATGATTGTTGGATGTGAGAAAGACTTTTTGAGTCATAGAACAAATTTTGCCAGGAAAACAGTAATTGCAACCTCTTCACTCCACCCCCACCCCCCATATGTAATACCATTTATTTTTTAATTTTTTTAATTTTTTCTTTTTTTTTTTTTTTTTTTACTATCTTTGGGAAAGCTAGGAAAATGACATAGGAAAGCACAGGGGTGAAAGCAGGAGTTGGAAACTACCAAGTCCTGCTCTTATGTAGGTATTTAACCTAAATGGGTTATCATTCAGAAATTGAGTTGATTATAGTAAACTGCAGGAACATAACTCATAAACTTTAAGTAGGAAAACCAGAAACTCAGTTTCAGCCATGGGGGCTTGGTTAGTCAGTGATTGTCAGTGATAAGGAGATATGGTCAATTATTACAAAGCATCCCCACACCTACTGACTCAACATGAGTTTGAGATGTAAAACATTTTGGCTAGGGGTTGGCAGTTATTGGGAAAGGAAATATGCATTTCTTAGGTTGATTTTTGTTATAGTTTATGAACTGCTGTGTACTGGCTTTCCGGGTAGGTGTTTTCTAAGTAAGGTAAAGGTAATAAGCTCTGGATTTTTTTCCATCGTGTAGATTCAGTTTTATGTTACTTGGTCATTTTTGCCAAGAAGCAATGGGACGTTTAATAATATGTTTGAAGCTCACTCATGTAACTCTTGAAGGGTATCTGATATCTGATTATGTTTTATGAACTTAGCCGAGAAAGGTGGAGAAAATATTTACCAAACTCTCGAACTTCACATATATAAGAGGATAGAGAATGACTTTCTATTTTGACTTTTTTTTGTAGACCTCTAATTTAGTGAGTATGTATTACTTTTCTCTGCTTTAGTGAGTATCTATTACTTTTTTAATTTAGAAGAAAAGAAAGGAAAATGGAATTTACTTAAAATCTATGTAGTTATTTAAAACTTAATTTTTAAAAAATTTTTACACTAGGTAGTAACTACAAGAATTGAATTGAATTCTAGCATTCCCCTAGAATCACCACTTATTAACATTTTTCAACATTTGCTTTCTCTTTATATATTATATTAATTTATACGTATTCATACGTTTTTGTTTAGAGATTTATTTATTTCGAGAGAGATTGAGAGAGAGAGAGAGGCAGAGGGAAGAGGGCAGAAGGAGAGAATCCTCAAGCAGACTCCCTGCTGAGTGTGGAGCCTGATGCAGGACACAATCTCATGACCCTGAGATCATGATCTGAGCTGAGACCAAGAGTTGGATGCTTAACCGACTGAGCCACCCAGGCGCCCCTGTATTCATACATATTTTATTGAACCATGAGATAAATTGCAGCTACTAGGTACATCTATCCCTAAACACTTCAGAATCTCCTGAGAATGCAACTGTAATACAACTCTCCAATCAGAAAATTTAATACTAATGCAATAATATTACCTATCCTACAGTCTGTATTCAAATTTTGTTGATTGTCCCAATAAGGACTTTTTATGGCAGTTTTTTTCAACCCAGGATCCAATCAGGATCACATATTGCGCTTAATTGGTGTATCTATTTAGTCTGCTTTAATTGAGCAGTTTCTCTGCTTTTCTTTGTCTTTTAAACTTTGACATTTTTGAAGAGTGCAGGACAGTTGTGTAGAATGTCCCTCATTTTGGGTTTATCCGATTTTCCCTTCCTCTTGCCTAGTTTAAGGTTATGTAGTTTTGGTAGGAATACTGCAGAGGTCATAAGCCCTTGGCATATTTTAATGGGAGACTACGATGTCCGTTTGTCTCGTTATTGGTGATACTAATTTTGAACCCTCGACTAAGGGGTTCGCCCAATTTCTCTACAGTAAAAATACCTTTTTTCTCCCCTTTGTAATTAATAATTAAGCTGTTGGAAGATACTTTGAGGCTATGTAAATATCCTCTCTCAACAGAAGTTACTCAATGTTTTAAGCGTCCGTTGGCGATTCTTGTTTGAATCGGGTATTATTATGACAGTTACTGTGTAGACAGCAAAAAGGTCTAGCATAAGTGAGAGCCTTCCTTTCTTCACTTATTTATTCATTTATTGTTTCATTATAGACTTACGGATTCTTTTTCAAATTCAAATGTTATATTACATTGTTACTCACTTTCATGCTGAAAATGTCCCAATGCAAGAGTCCCTTCAAGTTAGTTCCTGTGTCCTTTTGATGTCTCCATCACTTTTTAGCATTTTCTTCCTGGCGCAAGAAGATGTTCCAGGCTGATCTAGTTCCTTCCTGATTCCAGGAATCAGCCATTTCTTCAAGAAGCCCTGGTTCCTGGGGCGCCTGGGTGGCTCAGTCGTTAAGCGTCTGCCTTCGGCTCAGGCCATGATCCCAGGGTCCTGGGATCGAGCCCTGCATCGGGCTCCCTGCTTGTTGGGAAGCCTGCTTCTCCCTCTCCCACTCCCCCTGCTTCTGTTCCCTCTCTCGCTGTGTCTCTCTCTGTCAAATAAATAAATAAAATCTTAAAAAAAAAAAGCCCTGGTTCCAGGTACTTGATTTGGGACTATGATATTTAGAAACCAAGATTTGGATACTAGTTTTGTTTATTGTAGACTTACTTTTTAAAAAGAGCCTTTGGGGGCGCCTGGGTGGCACAGTTGGTTAAGCATCCGACTCTCGGTTTCTGCTCAGGTCATGATCTCAGGGTTGTGAGATGGAGCCCCATATTGGGCTCTACGTTCAGTGCGGAGTCTGCTTAAGATTCTCTCTGCCTCTCCCTCTGCCCCTCCTCACCCCACACTGTCTCTCTCTTTCTCTCTCTCTCTCAGATAAATAAAGAAATCTTGAAAAAACAATGAAAAAGAGCCTTTGTTCTTTGGGAGAAAGAATGGTTATAGATAAATTTTACTTCTGGAGGCATTTAATTTAAACATTAATATCACATGTATGGCTAGTTATGATCTGTGATATGCTCCTGTTAGGGATGTAAATTCTTGGAAAGAGATTAGCAAAACGTATCAAAAATCTTAAAATATTTACTTTCTTTGAGCCAGAAATTTTACTTCTATGACCTTATCCTAAGGAAGTAATCAGAGATGTGCAGAAAGATGGAGGTAATGGCTGCTCATCTCAGAGGGATAATGGCGAAGAACTGGAAACAACTCAAGTGTTCTATAACAAATTATCTTATAAATTATGCTACTTCTCACACACACAAACGCAAATATGGGAGGTGATAGATGTGTTACTTCCATTGTGGATCCTTTCACAGTATATATATATAAAATCATCATGGTTTATACTTTTAAAATATTACAATTTTATTTGTTGATTATACCTCAGTAAAGCTGAAAAAAATTATTCTACGTCTGTACAATGGAATTCCGTTGCATTTGGAAGAATATTTAAAGAGCTAAGGAAATGCTCATTATATATTGCTAAGTGATAAAGCAAGTTACAAAGCATTATATATAGTAAGATCTTGGGTGCCTGCTTGGTGTCTATATGGTGTTTTTATTTTTCTTATATTTCCTTTGTTTTCCGTATTTTTATATAATGATCTCATGTCTTTCCCCAACATTTTATTATGAAAATTTCAAACACAAAGAAGAGCTGAGAGAGTTTTCTAGTGAATATATGTCTACCATCTAGGGTCTGTCATAAACATAAATACTTGCTTCATCACATATATATTCAGCTATGTATCCTACCCATCAGTCCATTTCGATGCATTTCAAAATAAGTTATAGGCATCAGTACCTTTCCCCTTAAATACTTCAGCATGCATATTCAGTCTGTGTTTACTATTTTGTTTTCTCTTGAGGTAAAATTTACATACAATGAAGTGCACAAATCACTCAGTTTTGACAAATGTGAACACCATGTGAGCCACGTATTTACTTTTATAATTGGAAAAAACTCAAAAAAAATTACAGCTCTGACAATCCATGTCACTTTCTCAGGATGTTCAAGTGAATTGAATTTTATAAAACTCTTTAATATGCCACAGATTACTAATTTTACAGTCTCAATAGGTGCCTCTAAAATGTTTAATGTTTACTATTCTGTCGATTTTCTGTAGTAGTGCCAAAGAATTTTTTGGTGTTAATTTAGCTTGTTTATATTAGTTGCAGATTTACTTACAGTGCACTCTTTATTTTTGTTTAAAAAAAAAAGTTTTCAATGGGAAAAGCAATAATACCTTAAGGATCTATACCAAAGGTTAAGAAAAGAAGCCAGTATTGTATCTTTCTGGTAAATTCCACATGAGTTGAGATCAAACCATGCTGCGTAGGCAAAAATCGAAGCAAGGAGTGGAGAGGGCAGAGAAGGACGTTGTGGGTCAGTGTCCTTTTTCCAACCACTGACCTCACACAGTAAGGAGACTATCAGCTTCACAACCCTTTCAGGAAGGCTTAATCACAACAGCTTCATTTTGCTCTTGCAGTGTATTTAGTGGTATGTTGAACCAGACATGTCTGCAACATGATATGTTTTTCAAAAAGATGGAAACCTGCAAGCATTTATGTTACCTTGATATTTGTGGATATCCAACTGATAGTAGGAAACCAGACTTAAGTATGAGATATGAAACATGATTCTTTTTGTTTCCCCAAAAGAATTGAAAGGAAACAGAGTGCTCAAGAGGCAAAAGATGAAGATTCACTTGCCTTGCCTTTTGCAAGGCACCCCTCCCTTTGTTAAAAAAGAAAAAAATTCTTACCAAATTTGTTGTAGAAATGTTGAAAGCCAGATAAATTCAAGTTTCAAAACTGTCCCCATTTATAAATAGAGATCAAAATGTCAAAACAGGGCATAAGAACAGGAACAACCAATAAGTTTTCGTATAAAAGGGGAAATACCTGTGTGAAATAGAAAATACAATCTCGAAATTGACACAGAACTCAGTGAACTAAAAATGAAAGTTTTCATCATACAGACTTTATCAACATGACAACATTTAGTGCTTCATAGAAGGCTAGCGAATGTTTTTATCACTTTATTAGCTCATTGGAAGACCCGTTTACGTTTTCTTTGCAGTTCTGTAGCTGACTTTTTAATGAATTATTTGCATTTACTTTAACTGTAGGAATGCTATTTTAGTATTTTCCCCTGTCTCTGAACACAGTACAGAAGAATAAAACTGCAAAATCCTCTCTCTATTTCAACACATTGATAAGACCAGTGTAAACAAAAATACGTTGGATACTTGATTCCTGCCGAGTTCTGGCATAGTTGCTGAGATAATTTGTCCAGAATGGTGCTCAAGCTTGGCCACGTGGTATTTTTAAGCACTCAGAGGGTAGACCTCACTATACTAGAGCTGACGTTTTAAGCTGCTGCTTTCAAGTTCCCGTATGCTACAGCATCTCCACTTACCTAGTCTGGTTCTTCCCCTTCACTCAGGAGTCCTGTCATGAGTTCTTATTTAAGACAACCCCATGCACAGTTTTTCCTGTCCCCAGTCAGAATTTACCCGTTCTGGATTTTTTTCTTTGAGGTCAGTGGTTCTCAAAGTGTGCCCTTTGGACCAGGAGCATCAAGCACCACCTGGGAACTTGTTAGAAATGCAACTTCTTGGGCCTCACGGCTACTGAGTCAGAAACCCAGGTGTGTGGGGCCTGGCAGTCGGGGCTGTAATGAGCTTTCCAGATGTTTCCAATGCCCACTAGAGTTTGAGAACTCTAGGTTGTCTCCGGCCAGTCATAGGTCACGTGCGTATGGTCAGGATATTAACTTCAGTTTGGAATTTTAGGTCCCCTGTCAAACCTGGTAGTGGTTGTTAGAGGCTTTTCAGACCCTTAAATTTCCCATGTTCAGGTGACCCTCTGTGCACAGGGGCTGCCTGGCAGGGTCACTGAGCATGATGAACGAGGGCTGACTTAGCAATGGTAAACATCTGGGGAACCTCAGGCAAATGCCTTCAGATTCGAAACCTTCCCGTCTTGGCTCCTCACCTGCCTTGGCAGCCGTGTCTTTTCGTTTTTTAACCCGAATTCCCACTCCTGTCGCCCTTTTCCATTTCTGTGACCTTGTTCCCTCTTTCCTGCGACTGTAATGCCCTTGTCCTCCCCACCTGGGCAGATCCTTACCACTCTCTGGCTTTGATTTCTTCCTTCCCTGCGAGAAATAGGCTCAGGTCCTACAAGCATCCTTTTTCTTCTCATTCTGAACTTATTAACACTCGTACTACTAACATGACATGATTATAATTGCCTTGCGACTCTAGGACCTGGGAGCTACTGCCACTTAACTTTTCCTGTGAACATGCCAGGTCCCCTCGTCTGAAAAGTGGAGCTTATTCATAACAGTACTGACCCCAGAGGGTTGGCAAGAGGATTAAATGAGAGAATGCAGGTCAACTGTCTCGAAGAGTTTTTGGCACGTAGCAAAACCTGGATAACGGTCAGCCATCTGTTGTATCTTCGCAACGATACCCTGAAGCCACGGTGGCACATTGGTGTCATGTTGGTTCCTAGAACCTTATTTGGGAAAGGTGTCAGAGGCCATGTTTACCGTCTGCAGGCAGGAGCCGCGGCAGGGCTCAGCGTGCTGGTGGAAGGGCAGGAGGGTACGCGGCGTATTCCCCTGTTGGCAGCTCTCCGAGGGCGAGGGCTGGCTTTACCTTTGTTGCCAATGCCGTCACCATCCTGACCGTCTTCACTGTAACCAAGTGCGACTACCGCCGTGGTCACCTGGTTAGGGCCTTTCTGTCCCTGCCCTCCTCTCCTCCACGGCTGTGTTATAAGGCTATAATCTCCATCTGGTACATGAGAAATGACAGCTCAGAGAAGTTAAGTGACCTGGCTAATATAAACAGCGCCCTTCCTTGCCTGCCTTACCTCACCCAGCACTGCGCCCCTGCTCACAGTAAGTGTCTGTTCCTTGATCCTTGGTGTCGTAATGCAGTCCGTTTTCCTTTCTTTCTCATCCAGGAAAGGCATCCTGTATCAGCGTACCTACGTTTTCTTCATTTGCTCTCTGAGCCGCCAGGGAGGATGGAACACACCAGTCTTTACTTGTTGGTGCTGACTTCCCTCAGCTACACAGTAACAGAACTCTTAGTTGTTCCCTTTTCTTTAAGGTACCTGATGTGGGATTTTGACAAGTGCCCATGCTTTGCTACCTTTCATGCTGGCATGCCGTTTCCACGTAAGAAATTTTAAACAGTTCAGTGTGCCGTACTTTAATTTTGTGCTACATATATAACTCATTGCTTGGAGAATAAGCAATTTAAAATAAATCATTTTATTTGATGATTCATGCAGTCATCATCCAGAAGTATATACTGAGCAGCTGTCCATCACTCGACCCTTTTCCTCAAGCCAGTTCTGTTCGTGTCTTACCATTTAAGACACCCCAAAGTGACCCGCTATCGAGAGATTTAAGAAATGAGACACGTAGTGAACAAATGTACAAATTAAACGAGTAAGCATGTATTACTGATCTTTCTGAAGGCAACATAAACGTTACAGGAGAGGTAACCTTAGAGTGAGGAAAGCCACAGGAATGGTTTCTCCTAGAACCAGGAGGAGTTTAGAAAATCACCTGAATTATAATGTTCTTATCGTTGTATGTGAAATGCAGTTACGCTAAGGCAAACTACACTTTTTCAGATTAATGATATGACCATAAAAATGTTTTATTTGCAAGAGAAAGCCCCTATCCTTTTTATTTTTGCTACTTAGCTGTTTTAAATTTTTAAAATCCTTTCAAAATTTTGTTAGATTATATGTTTACTTGCACGTGGAAGTCATTTTTGATTGGCCATATGAGGAACATTATTGCAGCTGTTATTTCAGCTTTTCATTAAAGTATTATTGATCTCGCTATATTAAGCAATAAACATTTCAGTTAGTTAATATTATTCAGTTAATTAATATCCAGCCGTGCTCTAAATATTGTGCTGAAACCAAACCAATGAATATTGATTCCAATAAAAATGTTATATCCTGACTGGTGTTATACAAAGCTAGGCTCTTGCTTCATAAAAATGGTATGAAGCACAAATTGAACTTCTGAGAAATTCAAAGCCTAATACAGAGAAACCAATTGAAAAATTGGAGGAGAGGAAGAGCCATCCACGGGTATTTCAGACAGTTTCAAAATAGATATGGTTGGCTGTCCAAAATAGGATTATCTCACTTGGCTATTAAAAAGGTACCTAGGGGCACCTGGGTGGCTCAGTTGGTTAAGCGTCTGACTTTGGCTTGGGTGGTGATCTCAGTGTCCTGGGATTGAGCCCTGGGGTCCAACTCCGCCCTCAGCAGGGAGTCTGCTTGTCCTTCTGCCCCTCCCCCGCTCCCCCCCAAATAAATAAAATCTTTAAAGATAGATAAATAAATAGGTACCTAGAATTTTCTTCTCTGCTTTCTAGTGAAGACAGGAAGTCACACGAAATTATCGAAGATAGAGGCTAGCTTATCAATTCTTTTTTCACTCATGCCTAATTCCTGCTCCTGGTTAGGACACCCCGTTTCTGTTTGAATACTGCCTTTGATGACACGTGAGCTGCAGGCTGTTTAGTTTTGGAACAGTGTAATTCTTAGAAAGTTCTTTATTAATATAACTTCCAGACATTAATAATGGGCTCCAGCTCCGGGGCACATAGAACAAATCTTACCCTCTTCTGTACGTCAGCTTCTTGAGCACAGGATCTAGATCTTATTGATCTTTGTATTTCCTGAGCTCGCTATAAGCAATCAATCAATGTATAGGGCATAAATAAAATAATAAGCATGGTATTCACACCTCAGCTTTCTTCATTTGTAAGAGTTACAGAAAGGTTTTGTATTCCTGAGTCTACAGAAAAGAACACAGTTTGACATTCCTAGTCTACTTCATAGTCTTTCCTTCTCTGTGTTTGGCTGAGTTTTTGAGGTCTGAATAAATTCGTTTGTCTTTGAATGAAAGGTTCTGTTCTGTAGCAGCTAGGGAGGCTTTTCCTGGCCATGGTTCTTACTTCGTTTGTTTTTTTTTTTAACATGTTTCCAAAAAAGGAATCCAAGATGCCTTTTTCTTAGCTCTGTTAATATCAGATGTTCACTGATGGATGACCTGAGAAAGGTTAAGGTGTCCTAAATGAAACGAGACTGCCAGAATCTTAATGACTTGAGAATATGACTTTCCTCCCTGTTGCTGTTCTTCAGAAAGTAGTGCTTGGTGAAAATAGCTACATTAGAGCAGCTACACTGACGAGGATGACAATGTCTGGTGCGTGTTTGTGCAGGCTCTGTTCAAGAAGGAGGGAACTATATGGCTGCTCTGCTTTTAAAGAGAGATTATATTAAGGAATTAATGAACAAAATCCGTTTAACTCACTAAATTTTTAGAACATATAGAACAGCGCTTCCTTTAGTGAGAAACTGAATTGCTTCTGTTATTAGAGAGTTGGAGAGTCGATCTTAAGCAACAGGTATTCATTTTTACATCATCGGATGGGTATTTTAAATATAGTCCATAGTTCACTTGGCATCTCAACTGACTTTTCCTAAACCAGTTCAACGGTGGGCAAGTCTTTAAAGTTGTGAAAGTGGACAACTTTTTCCCCTTAGAATCTCAGGACAGTTTCTTAACCACAAACTAAGGCCCCTAAGTGTAACTTGCATTCTTCCTTGGGAAACAGTTCATACTCCGAAGAACCTGGGAATTGGGGCTAAGGCCAGATTACATGTCTCAGAACAATGAGGATATGTGGGGAACTCTGATTCTAGATAGACTTACCTCAAGTGCTGAGCAGGCCAAGAACAGATTTTTAGTAAGAGATTAAGAAATCAATAACTGGATTCAGGAATGTGGAATGTTAAAAATTTATACGCTGCCTTGTTTCGAAAATGATTTAAGATTGTTAGCGGGCAGAATAAGTATATTTCTGAGGTTCCAGGGAAGACCCTATGAGTCCCCAAAATCTCTCTCTCCCACATGTAGAGTAAAGAAGTAAAATTGACATTTCTTGAGTTCCTATTATTTGCAGCCACTATATTCTAAGCAGTTGACCTATATTTTCTATTTAATCCTATTACTAATGCCTCAAATTTTGGTATTGTAATTTCACTCTTTAAGATAGTTTCTCCTGGGGCGCCTGGGTGGCTCAGTCGGTTAAGCGACTGCCTTCGGCTCGGGTCATGATCCTGGATTCCCGGGATCAAGTCCCACATCGGGCTCCCTGCTCAACAGGGAGTCTGCTTCTCCCTCTGACCCTCTTCCCTCTCGTGCTATCTCTCATTCTCTCTCTCTCAAATAAATAAATAAAATCTTTAAAAAAAAAAGATTGTTTCTCCTAATAAAACTACAAATACCACTGAGAAAGGTAACTCAACATGTTAGTAATACCTTAGAATGAATGACATGTGATTTTTCTCCTGAGCACACTTTTCTAGGTGAGGAATATATAATTGTTGCTGTAGGAGACTATGACCTAAACAGATTATTAGGAAATCTCCTTTTTGGTATTCTGTCATCCAACAAATATTATTACATGCTAGGTACTATTTTAGACACTGGAGCCATATCAGTAATAAAGTAGACAAAAATTCATGTCCTTTTAGAGTTTACCTTCAAATGTGGGAATAAAAAAATTAAATTGTATGTTAAAACATAAAGGTGCTTATTCCTCTTAAGTATGGGCTGAACTTAGTGACTCACTTACAAAGACTGGAGTGTAGAAAAGGAAACACTAGGAACTTTAGGCTTAGTAACTTTATAGTAGGCAGACCTGGCGGACGCCACGTGAACCAAGTGATCTGGGTTAGCATCACTAGGGATAAGCCACATCAGCACATGTACCCCTGATGTGATGTGATGAGAAACACACCCCATCTCTGTGGTCTTTTTCCCCAAAACCTGTAATCCCAGTCTAGTCATGAGGAGAACACCAGATAAACCCAAACTGATAGATATTCTGCAAAATACCTGGCCACTGCCTCTCAAGGTGTTGTTAACAGAAACTGTCACAATCCAGAAGAGGTCAAGGAGGCATAGAAACCAAACATTTGGTATCCTGAACTGCATTCTAGAATAGAAGGAAAAAAAAGGCATTGGTGGAGAAAATGGTGAAATCCAAATAAAGTCCAGAGTTTAGTTAATAGTAAGCACCAGTGATGGTTTCTTAGCTTTGACAAATCTGAGTGGTGCAACAGGTTAAAATTAGGGGAAACAAGGTGAGAGGGACTGTCTGCCCTATCTTTTCAACTTTACTGTACATCTGAAATCATTCCCAAATTAAAAGTTTATAAAAATATAAGGAAAAACACAGAGTAAGGGAAATTAGGAGTACCAGCATGGGGTCAAGGTTGCACTTAAAATGGGTTGGGCAGGGGAGGCCTCACTGAGAAGGTGGTTTTGGGTAAAAACTTGAAGGAAGCGAGAGAGGGAGCCCCATGCTTATATGCAGGTAAAACTTCTAGGCAGAGGGGCCATGCCAGGTGGGAGCATAGCTGTTACATTGGAGAAATAACAAGGAGGCCATTGTGGCGGGAGTGGAGTGGATGAGGGGAGGAAAAACAGGAAATGGGGACAGAGAGGTAACAAGGCTGAGTGGTATAGGGCTTGGTGGGCAACTCTAGGAGCTTCTGATTTAAGTTGGTGGGAAGTAGTGAGCAAGTGAATGCTTTGTGTTAGAGCAGTGAGATTATTTTACTTATGTTTTAATATGGCTACTCTGGATACTCTGTAGAAAAGACCATATGGGGCAGAGGCAGGGGCAGAAAGACCAGTTAGAATTATCGTCCAGATGAGAGGTATTTGTGTCTGGGGCCAGGAAGGTTGCAGTGGAGGCAGTAAGAAGTGGTTGCATTTGGGGTATGTTTTAAAGGTAGAGCTAACCAGATTTGCTCACTGATTGGACATGCCGTGTGAGTGGAGAGTCCTGGAAGGCTCAAAGGCTTTGCTCTGAGGAGATGGAGGATGTATTTGCCATCTTGTGACGTAGGGAAGAGTGTGGGTGGGACAGATTTGTGAGAGAAGATCAGGAGTTCATTTTTGATACAAGCAGTGAAAAGGTGGAATTAGCAGCCTAAAGAAATACCGTTTGCAATATAACAAAAATATGAAATAGTTGGAAACATCCCAAATATCCATCAACAGATGAATGGATAAAATATCGTATGTGGCTGCAGTGGAATAGTAGTCAGTCCTTAAAAAGGAATGAGATTTGGATACATGCTACAACATGAATGAATCTTGAAAACAGTATGCTAAGCAAAAGAAGCCAAACACAAAAGGACAATTACTGTGTGATTTCGCTTATATGAGGTACCCAGAATAGGCAGATTCAGATGCAGAAAGCAGAATCGTGGTTACCAGGGGCCGGGGGAAATGGGGAATTATTATTTAATTGGTCCAGAGTTTCTGTTTGGGATGATGAATAAATTCTGGAAAAGGATAGTGGGGAGGGTTGCACAGCAATGTGAAGGTACTTAATGCGTTGTGCACTTAAAATGGTTGAAATGATAAGTTTTATATTATGTACCACAACTAAACTATACAGTTCTGTTTCTAAAAACTATGAAATACTGAGGGCGCTTGGGTGGCTCAGTTGGTTAAGCGACTGCCTTCGGCTCAGGTCATGATCCTGGAGTCCCTGGATGAGTCCCGCATCGGGCTCCCTGCTCAGCAGGGAGACTGCTTCTCCCTCTAACCCTCCCCCATCTCATGTGCTCTCTCTCTCTGTCAAATAAATAAATAAATAAAATCCTTAAAAATAAAAAAAATAAAACAATAAAAACTATGAAATACAGAAGGATAAATTTAACAAAAGAGCTGTGTAAGATCTTTACACTGAAAACTGTTAAACCCTGCTGAGAGAAACAAGAGAAGGCCTTAGTAAATGGAGAGAGACACTACGTTCATAGGTCAGAATGGATGCTATTAAGATGGTGGTTCTCCTGAAATTGATTTGTAGCTTCAGGGCAATCCCCATTATAACACCAGCCAGTTTTTGGTGGAAGTTGGTAAGCAGGTTGTAAAACCTATATGGAAATGTAAAGGACCTGGCATAACCAAAACACTTTCGAAGAAGAACGATGTTGGAGGACTCATACAATATACTACCTTATGTCGTTACTTTCTCTAAAGCTCCAGTTACCAAGCTTGTGCGGTATTCATGCCCTAGATCGACCAGTGGAACAGTCCAGAAATAGATCCAGATTTGGTCAAAAGATTTTTTTTTTTTAAGATTTTATTTATTTGAGAGAGAGAACGAGAGAGAGAGAGAGAGCACATGAGAGGGGGGAGGGGCAGAGGGAGAAGCAGACTCCCCGCTGAGCAGGGAGCCTGATGTGGGACTCGATCCCGGGACTCTAGGATCATGACCTGAGCCGAAGGCAGTCGCCCAACCAGCTGAGCCACCCAGGCGCCCCGGGTCAAAAGATTTTTGATGAAGGAACCAAGGCAGTCCCATGAAGGAAAGGTTAATCTTTTCAACAAATGGTGCAGAAACAATTAGCATCTATCTGCAGGACCCTGAGAACCACAGGACTAAGGAAACGGAGGATGGCGGCTGAGCAGTGAGAACGGTGTGTGTTTTCTCAGCCCTTTTCAGCTCCACTGGCACAGGAGTGGGAAAGACAAGAGAACTGGGTTTTTTCAGGGTTTTGGGTTTTCCTGAGTACAGTGAAGTGAAAAGTGCAAGAAGGTAGGTAAGGATGGATGCAAAGGAAGGTTCTGTGATTCGCCAAGGAATTTTGGCTAGGTAGGGAAGGAAGGGAAGACCTTTGGGAAGGAAATGGCGCCAAAGGGGTGCTTCTGGGTCGTGGGACCATTGGAGCCCAGGTACTAACAGGTGGAGCTGGGAACAGAGGAGGTGGGATGGGTGGGTTTCGGAATGTGGAGGGGGGTGCGGTATTGAAAATGCTGGGTCTAGGGTGTGACCAAAGGAATGCGTGACAGAGGTGTGGTGAAGGATTAGATTGTTGGCAGGGGAGTTCAAGGACTTGAGAGGACAAGTGCCAGAGCCTCATTTATGTGCCTGTGAACATTCCCACACTGTGAGACAAGAATAGTCATTGGAGAAAATGACAGTGAGCCGGGAGCTAAAATCATCAAGAAATGAAGGGGAGCTATTTGGAATTGTTGGTGTGTGTTGGCAACAATGAAGGATGGCGGGTGATGCAATCTAATGACATAAGATTCAGCTTTGAGGGAGGAGGTGGAGAGCTGTCTGGAAGTGGTACCGAGGAGCCGCAGGGAGGACACCTTGTTCACCTCCAGACTCGGAGCAAGTGCTGAGAGAGACTGGCCCTGCTGCCGTTGAGAGAGAGGCCCGCAGAGGAGAGCCTGGCTTCCATCAGAGAAGATGAGGCAGAGTTTAGGGAAGAGGTTCAGAATAGAGGGGTCTAGCTGCGGGTGGAGCATGAGGGCACAGTGGGGGAGGGTTTCAGGAGTTGTGGAAAACTGGGAAGTAGGGTCTAGCTGGACTCTGTGGTGTCATGTAGGAGTTAGCCTGTGGAAGATGGTGGCCGGGTAACCTGAGGCCCGGGCTGTCTTGTGGTGAAGACATAAACAGGGACCACGGGCACAGTGAGATTAGTCCTGGCGTATTCCAGTCAGAGAGTGGCGGCTGGGCCGTGGAGGCAGGAAGGGGTGGGTGTTAGGGCTCCCCTGGCCTTGGACACCGAGAGACCTGAGGAGGAGCATACGGACTACGAAAATCTGTTTAACAACAGAAGGGATTTTCCTTGACTCCAGGTTGTGTCATCTGGAATTTGTCAGTGACTCTCTGAGGAGATAACTGTCTTGAGAACGAGGCCATTCTAGACAAACCAGGGAAAACTTCTTTCCGGCAGCATGTCCTTAACAGGGAATCCGTCCACTGGCTGAGATAGCAGTCACAATATTTACGAAGACTAGAGAATGAATTTTCATTTGCCTCTTAAACCATATCGTCTGTCTTTTGTTGAAGATGGAGGCATTAATTCCTAGGAAGCTCCTGAGCCAAGTGTTTTAAGAGCCTGCCCTCCGGAGTCAGGCCGTGGAGATTGAAATCCTGGCCGCACTAGTCATTACTTAGTCAGGTCTTAGTTTCCTCCTCTATAAAATGGAGATGATAATAGGGCCTGCTTCATAAGGTTATTAGGAGGGCCAGATGAGGTAATCCATGTCAGTACACTCAGCATGCTTCCCGGTACCTGGTCAGCTTTCAACATTTGTGACTGTTGTTAATTACTGTTAGTTCAGCAACTTACAGTCTGAACACACCCAGTGCTTACACTCTCCTCTGTGGCTTGGTGAGCACATTTCAGAATAGCTTTCTTCTTTTAAGAGCTGTTGGAAACTAGGTATTTACATTATCCTATTGTATAGTGTTTCCCAAACTTCTAAAATGCACGTTTTCTGTGGTGCTTTCTTATCCTATTTTTTTTTTCATTTTCTTACCAGCCAATAACATTTCATCATTTACCTCATGTATTTGTGTCATTAGGTAGAATATTTTAACCTTTTTTAAAACTATACCTATTCCCTCCCCTTTCCCTGTCCTCCAGAAGTTGGTATCTTCCCCCCAGTGGAGAATCACGGTCACATAGGACCCTTCCGATGGCATCATAGAACAATATGGAGATATTTTCCCCCATACAACATTGGTGCAGGTGGGAAGGAATGATGGCACTTAGTGCTGGGTGAGAGTGTGCGATCATGGGCACACTCCTCTTTTGGTGTATGTTGGCAACATACGAACATTGAAGGGTGATACAGTCCATAACATTCAGCTTTCAGGGAGGTGGGGGAGAGCTGTCTGGAAGTGGTACTGAGCAGGGAGGACATCTTGCTCACTTCCAGGCCCAATGGAGCAAGTGCTGAGAGAGACCGGCCTGCTGCCATTGAGAGAAAAGCCTGCAGAGGAGAGCCCGGCTTCCGTCAGAGAAGATGAGGCAGAGTTCAGAGAAGTTTAGACTTTCAGTGGAAGTCTAAAATGGCATGACCTTCCGGAGGGCAGTTTGGGAGATTCACAAAAGTCTTAAAATGAAATGTCATTTGACCCCTCGTCCTCACTTGTGAGAATTTGTTCTGAGGGAATAACTGGAAAAGATGCACATGCAATTGGATTCAGTGTTGTGTATGGCCATGAGAAATGGGAAGCAAATGCATGGAATCTTATGGCACAGAGACAGGGAAAATATCTTTATAATTGGTCTGTTCTGTACACATAGGCAGTTACCTCCTGTTTAGTTTTGAATCATGCAAAGTACTTTGAAGTTTACTCACATGTTTTTTGATATTTTCTGCTTCACCTCTCCCAGAATATCATTGATGACCCAGAATTTTAATCTCCTTGTTTATCTTTCTTTTTTCCCCCCAATTTCTTTGCTGTCATGAAGCTCTGCATACATAGGGTATAAAGTAAACATGAATTCTACTTAAGAGTTTCTCCAGGTCTTAGTTGATAGCTGGAGAAACACTACAGACATTTTAAGTTAAATGTGATTTGCATTTATCTGGGCACTTGGCACCTTCCTTTTAGTATTCTTTAGGAATACAAATGGAACATTTGGTTGCTAACCAGTAAGGCTTTTAGAACCTTGCCCGTGTTTCTAGTTGCTCCAGATCTGGTAATTATAAAGGGGAGAAATCTGTATTTGCTCTGCAGGTGAAAATGTATAAAGAACCTATAACTCAGTACTTGGGTGGTATTCAAAATATGTCTTTTCCTTTATTGTAGTAGATTTTTTTTTCTCTTTGTTTTAGCAAACTCATAAAGGTTCTGGAATGTTTACCCACAGCCATTTGTCAGGATAAGTTAGGAAGAAATTTTCCTTTTTAAGAACTCTATATAAACAGAGAAAAACATTTCACACCTGTTTATCTTAGCAGGGCCTGCAGAAAGGGGTGGGGGGTGGTAGATTCTCCATTAACTCTTCCATTCAGAGAGGAGTATCCTATGACCTTGTCAGCTTTGGATAAGAGCACTTAGAGCCAGATGGAGGGGTCCACCATTTGTGTCTACACACAAAGATCTTTCCAAAGTTTCTCTTTTTGAGCCCATCTTACAGCTCACCTAGCCAAATTGTCTGTGTTCATAAGATACTTCTTTAATACATTTTCAGAAATAGACTTTGGGGTTTAGAATTTTTTTCTTTAATGAAAACCACCTTTCATTTTTGGTCCCCATTTGATACAATAAATATCTCTCTCATCCTAGTATTTTAAGAAATCTTGTTGGAGGGCATTGTATGATATATTTGTCTCCTCTAGAGGAACGTTTGATGATCCTTTTTTAAGATATTATTCAATTCTGTAATAAGTAAGACATAAGTTAATACCTTTTTAACTTTAAATAGAAACAGAGTCCTTTTGTTGTTGTAGTGTTCCATGATTCATTGTTTGTGTATAACACCCAGTGCTCCATGTAGAACGTACCCTCTTTAATACCCATCACCAGGCTAACCCATCCCCCACCCCCTCCCCTCTAGACAGAGTCCTTTTTAATACAACTTCTAAATCAAAACAAGTGGTGTCCTCTTTGACAGAATCAGTTCATAAGCTAGATACGAAGATTAGTCTGTTTTTCTGTTTGCTTCCACGTCTTCTCACTAAGTCTGTCTCCATACAACCACTTGAAGCAGTCGATCTTGCAGACATTCCCACCTTACTTGGTTTCAGTGCCTGCCTCGGTTAATGTCTCTGCCCTGTCTTTGACCATGCGCCTGCGTGAATTTGGTACCCACTCGATGGCCCTCTGAGCCAACTGTGGACTCTCTCACCACCTGGCTCCACTGCCCCGCAGCCACTTATGGGTAAAACCTTTAACATCTCGAAGCTTAGAACTGCTCTACCTGGGAAATAGCGAGCCCGAGCTTCCCTTCTCTGCCCATAATTCATCTTACCCAGTCTTCCAACATCTTCCTTTTCTTTACCCTTATGACATCTGGCCTGTGTTCTTCAAACTCAGCACTCCCTTAAAAAAAAAAAAAACAAAAAAAAAAACAGGGTGCCTGGGTGGCTCAGTTGGTTAAGCGACTGCCTTCAGCTCAGGTCATGATCCTGGAGTCCCGGGATCGAGTCCCACATCGGGCTTCCTGCTCAGCGGGGAGTCTGCTTCTCCCTCTGACTTTTCTCTCTCTCTCATTCTCTCTCTCAAATAAATAAATAAAATCTTAAAAAAATAAAATAAATAAAAACAAACAACTTTTTGTAATTGAAGTAGAGTCAGTATAGAATATTACATTAGTTTCAGGTATTCCGCATAGTCCTTCACTGTTATATACATTACGAAATGCTCACCACAATAAGTGTAGTCACCATCTGTTACCGTACGAAGTTAGTACAGTGTTATTGACTAGGTTCCCCCGTTTGGATTCACTTGCCTCCAAGCCTGCAGGTTTCCCACCATGTACTTCTTTCAGTGCTCACCTCTTAATCCTATTAAATCCCTTTTTTTTCATCTCCTTAACCTGCTACTCCTTGAAGACAAAGACAGTGGCTTTGTGCATCTGTGCATCACCTTCAACAGTGTGTATTTTCTTAATACGCAAACGCAAGTTAACATTTTCACAGATTTTGTTCTAATAACTTTTGGCTGTGTCAAAAATTAATAAACCTACCATCAGAAGACAAGTATTTATAACACCAGCGAACCAGTTAATAGAATTGCAAGGACTGTACTTTCAGGACTGCCAACTCCAGAGTCTACACGCAGTAACCTAAGGGAGCGAAGGGGGCCCAGCGTCACACAGTGGGAGGTGCCGGAGCTGGGGGAGCCCAGAGGTGGCCTCTGCACTGTGCGGCTAGCTGTGTGCTCGTCCCCAGGGCTGTCATTGTTCAGGACATGGTCCAAATTGGTAGCTCATGGGGGCATCTGTGCTGCAGATGCATTGTGTTTGGTCCACATGGTAGTCTAATTTTTAAAAATTCATTGTCAACATTTAAAAGTTTGATGATTTTAGATAAAAATCCAGATTCCTAGCTTCCTTGAAAAAGAAGCAAACTGGATCTATGTTGTTGATTGGTAACACTAGTGGCTTCATTGATAAGAGCGAGCAAGGCTCCTTTGGAAGTGTCAGGTTTTTTTTTTTTTTTTTAAGACTTATTTATTGTTTAGAGAGAGAGCATGCGTGTGTCGGGGGAGGGGCAGAGGGAGAGAATCTCAAGCAGACTCCCCGCTGAGTGTGGAGCCCAACACGGGCTCGATCTCATAACCCTGAGATCACAGCCTGAGCTGGGAAACCAAGGGTCAGACTCTCAACCGACCGAGCCACCCAGGCGCCCCTGAAGTACCAGTTCTAAAGGATTAGTGAAGTTCAGTACTACAATTTTATAAGGAAGACTCATATAATAAGATGCAGTTTTCATTAGCATTTTACAATGCAATCAATAAAATAAAAGACTTGGTCTTTTAAAAATATTTATCTGTGAAGTGTATCTGAAAGACAAGGGAGTGTTAAGCTGAATTCTCTTAAGAACACCCAAAAGAGTTCCTTTTATGAAGTAGGGATATATCCGTGTAAACTTCTAAACTTCCTCATTAATTTTTTTTCCTAATAGAACATACTAAAATTTATTCTTGGAATTCATGGTAGCACAAAAAAGCTTACATACCAATACAAACATGCAAAATATAAAAAAACAATAGCTGAAATGTGCATTTAAGCAAGCAGCAGCTTTCTGAGAACTGCAAATACCATGTCCACATGTGCTGAGTTATTTCTGATTTGATAGCAGTGTATTCCTTGCCTCTACTCGTTTTCCTGAACACAGCCATAGTGATTATTTTTATGTGGTGTAAAGTATTAATGCAGTGATTCTTTTGTTCCAGTCCTGCAGTGGCAATAAAGGAATGAGACAAAAACCAAGAACAGTGATAAGATCACTGTCTCTTTTCCATTTTCTTCTCCCACGTGAAGCTCTCTCTTCTGACCTCTGTTATTTCTGTGAGGAAAGCTACTCTGAAAAAAAAAAATCTTCCTTTGAAAATTCTGGAATGATCAGTCCGTGCACATTTCTCTTGTTTTTACTTTTATTGCTTCTGTGATCGCGAAAGATGTAAAACACGTAACGTCTTATACATGGTAGAATGTTATATTGGCAGACATTTCCATTCCATTGAAAGGCTTCTCAGCTCTTTCAGGAGTTTTTTTCAAAAACGTAAGGAGTGTTAAATGCATTGGTATATTTAATTTTTGGTTTGATTGAAGAGTTTTTTTTAAAAAAATGATGACGTTTGTAATAGTAAAAAGATAAGATTGTATATGGATTGGCTCCTCGATGATTTACCCTTACATGAAAATAATACCAAGGTTCTCACACACGTTATCTATTTTGCTACTTACTTTCTTAATAAAATTTTACCTTTTAGATTGTAACATAAATATCCTTAATTGTACAGAAGAACTGATTACTTATTCCAAGCTTATACAGTACTGACCAAATATTAGGATAGTCTAGAGGCGTGCTTATCTAGGAAATGCATCTGGATGAGGCAAACAGACATAAATCATTTTTAGCTACCGAAATTTTTATTAATCTCTTCTGGCACCTAATAATGAGACACTGTCCTCTTTCCCCCCTAAGGCATATTAGAAAACACCTAAGTTATATAAAGGCCTTCTCTGTTTAGTTAGAGCGATATACCTGCCGTTAGTCAAGGTAAGGACGGGAGAATGGATGGCAGGTGCTTGGGAGAGTGATAAATGGAGAGAGATGTGACAAGAACGCAGATCTAAGTCTCTGGTATGGCAGGAGATTTGCCTCAAGGGGTTTTCTGTTCTTTATACAATCATCATCAGAAAATTTTGGACCTGAAAGCATACGATCTGAGGCCAGCTCTTTTTTGCTCACATATTTTACAAATGGAGAGATCTAGCCATGTAGCAGACCATAAGATTAATTAGGTTCTGTTTCTTTTCTCTTTGTAATTCCATTTTCCTTGAAGTCAGAATAATTCTTAGTTTATCGTATTGTTTACATGGAAGGAGATAAAAATCTTTCTTTAAATAGATGTGCCTCAAAGAATAAGATCTGAGGTTAGTAACATAATGAGTCTAGTTGGGGGAACAAGAACTAACCACAGAGTTTTATGGACCTCTTAATTTTTTGAAATTACTTCCAGATTCTTGTCCCTGTGATATAGGTTTGTGGTAGGGGAGCAATTTAGAAAAGCAGCAAGTAAAAAATGTAACCTATACCTATTTTGTGTGTTGGTGACTTGGGTTCCCCGTGCATCTAAATCTGATCCTTGTGGCCATGAACACTCAGGAGCAACAGGCATATACACAGGCACAGCCAACACACTTTCCCCTCAGCTTTTTACAAGCCTTTGTTCTGGATACAGTGATCTTATAGTGTAAAACGTGGAACGGAGAATCCATTCGACAAAGAGATGTACTGGATTCTTGGAAGGTGAGAGAGTCTTTAATGGCAAGGCTTGACCTAGAAGTTGGTAGCGATTATGCCAGTTCCCCAGCATTGTTTGCATCTGCATCATCATGGTATGTTAGACTTGATTTCAAACTGTCTTCTTGCGTTCAAGAAATTACAACTTCCTGTTACTTACTGGAAATACGATCAAAATAATTTTAAAGTCATTGTAATTAAGTTTTGAAAGTACAGTTTGTACAATTAGTAAATCCAGTCCCATGGGTAATACCATGATATGGGAGATTCTTCAGTACAAAACAGTAGATTCTATCAGTCAGGATCCAGTCAAGAGTCAGAAAGCATCCCTGCAATTTGAACAGTGCAAATTTAATACTAAAATTACCAATTAGCAAAGGATAAACTACTATTAACTGTCAGATGCCTCTAAAGAGTATAGGAATAGCAGATGTAGGGGGCAGCTACCACCTCTAGAGCTTAGGGAGAATACTGCAGGGAGGGACAGACTCAGAACGTCAACCTCCCTGGACAGGATCTGGCTGTAGCCTGGTGGACGTTGGAGGGCTTTGTTGTTCCGTCACAGGCTGGAGCTGGCTGACAGGTAGCCATCCGCTGGGCTACTTGTTCTCTGTGGTGCCATGGGCTGGAGCTGGTGTGCAGGAAGCCGCCTGGTGAGATGTGGTTGGCTGAAGCTGGTCCACAGAATCTTCCCACGGAGGTGCTAGTAAAACATTTGAGGGTGAGTAACATTGGATCTGGCACGTGCTGCTGGTGACCATGGCCAGTGGGAAAAAAGTTACACAGGAAGCAGGAAGAGAAGTCTCCTCCTCTGCTGTGCCTTGGCAGTGCCCCTCCAGTGCTCTTTACTGACACAGCCTAACCTTGTGCCAGGTGGCAAAGAAAAAAATGTTTGTAGGGGCTAGCTCCAGTATCACAAGGCAGAACACAAAACAATAGACAGGGTGCTGAGAGGCAGCAAATTATTAACTGGCACAGTTCTTGCCTTTGGCTACTTGGCTTCTCTGTATACCCTTTACACACATTTGAACTTCCAAATAATAATGAAACAACTCTGTGCTTTTACCAGTTAAGGTCAGCTGTCCTCCATACAAATGAAGTTCTTACCCTTTACCGCAGATAAGGAGACACACAGTGCCAGTAGTCATTGTACCCATTGCTGACTTTATTAATTTCTCTTCGAAGCCCATCATAGTCCCACTGAATACTTTCTTACCTAAAATCTAAATCATAAAGTGAACCTCTAACAACTTGTATGTAAAATATGGAGGAAGTAGACATTCTTCCAAAGAAGACATACAGTTAGCCAACAGATACTATGAAAAGATGCTCAACATCACTCATCATCAGGGAAATACAAATCAAAACCACAGTGAGATACCACCTCACACATGCTAGTCTGGCTGTTATCTAAAAGTCAAAAGAGAACAGGTGTTGGCAAGGGTGTGGAGAAAGGGGAACCTTTATATACTGTTGGTGGGAATGTAAATTAGCACAGCCACTATGGAAAACAGTATGGGGTTCCTCAAAAGAATTAAAAATGGAGCCACCATATAATCCAGCAATCCCACCTCTGGGTGTATGTCCAAAGGAAATAAAATCACTGTCTTGAAAAGAAATCTGTACTCCCATGTGCATTGCAGCATTATTCACAGTAGCTAAGATATGGAAACAACCTAACAACCTAAGTGTTGTTGATAGATGAATGGATAAAGAAAATGTGGTATGTAAGGTACAAACTTTCAGTTATAAATAAGTCCTGGAGACTTAATATACAACATGGTGACTGTAGTTAATACTCATGTGACATTTACTAAGAGTCAACCTTAAGAGGTCTCATCACACACATGCGAGATGACGGTTACGTGTTAATTAGCATGATTGTGGTAATTTCACAATGTCTATATCAGACCATCCTATTGTGTATCTTAATATATACAATTTTTATTTGTCAGTCGTACCTCAGTAAAGCTAGGAAAAAGACAAAATGAGAAGAAAAAGAAGAAATAGTTGATGTACAGAAATAAGGGTATACATTGAGATATGGATATACAGATATCAAGCAAAAGGAAAATACACAAAGCTACTGCCATCCTTATTTACAGTCCTCATTTCTGCAATTAGTTCTGATCTCTGGCTTTCTTCTTCCACTGCTCATTTTCTACTTCAGTTTCCCCTCAGCCAAAACCTCAGCTGGCTGGGAGTCTTTACCTGCTGGGGTGACCTGAATTTCATTCCTGAAGGTTCTGAGTCCTCAGTAGTCCTGCCTATTATTGGTTGTTATAGTGTTTCATTAACTTTTATTCTCGGGCATAGAAGTACTAGGAGTCACCCATAGAATCTCCTGGGTTTCAGACCTAGACTTCCTTGCCCCCACTGTTTGGCAACAACCCAATTTTCCTTTGGTAATTGGGATCCATCGCTTTGGTCAGTAGAGGAACCTCTTTTTTTGCTTGTTGGCTCAGTGACATAAAAAAGCTAAAATAGCCAAGTGGCACTATCCAGTTTCAGTTCACTGGAATCATTATTGTGTCCCTGGTGGAAAAATTTCCATCACTGGGAGCTAAGACCTCAACACCAGCAGAGCTCAAAGTTGTTGGGATGGGGAGCAAATAATCTGAGAATAGATGATTAGATACAATAGTGATAGGAACCATTCTCACTTCCCTTTCTTTTTTTTTTTTTTAAAGATTTATTTATTTATTTTAGAGAGAGAAAGCGCACAAGTGCACGCATAAGTGGGGCAGGGAGGAACGACAGGGCAGAGGGAGAGAGAGAGAGAATCTCAAGCAGACTCCCCACTGAGTGCAGAGCCCAAGGCCGGGCTCTGTCTCACGGCCCTGAGATCATGACCTGAGCCGAAACCAAGAGTTGGGCACTTAACCGCCTGAGCCTGGTTAGATGTGGTTGGCTGAAGCTGGTCCACAAAGGCCCCTCCACCAGCCTTTCTTGATTACCAGATCCAGTTGCCTCTGACTCAAAGCGTATACCTCATCCTCTCAGTCAGAAATGCTTTTAGGATGTTCTCTCAACTTGATGATATAACCGAGACTTCCTAAGCCATTCTACCTTTCTGTTAGGCTAGCTGTTTCTGAGTGAATTGATATGTGGTGAGACCAGTTAGTCCTGGGTGTTTGAGCCCATTGCTGTACTTCCTTTGCTGTGAAATGGTTTCTCCCACAGAAGCTGCGCAGTGTGGAAGACTGTAATGGTGAAGGAGGCATGCATGTGGCAGCTGGTGATTCTGGTGACAGGCGTTATTGCTGTTCATTTTCGATGTGGGGGAAGTCCGTGTTGTTGGGCCCACGTGGAGTCTCCATCCCTGTCAGTGGTAGCATCTCCTGTGGTCATACCTGGTCTACAAATGAGAATGGCCAGAGTTCTTCAGAGATGCCATATTGCTTTTTAATGTATTTTTCAATGTCTTGGTGCAAGGAGAGTCTCTGGTCCTTCTCAGGAGATGTAGTTGGGGTGGGTGGGTGGAGATGCAGTTTGCATAGGATAAATCCACTCCAACTTTCTTTTCTTTCCTAAGCCTTTAGATTCCTTCTTCCATAGGGAAGCCCTGGCATCTCAGCCTTATTACATGTAGGGCTCAAGTACCATTGGGCTCAAGTTTCAACCAACCAAGTAAGCTATTAAGACACTTCTGGCTTCATGAGCTAATGCATTAATCTGGAATCCCTAGGAAATGCATCCATATCCATGAGATCAGTCAGATCTATATATTCCCACCCTCCTCTAACACCTTTGATATTTACTCCCCCCACATATTCCCTGGGTTTTTCCAATATATATTAACAAAAACCTTGTAGTTTTTTTGGCTGTAAATTATTTTCCTCTGGGTGGTACTATGTACCTGACCCTCTGAAGCATGTTAAAATTTGAGAACAGTGGGTGGTTATGGCAGGTCTTGAGAAGAACAAGCATCCCTTTGTCCTCTCCAGGCGAGGCTGTCCAGCAGTTTTCCAGCAAAAGAAAGCTAGTCTCTTGAGACACAGGAGGACAAGCTACCTCCCTAGGTAAGGGAACCTCAGGATGACTTTAAGATTTGAAATTGTGAGTTTCATCTTGAATCCAAGCAGATGTACCCCTTTCCAGGTGTCACATCCCATTCTTCGCCAATCCGTACGCTGACTTCCCAGGAGGAACTTGGTGAGGTTGTGAATTCAACTGATGTTGTCATTCAGCAACACACACAATAAAGTTTGTTTTTGATTTTTGGAAATATCGGCCCTGTGGCTACAGTTAAAAAAGATTTAGATCCGCTATGGAAGCGTTGTGGTTCTTAGACTGTGACTTGGACTGGGGATTAAAGGACCCGAGCTTGGCATTTTCTTCTGGTAAATACCTCCTTGCTCTCAGAAGACTCCGGTCCTCCTCACAACCCTTCTGTTCATCATGGCTGCCGTAAGGGTGGCAGCCACTCTGACTGTCGGGCCTTGTTTCCCTTGGAACTCCATGCACTTAATCACAGATGAGAGCATGATTGATTTTGATGCCACGTTAGGCTGTGGATTATTAATATCCCATTTCTCATTGACAGGAAACTGAGCCCTGCATTCCTGTCCAAGCGTACGAGCAAACCCTAAAATCCTATTTTTTGAGGGTCTGTAGCCTGGGACCACACCCCGTACTAGTTCTGTATTAGTCAGGAAAATTAATATAGAGAATTATTAACTAGTGACAGACGGCAAACTACTAAACGCTTCAGCTCCCTGGCGGTGTGGGCGACTACTCCGGGAAGCCGGCGGTGATGGAGCCGCATTGGAGACGCTGTGGCTGTGTTGGGTGATGGCAGAGCGGACCGCGGCCGCGTGCGCCCAGGCCGGTTCCCAGGCCTGCCGGGCTGCCGGCTTACATTCCCCAGCAGCCCCTCGCTGCGTTACCTGCGGGCCAGCGCCGGTGGCCAGAGCTGGTGGGCAGGCAGCTGCCCCTTAGGGTGTGGCTCGAGAGTCCAGCCGCCGAGGCGCGGGGAAGCTTGCTGGAGGTCGAGCTCTCCTGGATCTCCCCTGCAAGTCTGGGAAAAGCTGAGGAGCAGGGAAGAGAAGCCCCTTCCTCTGATTTGCCTTGCAGTGACCCTCCCGTGCCTGTATTAACAAAGCCTAAAAGGACACCCACTAAGGAGAAGTGTCTATAGGGTCCAGCTCAAGTATTACAAAGGAGAGCGAAGTGTAGGCGCAGAACTGAGAGGCAGTTAATTCATACCTGGCACGTATTTGTGAAGTACCAGGTCATTTTGAGAAGAAATGGATGTATCATTTTTTCTTCGTACATTGAAAATCAACTGCCTAGTCATTTGTTTATATATTTTGTGGACTATGTGCATGTTTCGTTCACTTTTAAATAGATCCCTTGTAGAATGTCACACATCTGACCTCCTAAAAGAAAGCACTTTCTCAGTGTAATAAATTCTTGCCCATGTATTTCAGTCTTCAGATCCTTAATATCCCCATGAGTCCTGGGACTATAACTGAAGAACGTATATTGTTTTATGGCTTTCTAGCTGGATGAGAGCTCTCATCACAGCAAAACAAAGATCTCAGATTACCTTGGTAGCAGCCTCACTTACTTGTGTTTTCCTGCTTAGAAGACTCTTCCACAGTTTGAAAATAGAAAACAAAGTCAAATTTCAGATATGTTCATTGCAAATAGAACCTTATGTTATTGAATGTACAAGTATGGTCTAACACTCAAAATATCAGTACACACTGAAGAACAGAAGAGAAGATGCATTTCATTCCAGAGAGGAGTTTTCTCAAAAGGCTTTCTTTTCTTTCTTTTCTTTTAATTTTCTAAATTGAGGGATGTATACTTTCAGTTCTGTTTTACAGTACATTATACAGTACAATGTACATTATGCAGTACAGTGTACGTTATAAGTTAACCGAAAATTATACCACTAGCATGATTAAAAACAAATGCCTTGAAGCAATATCATTAAATGTCTTTATGGAACTTTTAATACGTTTAATCCAAAGAATGAGACATTGTCTCTAAATACGTCTGTTCTAAAGGCGCTTTGTGTGAGGTTTTGGCTCGTGGTACTTCCATAGGACTTATATAAATTAGAGTATAGAGTTTTGGATTTGGTGCTATATAGCAGGGAATAGAATGCCCGGCATAGGACATGACAGAGAGGATGCTAGGGTTTCCCAGCACTGGTGCCCAAAGTAACAAAGCAGGCTTCTTTACAAAGACTTCTTTTAAGACTTGTTCTGCTGTTCAAAATGGGGGAAAGAGAGGAAAAACACTTTTGTAAATAATTTGCTTAGAAGCAGAATTTTGCTTTTCTTAGCATTCCAATTTTATCATGTCAAGCTGGCAATAATGTTGAATTTCACGGATTCTAAGATGTACACTTCTTTCTCCAGGTCTTTCTCCAGGTATCACTAGCATTAAGGTTGTATTAAAACGGGTGTCCCCTGACAACTTTCACAGGCAGCCTTTTATCTTTCATTGTAGTGCATATAGTAATGGCTCATGTTAAATGAAAAGCATCTTAGATTTGATGAGACACGGTAGTACCAACCTCACAGGGTTGTGGTCAGGATGAAATGAAATGAGGCATCTCTGAGTTTTAGCATAACAAACACTCCAGGAATGTTGCTCATTATTGATGCAGTGTTACACATTTCTGTAATTTTGTTTTTAATGTTTAAGATTTCTAAAATTGAGTTGAAGAATGTTTTTTAGTTCCTTGAATCATATTTTATTGTAAAACAGTTGAACATTCTTAATTTTAAAATTATTACAGATAAAACAGGTGCTAGTATAATAATGTCCATTAAAGGAAATTCTATTTGAGCAGGAAGTGTTCTATTACCTTGCACTTTTAGGAAAGAATCGCTCAGTAATATCCTAAAATCATGATCTCAAACAGTTGCCAAAGATCTATGGGAAAAAATAATGCAACTTGAAAACAATGTGCATACAATTTCTTAGGGATTATAATTACTTCACATAGTAGTGGCAGTTGTACAGAGTTTTTGTCTGCCTGGATAAAACCGTTGGCTGTGTCGTCTAACTTGGAGAAAATAGCAGAGCCAGCAGCAGGCCAAAGATCTTAAATCATCCTTGTGCGTACACTCATTTTGTTTTTCTGCTCTGGCTTTTATCCGCTAGAGGGGATAATGCATTGTCTCTGGAGAATTCAGAGGCTATCCTATGTGCCTTATAGAATATAAAGGAGATTAAGTAATACACATATAAAGTTCCATGTATAGTAATTGACATTAGGTGCTCCATTAAACAATGAAATGCCACAGTGTACCAGTTCTTCAGGACATGTTGCCATGGATACCCAGTGTGATGGAGATGGGGAAAGAGTTGCTTAGGAATTCAACAGTTTCATTTTGAGGTGGAGTGAAAAATAAACCGTCCAGAGATGAGAACCATTAAACCAGTCACATTTACAAATTGTTTTCAAAATTGTCAATGAAAAGAAAAGCACATTTCAAAATGAGTATCAATTAACAACCGTAGCGGTGCAGAATTCATCATTTCAGCTAGAAAGTGATGTGGCATTTAGATATTCTTAAGAGAAGATATTTTAATCACAAATAAATCTCAAAAAATCAAGTGTAGAAATACGGAAGGATGACAGAAGGACAGTGGGAGGCAGGTCCTCCGATGGTCTGCTCCGATGCACTCGGTGTTGTGGACCCTCGGCTGGCCTCTGAGTTTATTGCAAGGCAACCAGTTGGGAAAGGAGCAAGTTTTAAGAACTAATAGAAGCGGTGGTAAGGATGGCAGCTAACTGGTTTGATGTGATTTCATGTCCTCCCCTGTGTCTGGGAGTAGTTTTGCAACCAAGACCAATTCTAATCCCTCCATTTCCTGGAGAGAGCCCCCATCTCACCCCCGGCCCTCCCTAGGGGAATTCTCATCTCTAATCGAATGCATTCCAAAACAAAGTCCCTGGAATGGAAAGACAGAGCTCCTAAGGAAATGGGTTCTCCTTTAGCTGTATTCTTAACCATGTAAATTTTGTTGACAGTGGGAAGTGGGGCTTTTTGTTTTTGTTTTTGTTTTGGAATTGGTGCTCTCTTCTCTCCATCTCTGCTTCTCTTAATTCATTATTATCTCTCCGTCCAGAATCTGGCTATTTTCCCTTTCTGATCCATCTGCCATATGGATACCAAATTAAAAAAAAAAAAAGAAAGAAAAACAGATCAGATCATGGCATTTCTGCAGCAGAAACTTTTGATAGTTCTTCATTACCCATAGAATAAATTCTAACTCCTTAAGGTGACCTTAGGCCCTTTAACAAAATTTCCACACTCTCCTGCTACCTTCCCCTCTGGCAGGCTGTGTGTCAGCTTCGGGAGAGGACAGAATGTTCTCCAAAGGGGCAGTGTGCTTTCCTGCCTCCACCGCTTCTACCGTCTCCCAGGCAGTCAGGAGCCTGATGTCCTTAAAATACCTGTCTTTAAAAGCTCTTCCGGCCCTACCCGCCTCCCCAGCAGAGTTCAGTTTTCCCTCTGTGTTTTCATAGAACTCTATTGACACCTCTCTGGAGCACTTGTCTTAGGCTGCTTTTGTGAGCCTTAACCCTTCCTTCATTGGGACTTGGAGCGGCATGGTTAGCAGTATGGACTCCGCGTAGTGCGGTGGCTGAAAATATAGGCTCGGAAGTGGTCGTCCTGGGGTAAAGTCTCTTGCAGTTGGTCCACTTACCAGCTTAGTGCCCCAGGGCACGTGACTTCACCACCAAGTCTCGCTTTCTTCATTTGCAAGCTAGAGAGAAGATTGGTAGTTCTCATAGGCTTGCAGGAATTGCAAGAGAGCACGCACATAGTAAGCATTAGACAAATGTTAGGAATATGCACCGTGGATCGCTTTTCATCTTCGATTTCCCACCTCCCAGTGGCACTTTACATATAGTAGGTACTCAGAAATATTTATTGATTAAAAACCGTGGCTCATTTCAGCAGAGTCCTCAGTAAGTTTTTAGTACGAAGGTGATGGAGTTATATGAAATGTAAGGAACATTATTATTATAATTATTATTTTAAAGATTTATTTATTTGAGAGAGAGAGAGAGGACTGCGTGGGGAGGGGTAGAGGGAGAGAAGGAGTAAAGCAGACTCCACTAAGTGCGGAACCCCACCCCGGCCAGTCTCACAATCCTGAGATCATGACCTAAGCCGAAATCAAGAGTCCCACGCTTAACCGACTGAGCCACCCAGGCTTCCTGGGAACATTATTTCTGAATGCTTGACCTAAATGTTTGTGTATTCTAAGAGGGGGAAATATGGGTGAAGAATACAGATTTTATATGTAACTTCTAAATTTTAGAAGACCATAGCAAAGCGATGTAAACTTCTCAGAGTCCCTCACCCATAAAGCCGATGTCATTGTTTTTGTGCCTGGTCACAAAAGTGGCTCGGATCTGAAAACAGATTGGGTAATGTGTAGAAAGATGGCACACAACTGGGAAACTCCAAGTGGACACTGACTTCCTGGAAAAAGCTCTCACAATAACTCTTAACAGAAAGGACAAAGTGAAAGGAGAGTTTGGTGTAAAGAGAGTCGGTCAGGGACCATAACATCTGTAGTACTTCAGAAGTTTAACTGCAGTAATAATAAAGTGAAGAGACAAATGAAAGCACATCTTCATAAAATTAGAGCTTAAAGTTGAGAAGAACTTCACAAGTCCGGTCTTCCTAATTTTGGCCGCACATGTCCGGTCTTCCTAATTTTGGCTGCACATCAGGATGACCTGGTGGCTTGTTAACCTACACATAGCTCGGTCCTACTTCAAGAATTCTGATTTAGCAGTTCCAGAGTAGAGCCTAGGCAGGCAGCTGTGTGTGTGTGTGTGTGTGTGTTTATAAGAAACATTTATCCCTGATGTAGCAGGTCAGTGGACTGGTGTTTAGGAACCACCGGTCTACCCTAACCAAAGATTCTCAGGATGGGGTTATTTTCCCCCCTTGCTGGTCATCTGGATACTTTAAATAGCACTGATAATAGGAACCTTATAGTAAGGCACCCTTTTTCTCTCTTTTGTGGTGTTCTCTTTTAAATCTCCCTTAGGTGATTTCAGTTAGAATTTGCTACCCTTTAACTCAGTCCATTGATTCCAGTACTATCCACTGGTACCGGATAAATTGGGTCTGGCACATCCTCCTGGCAGCCCTCAATATTTGGAGACAGGTGTGATGTCTTTTTTAAACCTTTTATTTAGCCTGTAGCACCCTCTCCATCCTTATTGTGCTGTGATTTCACCTTACTTCAGAACCATTTATTAAGGACTTGATCTACACCAGAACTTGGTGGATGTTGGAGGAGCCACAGGGATATTACAGTGGAACCAGGAGAGAGAAGGTTGTAGACAAACACCTTCCATACAGAGGCAGTGGATTGAAGTGTGGGTTCCGGAGTCAGACCTGTATTGGAATCCCTTGCACAGCCGCTTGACTAGCATAGTCTTTGTGCCCTGTGTCCTCAGGTCTCAAGTAAGGACACTACCAGCACCTACCTCAGAGTACCTTCGGGGGAAGGCAAGGTTTTCAGTGCAGTGCTTGGCATAGAGCAAGTGCTCAATACATTTTGGCTCAAAAATGTGCTAAGGATCATAATAGTGATAGGAACAAAGAGGATGGATTACAGTGTGGAAGGCAAAATTTATCTGGTGCTGCAATAAAAATATCGAAATAAAGTTTCCATGTACAAATTAGGTGAATTTGTACACACTCTTACAAGTACGTAAAGAACATCTAATCTTTGTGGAATTAAATAATTTTACTCATGTCCTATTCAACACTTACACATTAATAATTTAGGTAGCACCTGACTCAGTATGATAGTAGGAGAAGTAGTGGACGTGTTTAAAAGGCACAATAAGATCAAGAATCTGAAAAGAGGGGTGCCTGGGTGGCTCAGGCGTTAGGCGTCTGCCTTTAGCTCAGGTCATGGTCCCGGGGTCCTGGGATCGAGCCCCGCCTGGGGCTCCCTGCTCCTTGGGAAGCCTGCTCTCCCTCTCCCACTCCCCCTGCTTGTGTTCCTGCTCTCGCTATCTCTGTCTCTGTCAAATAAATAAATAAAATCTTTAAAAAAAATAATTTGTAGCATAATACTCCCATTTACTTGGGGCGCCTGGGTGGCTCAGTCATTAAGAGTCTGCCTTCAGCTCAGGTCATGGTCCCAGGGTCCTGGGATCGAGCCCCGCATCGGGCTCCCTGCTCCGCGGGAAGCCTGCTTCTCCCTCTCCCACTCCCCCTGCTTGTGTTCCCTCTCTCGTTGTGTCTCTCTCTATCAAGTAAATAAAATCTTAAAAAAAAAAAAAAAAGAATCTGAAAAGAACTCAACAGATGACAGCAGTGAGCCAGGAGATGGGAAGGCAACATCTTAGACATTGGAAAACTAAGTGTAAATAGATGATGAGGACGATATGGCTTAACAGAAGGACATTTTATATTTGGCTTACTATGAGTTAAAGTGTGATGTATTTGCTGGAGAAGCTAATACGATTTTTTAGACTGTGATAAGAGAAACTTAGGATCCTGAGCAATGGAGACCATGCCCTGTTCTTCCCTGTTTAAACTTCTAGAGCCTCTTCTACTTTGCTCCTATTGACCGGGATATAGGGCAAGTCAGCTAACTCTGGAACTTAGTTTCTTCACCTGTAAAATGGGTTTAATTCCTGCTTAGTTATATTTCCCTTGAATTGTAAAAAATATAATGAATGCAAGTGGTATTATTGTCACTCTAGAGAATTTTGTCATATTTTATTTATATGGTTCAAAACCCTTTTTCCTTGATGTGACTGATAACATCACTAGTCTTTATTAACTATCCAGAGTTTTAATTAACTGACATTTAAATTAACTAAAATCTTAGAGATTGTAGTACAGATATTATTGTTCATCTTGTTTTAGATTCAGTAAAAATATGGGCATCCAAGTGGCTGGTAAACGGTGAATTATTTTTTACCTTTTAGTTTGTGTATTCGCTGTCAAAACTAACTGTGCTAAACTGACCAGGATGTTTTAGAATAAGTCGAATTGAACACCTTAACGGCATCAGTGCTAAGATTAGCTACAGCAGAGCAGCATGAACCACCTCACTGAATAAGCCTGTGTTCTACTTTTAGGGAAAAAGGATACTCCAGGGATATAGGAAAAGAACAGGGTGATAGTTTCTTCTGCAGTCTTTGCTGCTGGTGACTTGTGCTTTTTATGGGGGGGGAGGGCGGGGAGTGGGGAGAGGAGGCTGCTTTTTCCAGTGCTCGCTCGCTCGCGCTCGCTCGCTCGCGCTCTCTCTGTCCCTGTCTCTTTCTTATTCCAATGTTAGAACAACAAAAATTCAAAATATGGAGATCAAGATCCTGCAGACTAAAATTCTTTCTAATTATGTTTTAAACCCAAACATGAAAATTAGAATCCTTCTACACACAATCTGACCATTTTCCATCAGCCTTAAATTGGCGTTTTTTGGATTGTGTTCTACTGAAGAGCCTTGGTGGAGAAGGAAAGAGGAGGTGAGAAAGAAAGGAAGATTCTAAATGACAGTCTTTTGAATAGTGTAAGTTCAATCCCTAAAACAAAAAGCAAGATCTTTTTTTCCCCTAAATAATGTGCTCTCCAGCTTCACCTCTCATCCTGGGAAACATGAAAGAGAAAGTAAAAGAGGTGACCCAAATCACAGAGTGCCTTTGATAGGAGAAATTCAGCTGTTTTGAACACTTACAATCAAAGGAAGTGGTTTCCCTAATTACATGAACTATGTGAAATCTCTCAGAATAGCTCTTCCACCCCAGGATTCCTTGCACTTTAGAAGTTTGCATAAAAGCTCACATGGAGAATCAGATGCAAAGTGTTTGATTCAGATTTTATTAGGCAGAAGAGTGCCCACATCCATCCTGCGGTTTGCCAGCTACTTAGGTTAGGGCCACTCTACCTGGTTTTGATGTGGGTATCCTTCAGACCTGCAACATTAAGATCTTTGTTCTATCCTTTCCTTGCAAGAGGTACCACTTTTCAGGAGCAGTAGCTATGAAAATATTCAGGCGATTGGTCTTCCCAGTTTCTCTCTCAACCTGAAAAGGATCATGGCTGTGTTTGTGCACTTTGCATGGGAAAACATGATTTCCTGTGTTTATTGCTAGGGAGTGTTAAACTGCTGGATTTTATTAAGCTCTTTGTTACATTTTCTTATATTTTAAATAATGATTTACCAGAATTTATATGCAGAATTCCCCATTTACTATCAGAATCTAGAGTTGGGATCTGCCAAAACACTTGGCCTAAAGAATAATAGTGATTATGACTGTATTAAGTCTTTTGTATTTTGATAGTCACCTTGTTACTGAGGCACACAGTGTGGTGCAGGTGTGTAAAGAAGAGAATTATAAATATCCCAAGTTCTCTGTTTGGGGAGGCAGGCTCAAGAAGACAGAAGCATCCATTTTAATTAAAATGTCAGCTTGAAAAGATCTTTTTCTGGGCAAGTAATTTTGTGTGTAAGGGAGATTGTCTAGTAATCATATAGCAGTAAAAAAGAACTGTGTGTGGGTTTTTTTTTGTCTCTTTCAGTGAATAGGTATGTTGCTGTTACTGTATTTTATATTCTGTTGAAAATCTGTGGGTCCTAAGAAACAAATGGGAGTCTATGAGCAGAAACAGAAGGAAATTTGATTTTGTCTAGTGTTTAAAGTACAGTAGTGACTTAAATTGTAACCCACATAAAATTTTCTAATACGAGGACTGTTGGCTCTTGGGCAGCAAGGGTTAAGTAAAAGAAAGTAAAAGTGCTCTTCAGTCAGTCAACCTACAAAAATTTATTTAAACAATTATCCAGCCATTTCTTTCTACTTTAACAGTTCTCATTTATTCCAGGTAAATTAATAAATATTTGTAATTTTAGGATATTTAAAATCTGAAAGTGTTTATGATTGAACTATGAGACTTTCTTTTCTGTGTGTTGTGCACTCCTAATTATGGATGGCTTAAGATTTAGCTACTTTGTATATAGTCACGTCAAGATAATAGGAGGGGATTTGAAAGATGATGGAGGATTGATACTGTGGTAGGTGTTTTGCTTATTGGGTAGATTTGCACATAATAATGAAAAGGTCTGTTATCTTAGAAATCTAATACAGGGCACCTGGGTGGCTCAGTTGGTTGAGCGACTGCCTTCGGCTCAGGTCATGACCCTGGAGTCCCGGGATCGAGTCCCACATCGGGCTCCCTGCTCAGCAGGGAGTCTGCTTCTCCCTCTGAACCTCTTCCCTCTCATGCTCTCTACCTCTCATTCTCTCTCTCTCAAATAAATAAAATCTTAAAAAAAAAAAGAAATCTAATACAGTAATCAAACCGAACTTTTAATAGCTATTTTAATCTGACAGTCCCAAACCTCCAAAAATCAGTAATCTGAAGTGCAGCATAGTTATGTTGGGTAGCAATAAATCCAGTCGTAGGGCCCAGGTCTTTGCTTTGCCAGTTTGGAGCTTTTGTCAGGAGCACACTGACAAGTTCCTACTGTGTGTGTTAGATTTTAAATAACATTCAGCTGCCTACCCTCTGCTTGTTATAGGAAAGAAGGTTAAATATGCTTGAATGATAGGCATTTGGTAACACTTCAACATTAGCAGTAAAAGGTCATTTTGCTTTTCTTCATAGTGTTTCTAGCAGCAAGGGAAGTAGCACCACATAAATCACAATTGAGCTTCTTGTTCTAGATCAAGATTTTATCTAAGTCATTGCAGATAATCTATCTCTTGTTAAAATTCCACAGCCTCTCTGGAAAAATGGGTTCTATGATCCTTACCATTCAGAAATCTGCTTAATGGCTGGCTTAAATAACTTCTGTTAGGGTTTTAATCCAGTATCCCTTGCATTATCCTCAAATGATAATATTATTCAGCTAGCGTTTTTACCATTTACAAAGCACTGTTATTTATATCATTTCCTTTATTAATATTGGAACAGGTTTAGTATGATTCCCAAAATTATATGGGAGAAAACAGAACTTAATCTTAGGTTTTCTGGCTCTGGATCTAGTGCTGTTTACCCTTGGAACCTCAGCTTTGGAAAAGACCTTAATCAATATTTCTGATGCCTGAATCTCCTCTGCAACATTCCTGTTGCAAATAAGCATTTTGCTTCTGTTTGAATTCTGATTACTAATGATGGAGAACTCATTAACCTCCTGGGACAATCCATTTCATCTTTGGAAAACTGACCATCAGAAAGCTCTTCTCTAAATTATTCTGAGTCTATACCACATGCTAACAGTTTTGGCCCAGCATTAAAGGAATAATGCAATACTGTAATGTGATTTTTTAAAAGGACATTAAAATTATACTCAGGAAACTCTTACCAGGTGATATTTATTAAGTGTCTAATTGTCCCCTAATTCTTATCTTATTCATAAGTACTATAGCTCCATTTATTGTGACTTTTTAGGTTTCTGCAAAATTTTTGAAGTGTTTTTTTTTTTTTCCTTTTTGGAATCTCTTCCTAGTATTAAAAGTGACCAGTTCTTACTTAAATAAAGGAACGTAACTTGGAGACAGTACACTAATAATAGGAAAATAGATTTCTAAAGAGTATATCTTATTTGATATACTTCAGTATCATGCTTCTTCTTTAAGTTTCTACTTTTATCCATTTTTTCACTGTGCTATACGTATAACCAGATATTTCCATGTTATATTTATTTTCCAGATTTTATTTTTTATATTAAAAAAATGCATGCTCATTCTAAAAAAAAAAAAAAACAAACATTACAGCAGCCTGTAAAGAAGCAAAACATTTCTCCTCCCTATAATCTTATACTCTGAAACTTAGCAGTTTATGAATAACTTTCCAGATTGATTTTTTCTCTGCATTTATAAGCTGTACTAATATTTTTCCCTCCATACAAATGGATTATATTTCTAGAAAGGGTAGCATGAGGGAAATTTGTGATGGAACTGCCTATATCTTGACTGTGGTGGTGATCGCTTGAATATATGTATGATAAAATTATCTAGAACTTAACACACACACACAAGTGCATATAAAACTGGTGAAATCTGAATAAGATCAGTGGATTATATCAGTATCAATTTCCTGATTATGATACTGTGCTGAAGGTATGCAGAATATAAACTGGGTAGGGTATATGGGATTTTACAGCTACATAGTTACCTCAAAATAAAATAAAATGTTAAAAACTTGGGTCATGCTGTTGTTATATGTATATATATTGAAACTTGGGTTTTAAACTTAGTATATTGAGGCACTATGTGACTATATAGAGAGCCCTCTCATTTCTTTTAGTAGCTTTTATATTTTGTGTTTAAATAGTATTTGTTTACCCTCACTTATTATAGCAAATTATATTCTTGGCCAGTGTACAATAAAAAAATACTGGACACATGGAGAAACATGAAAATGTTTTACTGGAAACTCTGAGATGACCCAGATGTTGTAATTAGCAGACAATTTAAAGCAGCTTTTATTAACAGGTTCAAGAACTTAAAGGAAAACATGATCATAATGAAAGAACAGAATGGGAAATTCAGCAGAAAGAAAGGAACTAAAAATTCTAGACATGAAAAACTGCAGTCTTTGAAGTTTTTATTTTATTAGATGGGGCTTAATAGCAAATTAGGGAAGGCAAAAGGAAGAGTCAGTGTATATAAAAACAAATTAATAGAATTTATCAAATCTGAAGACCACAAGGGAAAAAAGACTTAAAAAAATTGAAAACTCAGTAATATGAGACAATATGAGTCTAAAACATACAATTGGACTTCCTGAAGGAAAGGAGAGAGAGGGTGGACAGAAAAAAAATTGAAGAAATGATAACTTAAAATTTCCCAACTTTGGTGGAAAACATATAGGTCCTAAAAGTTCAGCAGACCCCAAGCAGGATAAATCCTTTTGCCTACTTTCACCATTTGTGTTCGGTGTTGTACTGGAAGTCCTAGTCAGAACAGTAAGACAAGAAAAAGAAGCAAAAGGCTAAAGATTGGAAAGGAAGAAATAAATCTGCCTTTTTTTGCAGATGAAATCATTATTTACATAGAAAATCTTAAGTTTTCAAAACAACTCTTAGAAGTGATGGATTAATTTAGTAAAGTTACAGGAAACAAGTTGATTATATTGCTATATACTAGGAGCAAACAATTCAAAAAATAAAATTTCTTTAGAAAACAGTTTATTTAGAATAGCATCAAACAAGAAATACTGAGAAATAAATTTAATGGAAGGTATGAAAAATTTCCACGCTGAAAACTACAAAACATTGCTGAGAAAAATTAAAGATGATCTAAATAAGAAGACAGAGATCATGTTCATGAATTGTAAAACACACTATTGTTCAGATGTCACTTTCCCCTAAAAATTGATTTGTATAAGAAGAACATTGTTGGAGGATTCACACTTCTTGATTTGAAGACGGACTGCAAAAGTCCAGTAATTCAGATGGTGTGGTATTGGCGTAAAGGTAGAAACATAGATCAATGCAACAGAATTTCAGATTTAGCCCTCCACATATTAAAGTCTGTTGAATTTTAATAAACATGCCAATGTAATTAAATGCAGAAGAGGAAATATTTTTAGTAAATATTTCTGGAACAGTAGGTAGGTATGCATATTTAAAAAACTTAACTCCTACTTTACACCATACACAAAAAATTATTTCAAGATCCATTATAAACCAAAATGTAAAAGTTAAAACCAAAAAATTTCTATAAGAAAAGGAATATTTTACAATCTTATGGTAGCCAAACTACAAAAAATGTTAGTAATAAAAGTAAAAATTGATGACTAGAGTTTCATCAAATTTTAAATTTCTGCTCATGAAAAGAAATGGTTTAAAAAATAAAGAAGCAGGCACAGACTGGGAAAAAGTATTTATAATAGATGTATCTGTCAAAGGATTTATATCTAGAATATTTAAGAACTCCTACAAATCAATATTGAAAAGATAAATAAGGGTACCTGGGTGGCTCAGTTGGTTAAGCGACTGCCTTTGGCTCAGGTCATGATCCCAGAGTACTGGGATGGAGTCCCACATTGGGCTCCCGGCTCAGCAGGGAGCCTGCTTCTCCCTCTTACTCTTTACCCTCTCATGCTGTTTCTCTCTCTCTCTCTCTCATAAATAAAATCTTTAAAAAGAAAAAGATAAATAAGAAAATTTTAAAATAGAAGATTTGAACAGTCACTCCACAAAAGATACTCAGTTGCCTCTTGAACAACATGGGTGTGGACTGTACAGGTCCCCTGATATGTGGATTTTTTGATAAATACAGCACTGTATTTTTTTTTTTAAGATTTTATTTATTTGACAGAGAGAGACACAGCGAGAGAGGGAACACAAGCAGGGGGAGTGGGAGAGGGAGAAGCAGGCTTCCCGCTGAGCAGGGAGCCCGAGGGGGGGCTCGATCCCAGGACCCTGGGACCATGACCTGAGCTGAAGGCAGACACTTAACAGCTGAGCCACCTAGGTGCCCCACAGCACTGTATTTTTTTAATGATTTTTCTCAACATTTTCTCTAGCTTACTTTATTGTAATAATACAGTATATAGTACATATACAAAATATGTGTTAATTGACTGGCTCCATTATCTGTAAGGCCTCTGGTGAACAGTAGGCTATTAGTAGTTAAATTTTGGAGGGGGGGGGTCAAAAGATTTTCGACTGCACAGAGGGTCAGTGCACCGATCCCTGTGTTCAAGGGTCAACTGTATATGGATAATCAGTAAGCATGTGTGAAAGTGCTCAATAGTATTAGTCATTAGGGAAATGCAAATTAAAACCACAGTGAGATTCATTTCACACCCATTAGAATGGCTAAAATTTTTAAAACCAGCAACACCAAATATTGGTGAGAATGTAGATTAGCACCTTCTCATAGAGTGTGAAATAGTATGACCACTTTGGGGTGTTTTTTGCCTGTTTCTTCAAAAATTAAGCCCCCAGCTTACCCTACCTATGATCTAGCGATTCAACTTATAGGTATTTACCCAAGTGGAATGAAAACATATGTTCAAAAAAGACTAGTATAAGAATATTTGTAGCATCTTTATCTATAATAGCTCAAAATTGGGAATAACCCACATACTCATTAGTAGGAAAATGGATAAATAAACAATATTATATTGATAAAATGGAATTCTAATTAGCAATAAAAAGAATTAACTACTGATAAATGCAGCAACATAGATGAATCTCAAAAACATACTGTTTAGTAAGAAATCGTACATATGGTATGATTCCGTTTATGTGAATTTCAAAAGGCAAAACTAATCAGTGGTACTAGAAAGCAGAACAGTTTTGGGGCGCTTGGGTGGCTCAGTTGGTTAAGCGTCCCACTCTTGGTTTGGCTCAGGTCATGATCTCAGGGTCATGAGATGGAGCCCCACATGGGGCTCCAGGCTCAGCGGGAGTCTGCTTTAGATCCTTTCCCCTTTCCCTCTGCCCCTCCACCTGCTCACGCACTCTCTAAAATAGATAGATCTTTTTTTTTAAAAAAAGCAAAACAGTGCCTATGAGGGGTCGTATTGACAAAAAGGTACATGGAAAGATAGAAATAGTCTATATCCTGATTGCGATGAAACACAAATACCTACGTGTATCAAAAGCCCTTTACATTATTCATTTAAGATCTGTTTATTTTATGATATATAAATTTCACCTTAGTTAAAAAACAAAAGTTCAGTTTTTTTAAAAAGGCAAAAGAATAAGCCAAGCAAGTCTGTTGCCTTTTAAAGGGCTTCTCCCAAAGCACCAATCAGTAATTTCATATGTATAAATATATACATGTATATTCATATGTGTAACACTGAATATGAAATTAAATATCCACAGACCATATAACCCATGCATTTAAAGTGTACAATTAAATGGTTTTTAGTACATTCACAATTATGCCATTATCATCACAATCACTTTTAGAATATTTTCACCCCAAAAAGAAATCCAGATCCGTTTACAGTAATTTCTCATATTCCCTCAACTCCCCCACAACCTAGCCCTAAGCAACCACTAATCTACTTTTTCTGTAGATTTGCCTTCTCTGGATATTTCATATAAATAGAATTATATAATACGTGGCTTTTTGTGACTGGATTCTTGGACTTAGCATGTTTTCTGGGCTCATCCATGTTGTAGCATATATCTACTTAAATGGGTTCCTGGACCTAATTCTGGTGTGGGGAGGGGTTGTTTCCACACAAACCAGTAGGGTGTCCTACCGTTCAACTCAATTCTGACACAGTCTACCTGGAGACAGCAGCAGACAACACGGGCTAAGCCCAGGTTGTGACAGGTACTTCTGACTGACTAAAAAGCAGAGGTTTCTATGACCCCCTTCTTAGGTTCATTTAATTTGCTAGAACGGCCAGTAGAACTCAGGAAAACGTTTTTACTTACTGGATCATCGTTTATTACAAAAAGATACCATTCAGGAACGGCCAGATGGAAGAGATGCCTAAGGCAAGGCCATGCGAGGCTGGTGAGACTTCCTTCCCCTCTTCAGGCACGCGCTCCCCCAGCATCTCCATGTGTTCACCAGCCTGGAAGCTCCTGAACCCTGTCCATCTGTGGAGACTTCAGTACACAGTCATGATTGATTAAATCGTTGGCCATTGGCAAATGATTCACCCTCCAGCCCTTCTCCCCTCCCAGGAGGCCGGGGGGGGGGAGGGGAATGAAAGTTCTAACCCTCTAATCACAGGGTTGCTTCTCCTGGCAACCAGCCCCCAAGCTTAGGTGCTTTCCAAAGTCACCTCATTAACAGAACAAAAGACCCCTTTTCACTCGCATCAGTTAGGAAATTCCAAGGGTTTTAGGAGCTCTGTGCCAGAAATGGGGAAGAAGACCAAATATATACTTATTATAAATCACAGTATCACATACTTTATTTCTTTCTATTGCCAAATATCCCATTGTATGGATATGCCACATTTTATCTGTTTATCAGATGATAGACATTTGGATTGTTTTCTACTTTTTGGCTATTAGGAATAATGCTGATATGAACATTTGTGTATGGACATAGGATTTTTCTTTTCTTGCCACTATTCCTAGGAGTAGAATTTCTGAGTCACACGATAGCTTTGTATTTATTGTTTGAGTAACCGTCAGTACTGTTATACATTCCTACTAGAAGGATGTGAAGGTTCTAATTTCTGGATAAATCTTTACCAACACTTGTTATTATCTTTTTTTTTTTTTTATTGCAGCCACCCTAGTGGGTATGAAATGGAATCTCATAGTGGTTTTGATTTGTCATTTTCCAGTGAATACTGGTGTTGAGCATCTTTTCATGTGCTTATTGGCCATTTGAATATTTGTTTTGGAAAACTGCTATTCAGATTCTTTACCTATTTTTAACTGGGTTAATTGTCTTTTTATTATTGAGTTGTAAGAATTTTTATACATTCTAAATATAAGTCCCTTATCAGATATATTATTTACAAATGTATTCTTTGATTCTCTGAGTTTTCTTTTTCATTTTCTTTGTGGTGTCTGTTGAAGGACCAATGTTTTTAATTTTTTATAAAGTTTAATATACCGATTCTTTTGTTGCTCATGCTTTTAGTGTCATATCTAAGAAGGCTTTGCCTGACCCAGGGTCACAAAGATTTACTCTGATATTTTCTTCTAAAATGTTTCGTAGTCTTAGCTCATTGTTTGTGTTTATAATCCATTTTGAGTTAATTTTTGTGTATGGTATGAGGAAGGGAGTCCAACTTTATTTTTTGTATGTGAATAGTAATTTCTTACCTCTTTTAGCCAGAATTGTATTCCATGGCCACGTTTAGCGAGGAGCCGATCGGGAGGTGACAGATATGGGTGGGGCATGGCTGCTGGAAACACAATAGAAGGCAGCCAGCAGGGTGCCTGGGTGGCTCAGTTGGTTAAGCGACTGCCTTCGGCTCAGGTCATGATCCTGGAGTCCCGGGATCGAGTCCCACATCGGGCTCCCTGCTTGGCGGGGAGTCTGCTTCTCCCTCTGACCCTCTTCCCTCTTGTGCTCTCTATCTCTCATTCTCTCTCTCTAATAAATAAATAAAATCTTTAAAAAAAATTAAAAAAAAAAAAAAAAAAAAAGGCAGCCAGCAGCAGTTGCCACGGCACACAGCCTCTTTGCTTTTGACTCAAAATAGTATGCCACCAGACTTGACAAGGAATAATTCGAACCTCTCTGAAATATGAATTTGATCAAGAAGCATTCTATAACTGGCTTCCAAAAAGACTTAAAAGTTTTCTGGATTTTATTTGTTAATATGGTTTTCCTGAAGATAATGCTGAAAGCTGAAATAGCTGGATTGCTATTCATTACAACTAAAGAATTTACTCTTTCTCGTGCCTCTGCTCAGCTATTTGCCCACCATCTTTTTCTCACTGTCCCACTCCCCCACCCTCTCCCTGCCCGCCCCCCTCCCACATATCGGAGTTTTTGTCTGCTAACATTACGTTATATTGAATGGGTTTGACATATGTACTCTTTAAGTGGACACTCGGTCTAAAACCCAGCCTTCCTCTGAATCTAAAAATTACTCCAGAGTACTAAGTGTATTTTTAAAAATTTTATTTGGAAGTTCTTCCTGTCCCCTAGCCCAGAGACTTCTAATGTTTGAAAGGCTAGGAAGCTGGCTGCCCGGCACCCGGGGGTGTGGAGAAACCAGACCCAGAACGCAGTCTATACATTCCCTGCTCGGTGCCCGTGTTCAGTGCTGCTTCCGTAAGAACACACTGCTTCCCCTGGCAGCCTCCCCACGGGTAAGATCTTCATTTTACAGCTAACAGATCACTATGGTCTGTGTTCAGCACTGGAAAAATAACTTAAAAAATATGTTTGCTGTTGAGGTTGAGCCAGGGGCCCTCCCATATTCGAATGGAGAATATAGTACGTATTTGATTAAACCAATACAATAGAAACCTCACCATGATGAATAATGACAGGTGTTTTGAAAAAAGAATGATGGCATGGTGTGGTCGTCTGTGACCTCTGACACAGAAACCTGAGGATGGGCAGGAAATAGAAACACAAGCATGGCCCCGTCAAATTCAGATTCGTGCCACGGGTGCCGTAATCGGGAGGCTAGTGATGCTAAGCCAGATTCCTTACCCTGGGAGTGGCAAGGAGAAGGGATGTTCAGTGACTTGCAGCTTGGCACTTGATCTTTTAAAATAGTAGGGGACTTTAAGAGATTTATTTTGAGGTTTAAAGAATCAGGCTTAACACCTTTGGTCATCTTGGTGTATTTTGGTCTTTTAATTAGAGGTTCTTCTGCCAGGTATGATGATTACCGGAGTATGCTGGATGACTTATGCCTTACCTCTTTACTGATGCTGTATTCACTGGACTGTCTGGTCTGTGCTCAGTGTCCTGCCCAGACCTGTGCTTTGGCCTCTTTTACGAGTTTCACTGTGCTGTTGCTGCCAGTCTGTGATCTATTTGCTAGCAATGCATAGTTCTGGCTGATGTTCTGTATATCTGAGTTCAGTTCTGTGTATCTTTTAACATTTTTTTTCTTTGAATTGCTCTAGGTACAGTCGCTAGTAGCTAACATTTATTGGGGAAAACTGGGGTCTAGCGAGTACTTTCCATTTAAATTTGGTCCTCACAGCTATTTTAAGTAGATAACAGTTTTCTTCATTTTGTAGATAAAGACCGAGCTCAGTGACATTAAGAGACTTGCAGGGTCACGCAGTTCATACCTGGTAGAGCTGATATTTAGCCCGGGCATTTTCCGACTCCGGAGTAACTGGACTACCATTCAGGTTTGCCCCAGAACTACCCTCCAGGGTCTGAATCCTGGCTGCTCACCTAAGCCATGTTAGACTCACCTGAGAAGCTTCCAAGAGACACCCGCACGTGGGCTCCACCCCGTACTAATGAAATGAGATTTAAGACAGAATGTTAGAGTTGAAGAGATTTTAGATCATTCATTCTGTCTTTTTCACCTTCACATTTTGACATTTTTTCCGTAGGTAAGCTGACCCCGAATCACATAGCTGTCAAGTGTCAGAAGCAAGACTGGAATGCCGGTCTCTTGATTCTGATTCTAGAGTTCTCTCCATACTCGGGTCAAATAAATATGTTATTTATTTGTACTGTGTACAAAGTCCTAGGCACAAGTACCATCATAGGTGAGTTTATTTATTCATATGTAATATCTAGAAATATGTGTGCATGTACATCTGTGTGATTTTGGAACTTGATATTCATTTGCGAGAGAGGCGGTATTGCATCACAGTTAACTCCTGGTTTGAATTGGGCAGGTTACCTAATCTCTCTGTTCTTTGGTTTCTTAGAGATAAACCGGGGATGGTAATAGTGCTTACTTCATGGATTAAATGAGCTAATGGAAGTGAGGTGATGAGACAGTGTTGACACACAGGAAGCTTTCCATTAGCATTAGGTAGAGTAATGTATGAGGAAGGATGTACTCAGCTTACAGGTTCCGGAACTCCATGGCTTCTACATCCATGGACTACAAAAGAATTACACTAATGATAGTATTTCTGTGATGTGGGTCACCTGTATGAAATCCCTTTCTCTCAGCCTTAAAGACATATGTATAGCTTTCTGCAGGCCCTTAACAGGGTCTATACACTCATGCGTTATAGTTCACAATTTTCTATCTGTCTTCTAAAACATGGTGGTGTTCTAATATATTTTCTTCTTTATCTCTGGGCCCACTGTTACATCTCAACCATATTCAGCCATGACTTTCTGTGTGTTTTGTTAAATGCCTTGGGCTGCCAGAAGGTTGCTCTGGTTTAGGTTGGTATATGGCATCAATCATCTCCAGGTTTATATTTATTTACATGCAAAACAATTCTCGTCTCTTCAGAGTCATGTGTAGTTGATAGTTTTATACAGAAAATTTTGAATTATTTTCTCTTAGACTTCTAGTGATAAAGTCTTTGACATGAGATGAGTTCCATCTAGAGAACTCCAGGTATCAACTGAGGCCTGTCCCTGATCTCTCCGGGGTCCTGTGCATTGTTGCAAGAAATAAAAGGAATCCGTTACACAAACACTGCTTTAGTCAACCAGCATGGAAGAATGGGTCCATTTACAGTATCATTAAGTACCATTTACCAAATGCCTTTAAAGGAACTCTTTTCTCTTCCTTTCTGCTCAGAGGTATTAAGGTATTAAGTAGAGTCAGATTAAGGATACCAACTGACTCTTCAAGCAAAGAGAAAAATTGGAATTTGGGGTGAGGCGGTGTTTGGAAATGAGATAAAAATCTGAACTGAAATGGATCTGGCAAGCAAGTTCAATTCAAGAACACAGGAAGTTACATGAGTCAGCTCTAGTAATTTGAAATGATTAAAATAGGCTATCATGAAAAGTAGTTTCCTGCTATAGGAGATCTTAAGGCTCCCAAGGATATAGTAAAGGTACTTCCTAGGCAAAGCTGGTAGCTACCCAAATAGATCCCTAGTAAGGTAGCTTTTGCTTTATGTGTTCAGAAATTTCATCTTCGGAGCGGTGGACTCGGGATGCTAAATCCCATTAACATATTTGACTGTGACTGAAGAATAAAATCAATTTGCTAATTTGAAAATTTTCTATTTGTAGGTGAGTTATATGGGAAACAAACTTATAAAGACATTGCTTTATGAGTGTGGATCAGAACAAGAGGAGTTCGTAATGGGATGTGAATATATTCTAATACTGCGTTCTGCTAACAGTCTGATTTGTCTGCCCTTAAACAGGAGGCGCCTTCTCCCTGGGGAAGTTCCTCTGCCTTAACCCCTCCCCCAGCCTCTTCTCCCTGCCAGGGTTTACTTTTTTTACTTTTTTACTTTTTACTAAAAGAGTCTTTGACTCTTTTCCAGGCCGTGGTGGTTGACCATCTCTAACTATCACCCAATACACACATACGTGTGTGCCCATGCAAACACACTTCCTTATTAAATATGTTGGTACTTTCAATCAAGTTATCTCCTGTCCTCTGGTCCTGGAAGGATCTTTCACTCTAGGGTGACTCAACCCATCTCCAGCCTCACCCATTTAGATCAATCATTTCTCAGTTCCCAATAAAACATCCCCTGGTGTTGACCTGTCATTGGGAGTGTTCAGTCAGAGGTGGGGTGTCTATTTCATGGAATATCCCTATGGGGATAACTTCATTAAGAGGCCAGTTAGAGCAGATGACCTTTAAGTTCCATGGGGTCGTAAATTAGTAACTCTTTCACTTCCATAGACCTCACTGATCCTGAAAGGTTCTCTTTGAACCTTTGAAGTGTTTTTTCACTTTTTAGGAGTGGCTCCTAGTGAAATGCGACATGAAAATCAGCTTGGCATGTGTTGCCATGTTGCCGCGTGTTAGCAATTCCATTACCTACTTCTGTTTCCCTGCATGTGTTTCACATTCACAGTCAAACGGAGGTGCTTCTGTTCCTCAAGCTTGCTGCCCCATGCTGCCTGTCCACCAAAGCTCTTGCTGTTTCTTCTGCTTGGAATGGCAGACCTTCCCCAGCTATTAGTCTGTATCTGAACCATTCTTCATGGTCCAGTTGAAGGTTTGCATTAGCCCATGCTGTCGCCAGATCTGCACATGGATCCTCCACACTCCACAGCACTCTGTCCTTCTGGTGGTTATTTTGCACCTCGTTATTTTGCACTTCTCTTTTCCCTTTGGTACTGTGTAAGCCCTTGACAGTAGTGGTTTATTTATTTCCATTTGACTTACAGTGCCTGTCGCATCCTTGTTTTCATTCATATCAGGATATAACACAAGTACAGAAGCTAAAGACAATATCATAATGTTAAGGGGAAGGGGCGCCCGGGTGACTCAGTTGCTTAAGCGACTGCCTTGGCCTCAGGTCATGATCCTGGAGTCCCCGGATCGAGTCCTGCATCAGGCTCCCTGCTCGGCAGGGAGTCTGCTTCTCCCTCTGACCCTCCCCCCTCTCATGTGCTCTCTCTCTCTCTCTCTCTCTCTCTCTCTCTCTCTCTCTCTCAAATAAATAAATGAATAAAATCTTTAAAAAAATGTTAAGGGGAAGAAGCATGGTTATATTTAACTAGAAAACTGAGAATAGAAACTGTAGAGTATTTAAAAGATCAGAATTCAGTTATTAGGGAAATTTTAACAATGGAATAAAAATCCAGCCAAACATAATGGGATTAAGGGGTGAATAGAAAGTGAGGAAATAGAATTTAAGGTGAAGTATTATTTCAGGAAGTTTTGATGTTTAGGAAAGTAGGTTGAGAAGGAGATGAGGGTCAAGGAAAGTTGTTTGGTTCTTGGAGAGATGAAACTCAGGCATTTTTTAACCTAGAGGAGAGACTTAGAGATTAAAGATTCCAGAAAGGACATAATTGACGGTGTATCATATCCTGAGGGAAGAAAGGGCGATATAAAGGGCACAGGTGTCAGGGTAAGGTCTGGGGGGAAGGAAGGCTTGCTTTCTCTCTGAGGCAGAAAGGAAGAACGGGAGTGTAAGGTAGGAAAGCTGAAGGCAGTTAGGCCTGTTTCCCCAGCGTAAGAGTATTCATAGTCATCTGAGGATGACAGGACTAGCTAAAGGACGTAAGACTTGAGGTTTATTATAGTCGACTCCTGAAAATTGTCTTGTTTTTAATTTTTTTAAAGATTTTATTTATATATTAGAAAGAGAGAGAGAGAGAGCACGAGCATGAGCGGGGGGAGCATCAGGCAGAGGGAGAGGGAGAAGCAGGCTTGTGGGACTTGATCCCAGGACCCTGGGATCATGACCTGAGTTGAAGGCAGACACTTAACCAACTGAGCCACCCAGGCATCCCTCATTTATTTCTTGATATCATTGTCTTCCTCCAGTAGATCGTAAGCTCCATGAAGGTTAGGGTTTTGCTATCTTGTTCATCACTATCCTCAGCACCAAAAAATTGTGCCTGGCACATTGACAATATTTGTTGGGTGAATGGAGAATGAAAAGGGGAGCCAGTTGGAGATACTCAAAATGATTGCTATCATCTTTTAGCTTTCAATAAATGTACAGACTATAAATATACCATGTTAATTGTCTCAGGATGTTTCTGTCATAAAAGCTTGTCTGCAAGCACTGAGAAACATAGAAAGGTAGTTATTGGATTTTTTCATACTTAGAAATTGGTGGGATGAGAACTAGAGCTTTAGGGTTTTGCGGTATTTGACCAAGGAGTGTAAAGTTATGTGTGGTATCTTGAAGACCCTTTTATTAGACAGAAGCTTGATCACCAACAGCTTGGTGCTATGGCATTAACTATTAGTTATCCACCCAATATCTATTCCCCTTGTCTTTCTTAGGGTTCATGTATTGTTAGATATGCTACTGTAACTTAAAACTACATTCTCCAGCCTTCTCTGAAAATAAGATGAAATTTCTGAGAAAGCTCTTTAAAAGAGGCTGACCTAGGAGGAAACTGTTATGTACTGTCCTCCCTCCTGCTTCCTGGAATGTGAATATAATGGCTTGGAACCCCAGGAGTTATATTGTGACCATTAGGTAACCTTGAGGATGCAAGCCAGTGCTAAAGATGGTGGAAAAGAGTATAGTTGTGGAGCAGCCATATTGGGCTTCCTGCAGCCTTCTTGTTTTTGAGACAATGTAAAGTGTTTTGTTTAAACTACTGTTATTTTGGATCTCTGTTTCTTTCAGGAGAACTCAGTTGATTAGAAAGGAAAAACTGAAAGGAATTAAGGGTAAGAGACCTCAGTGGGCCAAATGAAGAACAGTTTTAATGGGAGTAAGGATAAGGGGTTGAGGTCAGAGAGGGGTTTCTAAGTTTGAGATGGGTGGGTAATAAAAGAGTGTAAGGGATCGTTATAGGTTGCTAAAGCAGAATGCTGTTGAAGTCTCCTGGAGAAGAGAAAGTCAAGGAAATAGTATTTGAATACACAGATAGGTAACCAAGAGCTAACCCTTCAATTAGACCAGTGTATCTTTGAAGTTTGATTTCATGTGCCACCAAGGACCTCTCTGTAGACCAGGAATCTGAAGGGTTCTAATTTGAGACGCACTACAAAATATTATTTTATTGTATGGCTTTCTTGTCGAAGTGATTTAAGGCAACTAATAAAGATACTAATTGTGGGGTTAAAAAAATTAAAAATAGGAAAATGGGGGAGAGAGCAAACATGGTAAAAAACAAAATGGAAGCAGGAATGAAGTTAGTCTGATAAAAACGCACCCATGAGGTTCTCTGTAGTTTTAGATGTAGGCAAGAGATTTGGGTAGAAGCTTGCCAGCAATCAGGGTGAAAAATGTAACACGATAGGTTATAGTAATCACAGCGGGAGTGGGATAAAAACAGGTCAGTTCAGGAAAATTAGAAATATTTCTTTTACTAAGACTATTTTGCTTGAATTCTAACTTTATATGATTGAATTACATAATAACATCAGAAGTTTTCTTTTAGGTGGGGGAGGAGAATATCAAAAGACAGGTTTTAGGAGAACCACCATGAATAAGTTTACACCGTACCCCAACATCAGGGTAAAAAGTGAATATAGTTGGGCAGCTCTGCAGAATGCCAGTTATCTGACCATGTTTTCAGAATGACTATTGTCTTTGCATAGACATAGGTAGGTAACCAAAAGACTGAAAAATAAGACGTGTCAAGAAAATTGGTAAGAATTAGAATGGTTAGGCTTAGGAGAAACTATCCTGGACATTGGCCTTCAGGAAGTAGTCATAAGGCTTCAGGAATTCTCTTTCACTGTCTCCTACTGAGCACCAATACAGACTTGTATTTCAGCATGAGGGTAAGCAAAAAGAAAGGATGTTGTGGTTGCTGGTGATGGTTATTAGGTATTGGAGGCTCTTTTCATTAAACCTTTACGGGAAAATGATCTTTTGCCTTTAAAAGTGAATTGCTTTAAGGTGGGGCTTGTGGTTGGGGGCAGTGAAAGAAAAGACTGGAAGACTTCAAATCCCTTCCATTCTTCAGAATCTATGACTCAAGATTATTTTTACCATATATTTGTTAGGGTTTGGTACTTTAAAAAAATATCCATAGTCTGGCAGGTGTCACCCACATACCTTTGTCATTCACTGTTGTTTGAGTATGCTGACAGAACCCAGAAATAGTGAGATCATTAATTTAGCTGAAGAATCCAGGTATTCAAGATACTGTCTAAGTGGCATCTACAAGATATTAAAGGACTTTTCAGACTATTTTAATATTAAATTTGCCTGAATTCTTCTAAATGATTTTGCAGATTTCCATAATAAATGTGGCAAACATTTCTCTTATGGGATATAAATAATCAAACTCTGTTGCACTGTAGAGTAATATTATAAAGCACTTAGCTAATCAGATTGTGAGAGTCGCTCAAAATTCCTAACCATGTAATTTTTGCATAGAGAGACGGTACTTCATGCTGTGCAATTAACTGGTTTTATTAGATATAAATTTGGTTGTTGCTAGCTGGCCTGACGGGCTGGTGCCTGTGGAGAATTGGATCTTGGTTTTTGACTCGATACTGCACAATCGAGTGTCAGGAAGGCATGGGAATTTGTAGTGGGGGCAGCAGCTGAGGCCCTAAGAGGGAGTCGATGAGGAATTGTTTCTCACACTTGTGTAACTAACTAGAGAGAGCTTTGGAATTTTCTAGGCCTGTTGTAATTTCTGGATGTTCTATAAACCAACATTCCATTCCATATTCAAATAAGGTTTATAAAGTAAAATGGGGTGGTTTAGTGATTGTAAGTAGGACATCAAACTACCTGTGTTGAAAATCTGGCTTTGCCATTTATCATGCCCTTGGGCAAGTTTCAAGATTTCTCTGTGCCTAGATTTCTTCCCTTGAGTAAGGGCGATAGTAGTAGGCCCTAGGCTCATGGTGTGCTGTGAGGGTTTGAAGGTTCAGTCTGCGTGATGCGCTTGGCCTGGCTCATAGTGGGCACTCAGTAAATGGTAGCTGTTATTGTGGAGGAGTCTGCAAATTGGAATCTCTTTGAGCAAGGGCAGCTTCTAATAAAAAAATGTTTAGATGAAAGGAGTCATATTTTTATTGGCCTTTTTTTTTTTTTGGAGAGAGGGAAGAAATATATAAAAAGAGGCAGAGGTAAAAGATCTAGACTCAAATTTTATTAGACTTCAACTCAGCTCCTGGAAAGTGAACTTAAATCAAAGACCCAGTTTTCTTCACTCTTAACATGCTAAAATAGCTAACTTATTTGTGAGGGTCCTATAAGACAAGTGTTTTGAAAATGTTAAAGTGCTATAATTAGGGAAATATATGGAAATATTTTTATCTAAACATGGAAAGTCGCATATAGTGAAATAAATGAAGCTAATTAAAACAAGTAGATTATGACAGTAGAATCCACTGCTGGAAGAGATCTGAATTTGCTCAGAAGCTTGACTTGAGTCTGAAGAATAGATTGATTATCAAGGAAGGGGAAAGCTGACAGAGAACAGAATTAGCATTGGTCCAACACCTGGCATTTGCTGGGCACTGGGGTAGGATTACTGTCCCTATCTTATAGATGAGGAGACTGAGGCCCAGAAAAGTTAAATAACTTCCTCAGAGTCGCCACGTTTATAAGTGGCAGAGCCACCACTCATGCTCAAGCCTGTTTGACTCTAGAGGATGTCCTAACACGCCATGGTCAATTACCTCTGTTCAGTTTATCAAATATTTATTGAGTATCCATCTGTATAACGTACTGTTAATAAGACATCAATTTTTTTATAGAAATGGATAGAAATTTAAAGCATGAAGGAATCTGAAAGAGAATTCTGTCCAGTCAGGTTATTTTCTAGGAAGAGAACAAGGTCCACAGTGACCAGGAAGCCTTAGGGCCATCCATTTTGGAATTAGAATTTAAATTCCACTCACCTGTCCAGTATTTGAGTAAATTGTATTGCTTTCAATCTTTTAAAAGCCTAATCATTCATTAGTCCATACTTCAAGGCTTATTCAAAGGCTGTCTTTGGGGTGGGGGAGGGGAGAGCCTATGTAATTTTAACACCAAGTGATCTCAGCGACCAAGTTACAGGAGTTGTTGTTTTGTGAAAAGCAGGGTGCTTTTTTTCCCCCTCAGGCCATCAAATTAGGCAGGACTGTATGTAGACAGAAGAATGAAGAAATGCACCGTGCAAAACTTTTGTCACCCAAACTGAATGCAGATTGTTTACAATGTGTTTGACTTTTATTTTTTTTTTAAGATTTTATTTATTTATTTGAGAGAGAGAGAGCATGAGAGGGGGGAGGGTCAGAGGGAGAAGCAGACTCCCTGCAGGGAGCCCGATGTGGGACTCTATCCCGGGACTCCAGGATCTTGACCTGAGCCGAAGGCAGTCGCTTAACCAACTGAGCCACCCAGGCGCCCCTGTGTTTGATTTTTTCATGCCATCATGGCGACATTCTCTTGCCAGCGTGAAGAATGTAAAATCTCTTAGCCTTTTTATGCTTTGGAAAGATCTCTTCATTTCTTCAGTCTTCACTATTTGTCTCATTCAGTTTTAGCCACCCTCCTATCCTCCCAGGTTAGCCTGCCCTTAGTCAGGTATGGCCTTAAATAGAGAGCAGCCTGATCCTTGGAGGGGAGCCCCCGCTGTTGTCTGAGTGGCCGCACGTGGAGTCTGCTGCAACCCACCAGGAAAACCATTGAGCAGTAGGCTTCCCAGCACTAGTGATGTTTGTAATAAATCCCACATGGCTCCATCTTGGGTGTTCATGATGAGTGAGCAAAATGATTGGCTTATTTTTTCTTCTTAGTATCTCTAGCCATTTTCCTCCCAAAGAAAAGTCTTCATGATGTCAAACATCGTTAGGAATATGGGCTGTATATTATAGAACCTGAATTCAGTTCATTTATTCTTCTTTACTTCCCTGAATACCTAAAGGACAGCATTGAAAAGAGAACCTACAGAACTGTTATAAGTTATTCTTGTGGCATAGCATTTTTAGGAGCAGAGGGGCTGGTTTTCCATCTTGCCATACACATAAGAAAACAAGCTTTTATTTTAGGAAAATGCTCCTAACCATGATACTCTTGAGGTAAAAATGCAATTAATTAAACAGTATTTTTGGGATGCCTGGGTGGCTCAGCCGGTTAAGTGTCTGACCCTTGATTTCAGCTCAGGTCATGATCTTGGGGTTGTGAGATTGAGCCCTGCATTGGGCTCCGAGATGAGTGTGGAGCCTGCTTGAGAATCTCTTTCTCCCTCTCCCTCTGCCCCTCCCTCTGCTTACTCTCTCTCTTTCTAAATAAATAAAATCTTAAAAAAAGAAATTAAACAGTATTTTCTTGCTTTTGACCCTGGTTTTTGTGGTCTGATGCATATAAAATCTTTTGATTACTGAGACTGACCATTCTGCCTCGGTTATCTTTATAATCAGAGCCTACAGCAGAAGAGAAGTTCTGCCTGTGCCTTGCCTGAAAGAGCTAGGTGTGTTGACCTTACAGATTTGTAAGTACTGTTTTAGGACTTTTTAAATCAAGAATTTCCCTTTGTCCCTTACCTTCTGCCACTAAGTACAATAGTTCTGGGCTCTGGGGTGATAAAGAGAAGAGTTATGCTGTACGGAGAAGACCAGTGGCCGTGTCTTTTCGAATCGTCCTGTTGGTAAGAGGCCTGGTTGAATTACTGTGGACTTTTAGGACACTGGCCCAAGCTGGCTCCTTCAACAGAACACTAAAGACAGGGTGATTTATAAACAACAAACGTTAATTTTCATAGCTGTGGAAGCTGGGAAGTCCGAGATCAAGGTATTAGCAGCTTCCGTGTCTGGTGAGAGCCTGCTTCCTGGTTCATAGATGGCCATCTCCTTGCCGTGTCCTCACCTGGTGGGAGGGGCAAGGGGGCTCTCTGGGGTCTCTTTTGTAAGGGCACAACCCCATTCCTGAGGGCTCTACTCTTATAATCTAATCATCTTCCAAAGTCCTAATCTTCAGATACCGTGACACTGGGGATTAGATTTCAGCATATGAATTTTGGGGGAATGCAAGCATTCAGTGTACAGCAGGGAGCATCTACCACGGTGTTCAGGTAGAACAGTGGGTATGGAAAGTGTGTGGACTTGACAAAAGTCTGGTTTATCTTCAGAGGTGATTTTGGAAATAGAGTTGATCCTTGAACAATGTGGGAGTTAGAGGCACCAATTACTTTCCGGCCTAGCACAGTCAGAACTCCGCGTGTTAACTTTTGACTCCCCCAGAACCTAACTACTAATAGCCTACTGTTAAAGCCTTACAGATAATATAAACAGTTGATTGAACAAATATTTTGTATGTTACATGTATTATATACCCTATTCTTACAATAAAGTAAGCTAGAGAAAAGAAAATGTTATTAAGAAAATCATAAAGGAGAGAAAACACGTTTAGAGTACCATACTATATTTATTTAAAAAACCCACATATTTGAACTCGCACAGTTCAAATCTGCTCAACTGTATATGGTAAAACATATTGGGTAGAAAATTGGAAATGGAAGGTTGAAGACTAAGCAAGGCTCTGCATTGTGAATCTGAAAGAGTACAGTGTCAAAGCAGGGGCATGCCAGAGAATAGCAAAGCAGGAAAGGACTCAAGAAATTGTGCTCATGTGATCGCCTTGGGCTGCAGAGCCTGCAGAGGCAAAGTGCAAGTCTTCATTCTGAAAGTTTAAATCAACAATGAGCTAGTGGGCATAAATTTTGGATGGGGCTTCTGCAGTTATGTAATTGATTGACTGTCACTCTTATGAAATACCAGCCTTAGAAACAGCCCTTATGCATGTGGAAGAACAGAGTCCATACTGAAGCAAATCTACATCCTCTGACATTTTACTCTTCCCACTTTGCTGTTCAGAGTAAACATTTACTAACATGGACTCTCTATAGCAGTTATTTAAACACACTAAATACCATTATCATCAAATACTGTATGTTCATTCTGCAGAGAAGATTGAGTGCTTCCTATATATAAAGTATTTGACCTTTCTCCCTCATGTGGTATTATACTAGACATTTTACAAGATGAGCAGTGTAGGAAAGGCTTCTCTAAAGGGCAGCAGGCCACAGAAGCAAATGTAAAGTGGAGGAGATCATTTAATAAAAGTGCAGATACTGAGTAGGTTGAAATTAATCTAGATTTCAGTTTCCAGCACCCACATCTGTGGTCTTTTGGCCTCTCAGGACCTGTGGCCTTCTTCAAGAATAACTCAGGTGAACATTACTTTGTTCCAGACCCAGGTCAGGAGAAACTCACAGCTCAGAGGTTAACTGAACTAGTTCTTAATATGTCTAGGGTAGTTCTGGGAAGGTAAGGAAAGAGTATTACTTCTTCCTAATCTAATCCTAGAGAAAATCAGAATTTCCATGCAAATAAATATTTTTCATTTTATATTTATATTTTCTGGTCATATATATTGCATGCATGCTTTTTGTGATTAAAAAATTATGTAGGTTTAGGATTGCCTGGGTGACTTAGTTAAGCATCTGCCTTCGGCTCAGGTCATGATTTCAGGGTCCTGGGATCAGCCCCATGTTCTCCCTCTCCCTCTGGTCCTCCCCCCTGCTCGTGCTGTCTTTCTCTCTCAAATAATCTTTATTTTTTTATTTTTTTAAATATTTTATTTATTTATGTGACAGAGAGATAGCAAGAGCAAGAACACAAGCAGGGGGAATGGGAGAGGGAGAAGCAGGCTTCCTGCGGAGGAGGGAGCCCAATGGCAGGCTCGGTCCCAGGACCCTGGGATCATGACCTGAGCCGAAGGCAGATGCTTAACGACTGAGCCACCCAGGCGCCCCAATAAAAATAATCTTTAAAAAAATTTTAAAAAACTATATAGGCTTATTATGAAGAATTTTAGAAATACATAAAAATTTAAAATCATTTGATTCTTTCTGCTACCTAGAGATGACTGTAATTAATATTTTATTTCTTTTCGGTCTCTCTTACACATATAATTTATATTTTTAAAAAGGGGGATCATCTCCTATCTTCTTGAACTTTGAGAGAATATACTGATCCTGGATCATATTGGTATTTTGGAGACAGAGCTGTCATTGGAGAAAGCCTTTGACCTTGAATGCAGAGTGTGAAGGACACTACTTCTTTGGAATGATTGAATGAGCCACTCCTTTTTTTTTCACTGTCATACTGTGATAGAATCAGAGAATCTTGGAATTGGTGAGGACCTCAGAGATCACGGTCCCTGGGATGTTTTAAATGTCACGTGCGCCAGAGGGCAAGAAGGAGCAGTTGACAGTTGTGGGCAGTAGATGCATACCTTGGATTTTATTATACCCACTGTCTTTGTTGTCAGTATCACATCACAGGCAGAAGGATACATTCCTGCTGTTATGTGGAGGGTAATAGCTATTGACAACCTGGGAGAAAAGCCTGTTCCTAAGAGAAGATGTAAATAGAGCCTGCCAGCCTAATGATGTGGGTCTTCAGAAACCATTTCTTTCGTTAGTGTTGTCCGTAGATCAGTAGAGTGCTATCGGTATCTTTTCTTTCTTTCAAAAAGGAAGTGAACTCACTTTTATTAACAATTTATTTATCGCAGGGGCCCTTGGGTGGCTCAGTTGGTTAAGCGTCCAACTCCTGATCTGAGCTCAGATCTTGATCTCAGGGTTGTGAGTTCAAGCCCCATGTTGGGCTCCATGCTGGGTGTGGAGCCTACTTAAAAAAAATATATATATATATTTATCACATAAATACATATAGACTATGTCAGTGGAATGTAAAAAATGTAAAACAAGCCTTAAAAACAGAATCTTTAAGGATTTTATGGCAGCTCTCCTAATTTAAACAAATTTAAATTTGGGATTAGGTTGAAAAACTTTTAGTTATAAAATAAGTCATGGAGATGTAATGTACAGCATGGTGACTACAGTTAATAATACTGTATTGTGTAGTCAAAAGTTGCTAAGGCAGTAGGTCTTAAAAGTTCTCATCACAAGAAAAAACTTGTCACTGTGTGGTGATGGATGTTAACGACTAATTGTGGTGATTAATACATATAAATATTGAATCATCATGTTTTACATCTGAAACTAATATAATGTATGTGTCAATTATATCTCAATTTTTTTCAAAAAGGCAGTTTTGCCAAAATAGAAAATAAGTTTTTGTTTTGTTTTTTTAAAGATTTTATTTATTTGACAGGGAGGGAGAGACAATGAGAGAGGGAACACAAACAGGGGGAGTGTGAGAGGGAGAAGCAGGCTTCCTGCGGAGTAGGGAGGGAGGCCAATGTGGGGCTCGATCCCAGGACCCAGGGATCATGACCTGAGCTGAAGGCAGACGCCTAACGACTGAGCCACCCAGGCGCCCCTAAAAATAAGTTCTGAATTGAGGGAAAGGGATTGCTCTGAAGATAAAGATACTAATTGACTTAAAATCTTCTTTTAAGACTCTTGCAAGTACTTTGAAAGAAGAGGATTAACACTTAAATTCCCTTAAATTTATTTAAATTATATTTAGTTAAATTTAGTTTAATTTAAATTATAATATTTAACTTCTCTTAATCTCTCTGAATCGGCCATTTGGAACCTGTATGCTGGCTGAACTTCTGAAAACATGGCAAACTGAGCTAGCAGCTCATCGGTCCATATAAACATAGACAAGGGCCAGATAAAATAAAGCCTGTTCCTAAGAGAAGATGTAAATAGAGCCTGCCAGCCTAATGATGTGGGTCTTCAGAAACCATTTCTTTTGTTAGTGTTGTCCGTAGATCAGTAGAGTGCTATCGGTATCTTTACTTTCTTTCGTTAGTGTTGTCATATGACAAAATACCTCCTCGCCCTGGATCTGTTCACTAAAATGCCTGTAATCCTTCCTATAAAGAAAGAAGAAAAGAAGTAGGAAGGGAGGGGAGGGAGAGGAGAGAGGAAGGAACCAGCCCGCTGGAAGTAGCAGTCACGTGTCTTCTGTCTGTGGAGACATTTTTGTACTCTGATGAGGTCATTTTTATGGATAGACTGTGGGGACTTCTCTTCTATATCAGATTGGGACCCTTTATGGAGAGTCTCTGAGCCAGAGTTAAAATTGTTGTAGTCTGTCACAGACTTTCCTTACTTCCTTAAATCCTAATCTGGAAAAGTACTTATTTACCCAAGGATATTTAGACCTTGAGTTCTGTAACTTTGAGATGATTATTATGTATGTGTACACATATATGTATATAAATATATAGGGAAAGAATATGATCATCTCTATACAAGTCTAGAATAGCATTTTTTGTATGTGTACACATACATGTATATAAATATATAGGGAAAGAATATGATCATCTCTATACAAGTCTAGAATAGCATTTTTTATTTTTTTGAGAGCTCTATTTTATTTTTTAAATTTAATTTTATTTAAATTCAGTTAATTAACATATAGTGTATTAGTTTGAGAGGTAGTAGAGTTCAGTGATTCCTCAGTTGCATATAACACCCAGTGCTCATTACATCATGTGCCCTCCTTAATGCCCATCACCCCGGTACCCCATCCCCCCAGCCCCCTCCCCTCTAGCAACCCTCATTCTGTTTCCTATGGTTAAGAGTCTCTTCTGGTTTTTCTCCCTCTCTGATTTCATCTTTCATTCCCCCCCGCACTTCTTCTATGCTCCTCTGTTTTGTTTCTTAAATTCCACATATGACTGAAATCATATAATTCTTTCTCTGATTGACTTCACTTAGTATAATACCCTCTAGTTCCATCCACGTTGTTAAAGATTGCAAGATTTCTTTTTCTTTCTGATGGCTGTGTAGTATTCCACTGTATATAGATACCACATCTTTATCCATTCATCTGTCGATGGACATCTGGGCTCTTTCCACAGTTTGGTATTGTGGACATTGTTGCTATAAACATTGGGGTGCAGGTGCCTCTCCGGATCACTACATTTGTATCTTTGGGGTAAATACCCGGTAGTGCAATTGCTGGATCGTAGGGTAGCTCTATTTTCAGCATTTTGAGGAACCTCCATACTGTTTTCCAGAGTGGCTGCACCAGCTTGCATTCCCACCAACAGTGTAGGAGGGTTCCCCTTTCTCCGCGTCCTTGCCAACATTTGTCGTTTCCTGACTTGTTAATTATAGCCATTCTGACTGCATTTTTTAAACATTTTTTATTGTGGTTAAATATATATAGCATGAAATTTGCCATTTTAACCATATTTAAGTGTACAATTTGGTGGCATTAATTGCATTCACAGTGTTGTATAACCATTGCTACGATCTATTTCCAGATTTTTTTCATCACTCCAAACAGAGACTCTGCACATTAAGCAGCAGCTCCCCATTTCCTCCTCCTCCAACACTGGTGTAATCTCTAACCTACATTCTTTATCTCTGAATTTGACAATTCAAGATATGTTATAAAAGAAGGGTCATGTGATATTTGTCATTTTGTGTCTGGCTTATTCACTTAGCGTGAAGAAGGTTGATCTGTATTGTAACGTATCAGAACTTAAAAATTAATTAATTAATTAATTACAAAATTAATTAGTATTCCATTGTATTTATATATCACATTTTGTTTCTCTGCCCAGCTCAGCTTACTTCTGCCTTTTGGTTATTGTGAATAATGCTGCAGTGAACACTGGCATCCATATCTCTGTTTGAGTTCCTAGAATGGCATTTTGCAAACTGAGAAATATATAGAAATATTAAGTCATCTGTATTTCCAGTGTTGATTAAAATTATTATTTCAGTGTAACTTTATACACAGCATAAAACTAAGAACTACTTATGCTTTTTTTTTTAAAGATTTTATTTTTAAGTAATCCCTATGCCCAACATGAGACACAAACTTACAACCCTGAGATCATGAGTCCCATGCTTTACTGACTGAGCCAGCCAGGCACCCCAGAAGTCATGCTTATAGCGCTTGTAAAATCAAAACCAGTTTTTCACTTAAGTAAAAATAAAAGTATAAAGTCAACATAACTAAAATGAACAATTTTCATCAAATTACATTTACTGAAAATAAATGGCTTTTGTTGATGTTGATAGTGTAAAAAATTTTTTTTGGTACAATGGACCATTATATTTAACCTTCATCATTAGTATGTTTCCTTAATAACAGTGAACTTCTTAAACCACTAATCCATTATTTTGATGGGCAGTCTGTTTGCTACAGTATTCCAAAACATAAATCTGGAAAACAATTTAAAGAAAAGCTTTTTCTTACTATAACAGTTGCATTAACGAACTGTTGGCAAGCAGGTGCCTATAAAGGCAAATCTACAGAATACATCCGCTTGCTGTCAGATACTGATTGCTACAGCACAGATTTTAGTCACTTGGTTAATCCCACAGTTATTTCTATTGGAGCTTGCTTCAGTTGGTCACATCAGGACATTACTTGATCTTCCTTTATTACAAATATCACTTATTTATTTAGCTCTCTGCTTATTATAAGACCATTTCCATGGAACCAGTACAGCACTCTAAAGTAGTATGTTGTTTTTATAATGTTAAATCAAAACTTTAGTTTGTTAAATTAGAACAAAGTCTTATTCTGCGAAAATGTCTTTTACTTACAAATTATACCGCAAGAATTTAGTTTTTGCTAACTGTAAAAAAATTTAAATGAGCATAACAATGGGACACAAAATAATGGTTGTTATTTTAACATCTGCATATGTTTACCAGCACTTGAAAGATAAATTTTGTCTCTCCAAGGCATCACTTGGCAATATCTTAAATGTAAACATGAAAATTAGCTGGAACATTGAAAATCCCATGTGGTGCTGAATTATAAAATGGTCATCCAAAGATTTAGAATATTCTTTCTTTTGTTTTTAAAGTAAGTTCTGCGCCCAAAATGGGGCTCAAACTTACAACCCTGAGATCAGGAGTCACATGCTGTATCGACTGAGCCAGCCTGGGCACCCCTTGAGTTAAACATTTTTAATGGTCACAGAATTTAGATACCCCAAAGAATACACCAAAACCTACCAAAGGTTAACACTCCCCTATTTTGATAAATACTGGTCCAAACATTAGTGCTTTATTGCATTGAATTCTAATGCTCTACTCACAAAGAGTTGATTTGCTTTGAAAATAGGGGGGCTTATGTTTTCCAAACTTCACATGAACTCTTTTTTTTTTAAGATTTTATTGATTTATTGGGCGGAGGGGAGAGAGCATGAGAGGAGTGGGAGGCAGAGGGAGAAGCAGACTCCCCGCTGGGCAGGGAGCCCTACTCAGGGCTCGATCCCAGGACCCCCAGGATCATGACCCGAGCTGAAGGCAGACGCTTAACTGACTGAGCCACCCAGGTGTCCCTCACCTGAGCTCTGTTTTAAGAACAAAGTTCATTTATTATTTCTTAATAAGAATAGAATTGCCATACTGATGAATAATTGTCTTGCTCAATGAATGCATTTTCTTTTTACTTGGAAAACTAAACTATGGGAAGAAGGTTGTTTGATGAACACAGAACCTCTGCACACAGTAGGCACTCAGGGAGTGTGAAAGAAGTGTTTTGATAGCCCCTTTCAGCACCTGCATCACTAAAAGAAGAACACTAGCAAAGAAGCTTTGATAAATGTCTCATCCCGTCAATGATGATTTTCCGTTCTCTTGATTCCATACTGACCCCATGGCAACCCTTAAACTTCTGTTTTTGTACTTAGTTATACCACCTTAAAAACAAATTTCAGTGTTTTTAATGAAATCTCAATTCTTATCCTGTGACAAAAAATTTGTAACAAATAATACTAATTTACATTGAGCAGATTCCCAAAGGGGAGTCCCCTTTCGAACCAAACCCTGTTCCATTTTTCCTTATTTGCTTACCTTCTGAATACCCTTTCTGGAATGGGAATTATAAATCTCCTATTTGTTTACTGCCAATAACATGCTTTTCATTTAAAAACAAATGTTTTTTTTGCACCTAAGTCATTTTGTATCTAATTGTATTTATAATTCCTGATTAGCCATATTTTATCTCCACAGAAGTAACAAGTATATATGACTTAGTTAATTTAGAGGATACCCTTCGTATAGACATTAGCAGATACACACTGCAGTATCTCTTTTTTTCATTTAAAAAATTAATAATTTTTTATGATGTCATTCTGCAATAGAGTGTTCTGGTATTTAATAAATTTCAGATGTAAAGTATGGCTCCCCTACTTCCCAAATCACTACTGAAGGGCAGGAACCCACCACTTTGCTGCATACAGTACAAGAGCAAGGATATATTTTGAATGATTAGATGAATAATATAAATGGGTATTACCTGAACCTGTTTCAGTAATAGTTAAGAAATCCTCCATTAATTTTGTCATGACTATTCATCCAACTGGTAGAAGTTCAGTCTTGAGTCTCCCGCAAGAGACACGATGCAGAAAAAACATATTCAACTACTAGGAAGAGGACTTTTCTGTAAACAGATACGGCCTCTCGCCTTGCCGCCACCCTCCTCACTTCCTGTCGTGCTGGCTTGCTAGGACGCACCTCTGCTGCTGCACCTTCAATCCCATTTCCTTTTTATTTTTTATTTTTTTATTTCTTTTTAAAGATTTTATTTATTTGACAGAGACAGAGAGGGAACACAAGCAGGGGGAGTGGGAGAGGGAGAAGCAGGCTTCCCGCGGAGCAGGGAGCCCGATGCGGGGCTCGATCCCAGGACCCTGGGACCAGGGCCTGAGCCGAAGGCAGACGCCTAACGACTGAGCCACCCAGGCGCCCCCCATTTCCTTTTTAAATTGTCAGAAAGCTTCAATTGAAATTCTTAAACTTTCAAGAAGGCTACTAAAGACAGTTCTATCAGTCTCACATACTTGTTGAGCACATAATCTATCTTTGTAAATGTATGTAAAAGGAAACTGAATGGGAAACCTATTTTATGAGACTTTTATAAATGTGAAATCTCACGTAACTTTGTATTTGATTTTCGTTCAGGCAGAAATACTCAGTGTCCTCAGTCACAGAAACATCATCCAGTTTTATGGAGTAATTCTCGAACCTCCCAACTATGGGATCGTCACAGGTAGGCACACATTATTTGACTTCTTTCTTTCCCCAATTACCTAGCTTTAGACTCCTTAATATGCTAAAATGGTTAATATTAGGTTCAGTCATGAATTGTGTGCTACTGTCAGATGTCACTTTTGTTGCTATAAAGCATTAATAAAACTGATTATATCAATATAATTAAGAATGGTGTTTCCACTTCTACCCATGTTTAATTGTGCTAATTATATCTGCGTAAACGCTATTTAAATGCACTTGCAGCTGCAATACCAATATTTAAAGGTGCCGTTTAACTAAAATTTCATTTAATTAGCTGAAATGAGCGATGTTTTTTGTAACTCTGTGACCTTTTACAAATTAAGATTTCTTGAGCTGTTCATGTTGTAATTCTTTGCAAGGTATTTTAATCCCATTAGAGCATTCTTTCTTCAAGGTCTCTGACGTGAGAACAGTATTTTTCAGGTTTGGTCATCTGGGTTGGTAATGACCTTGATCTAAATTATCACATTTGGAGCAGCAGTTTATAACTGATGGGAATACCCTTTCCAAAGAAGAGCACACAGAAAATTTTGCCATATAAAAACAAAGAAAGACACATATTTTTAATACTTTGTACTCATATTTGTACAATCCAATGAGCAGCTTTAGGTTCATAGTAAGTATAACGTTCAATTTTATAATAACTAACTTTGGTCCGTTTCTTTATCATGACAGTTCTTTGATTAAAACAAAACCAACAAGAAAACCTTAAAAGATTAACCCCGTTTTCTGCTGTAGTGTTAACAGCTTAGATTGTCTTTACAGAGAATAACAACAAAACATCCTCAGTAAAGAGTTGTGGGTTAGGTACTCTTTATAAATGATCTCATCTAATACTTACAGTGACCCCATGAGATAGGTAAAATAATTTCTATAAATAATTTTTATAAATAAGAAACTAAAACTCTAACTTAAGTACCCTTCCCGAGGTCATCCAGCTAGTGGTTGAACCTCTAGTGTACATTTCTCAGGTTGATCTTAATAGAAGCTCCTCTTCTTGTATGTGGGCTAGGTTCCAGAAGGCTGCGCGCACTGGTTCTTACCCGCATAGGGACATGGTTGCTGTTACTTCCACCTTCGAGCAGCAAGCAGTTTAACATGCTTTTACTCTGATAAACAGCATTTTTACCTAAGTTCTTACATGGAGGGAATTTTATTCCCATTCAGCTATGTTTAGATCTGTGCCTAAAACGGGGTAATGTGGCAGCTTTCAGTCTTGAATCTGTACATTTCCTATTAACCTGAATACCTGAGAATGGGTTATATTGTTGGGGTGTAAACCACATCTAATCTTTTAGGTCATATTTCTGATTTTAAGTTAAACCCTGTCTCTGACCCAGTTACCATATTGCTCCGCCTTTCCTAGTCCATTGTATTAACTTTTTTACTAGTTAGGTTTACCTTAAAAATCTGAATCCAGTTTTCTTTTTTAAGATTTTATTTATTTATTAGAGAAAGAGAGAGCACAAGGCGGGGAGCGGCAGGTGGAGGGAGAAACAGACTTCCCGCTGGGCAGGGAGCCCGAAGAGGGGCTCAATCCCAGGGCCCTGACTGAGATCATGACCTGAGTCAGAGGCAGACTTTTAACAGACTGAGCCACCCAGGCACCCCTGAATCCAGTTTTCTGATCCTTGTTTGTGGCTTAAGTTATTCTTATCTAGCAGAGGAAAATGTGGTGCTCCAAAGAGATTAGAAGAAACTGGGCTTCTTGTCTTGTACCCTTGATCTAATTTAATGCTTTTGAGTGGAAGACTTTAGCTTTAATGAACTCAATAGACTAATCATGAAGGTTTCTAGTTTCTTGAGGTGAGGATGAGGAATAGAAAAGGGACTTAAGTCATGGTGTGAATTCCTTTTTCCAAGAATTTATTCTGAGTCCCAGGAGGATGTGAAACACACTCATTGTTAGCCAGCATACTCAACCCGGCTCTTCTCATCCAAAAGAGGAAGAAAGTATCCAAGGAGTTGGAGGAGTAAGTTTGATTTTACGTAGTTATTTTATGGACTAGCCAGTCCTCTGTTTCCTCACTTCTCTAGCATTCCCTACCTATATCTACACCAAATCTTTGGTTATAATTGATTAGTTCTTTTTAGATCTCTAACTCTTTCCCTGTAGAGCCAGGAATAAGCAACTGTTAACAGTAAACATTTCTTTAAAACCACACAAGTTTCACAACTGTCAGGTGATAGTAAATTATGTATTTATAGCTCCTTTATTGACCTGTGAGGTTGATGATTAAAGACACTTCTTAACCAAGTTTTGGTGTTTTAAAATGTATTAATTTGATAAGATTAGTTTTGTTTCTAGAGATACTAATTTTAATTATATGTTTACAAGTATCTACCAAAGAAATATCAGAGCTCTTCAAACCACCTCCTGCAGCTTAAAGATCAAGCTGTGTTCTGTGCATGGGTGGAAGCAGTCCATTTGCCAACTGAGCCTAGTTTGGGAGCTCAGGGGTTGGGGATGATAGCACTTCTTCTGCCTCTTGAAATGAACACAGTTAAGTCTTACTATGGGGAGGTTAAGAGAGAAAAGAGAGACAGACAAGCACAGAGACCTTGATCACTCAGCTTAGCTGCCCCCCCGCTTTTGCCCTCTGTCATCTTCCTCAGTTGTTGGGGTTTTGAGGGGGAAACTTGAATGGCTTGAGTCCATTCCACTTGAGTTTGTTAATAGGAAAGGTTGTTGCAGTAAAGCAGCTGTTGGCACTCAGATGGAGGACTTGAAAGAATGATTTATCGGAGTGTCAGAATGGAATGTCACTGGTATGGGGATTGGGAGACGTGAGTCTTGTCGTGATTCTGCCAAGGCTGCATAGATGGGTCTCTGATGATCCGTGTCTCAGTTTTCTTCTATGTGAACGAAGGGACTAGAATAGATGAGTTCTGGGTGGGAGTGTGTATGTGTGTGTGCACCTGTGCATTCATGTGTGCCGAAACTTTTCATCACAGACCTAGAAGACCTGCTTATAGAGGGACCCAGGGAAGAGTCCAAGAGACAGCTGTCACTTGATATCCCTCGGAGGGGAAGTGAGCATCTTTCCCCTAGATCTACAAAGAAATGGAGTGACTACAACCTCAGACTCCAAAGTCAAAAGAAACAATACAATAATAGATCAAATTTTCTTTGATCTTTGGAAACCTCTTAATTCTGTATTACTCCCATTCTTTTATCTTTTTTTTTTTTCTTTTCCTTAACAACTCTTTATGCAAATCCTTGATGGCTGGAGTGTAATAGTGAGATAACTCCTGGGAAGGAGGGTGGGATTGTGAGATACTGGGTCCTGTTCTTTTGGAGCCAGTTTGGAGAGGAGCGCCGCACAAAGTACCTGGAGGCAGATTGGGTCCCGGGACTCCAGAGGCAGGCGGCTGAGGGTCTCAGAGGCCTGGGGGATTACATCTTTGTGCTCTAGGGCTGCTGTCACCTCTTAAATTTGTTACAGATTCTACATGACCTCCTACTACTACTCTAAGAGAGGATGCTGGTTCTGTATAATTCTTTGACAGGCCCAAATCCTCATTAAAACTCAACCATGGAAAACATACTAATTTTTAAGTACCTGATCTCATTTCCTTGAACTCAATCTTGATTTATTTCAGTCAGAGACACATTTGATTTGCATGTTTTGATATTGTGTTGGTCTTTTCTTATTAGCCAATTAGAAATAAATGTCATGTCTTGTTAAAACCATTTCCAGACATTTACCTAAATTCGTTTGTACTATTAGTCCAAACTAAGCTTGCTTGTAATATTTTATTATAAAAAGATTTTGTGATAATGGTATTTGTTTCAATGAGACTGACTATATGTTTACATTTTTCAAAGTCAGCTATGGTTGCCATAAAACTAAAAGGGAAAATAATAAACTTAGAAATCAAAAGGAAATGTTTCCTTAATATGGTTCTTAATGACCCTTTTTTAAAGAATTAAAACAAATACTTTATACCAAAGTCCAATAAACTGTGTTCTAGGGAGAAGTGAAGTGGTTTGTAAAGCATATAATCATGTGTGTATAATAAGCTGGGTCCTTAATTTCCAATGAGAAGACCAAAAAAATGAAAAGGATTATATACCTTTTTAAAATGGTTTATCTACCAACGTATTTACAGATCATGTTTTATATGAAATAATATAATAGGACTGACTTTCTTGCACCCTCACATTCATGAAGCAATTTCATTTCATAATGTATCTTCTACATCCATGTTTTTTTCATTATCTGAATCCATTTTTAAATGATCTTAACATGGTTTTCAGAGTACATCTCTAATGGAAAAACACTGTGCGGTATGTCTCCTCCATTCCCAGTACTGTACTTCACTTTGCACACTTCTGGTCACCAGGTGTGTGGTAGTTTTCCCACACCAAGTGACTCTGTGATACCATCTGGGTATTCTCCAGTTTAATTCTCTTCTAACATGATCTACCTGGAGATAGCGTCAGATACCACAGGTTAGGGTTCAGTCCCACAAGAGTGCCCCCCTCCCCACAGATGCCAGTTTCAAGTTCAGGTTGTCACCTGTACTTTTGACTACTGGCTATAAATAGGAGGTTCCCACTATGCCCTCTTTGGATTTGATCAAATATTGGAGCAGCTCTCAGAACTCAAGAAAACAGCTTACTTACTAGATTACTGGTTTATTACAAAGGATATTAAAGGATATCAGATGAAGAGATACATAGGGTGAAGTCCAGAAGGATCCCGAGCACAGGAGTTTCTGTCCCTTTGGAGTTTGGGGTGAGCCCTCCCAGCATGTGGATATGTTCTCCATCAATCTTGAAGCTCTCTGAACCCCATCCTTTTGGATTTTTATATGTTTCATTACATAGGCATGGTTGACTAAGCACTGGCAGTTGGTGATTTTCAGCCTCCAGCCCTCTCCCCTCCCCAAAGGTGCATGTGTGTGTGTTGCGGGGGGAGGGATTCTAATCACAGTTGCTTATTCTCCTGGAGAATAGCTCCCATCCTTAGGGGCTTTTCAAAAGCCACTTCATTAACATAAACTCAGATGTGTTGAAAGGGGCTTGTTATGAATAAGAAGACATTCCTTTCACTTGATGGCTCTGGAGCTCTTTGAGGAACCAGGGACAAAGACCAAATATTATAACAAAAGATGCTCCCATTACTCTTATTGCTTAGAAAATTCCACGGGTTTTAGGAACTTTGTTTCAGAAACAGGAGGAGGACAGATATATATTTTGTAATATAAATCACAGTATCACAAAATCATCTTCACCATAGTCTAAGATGTTCAAAATACGGTAGGTTTTGGATTTCTCAATGAGCTGTCTGTGGATGTTCCTCTCAAGCTTCAAGTACCCAATGGCATAACATTAGGACTGTTGGATATTTTAGTCCCACAGGGCATATTTGTAACCATAACTCTATTATTTTTTTTTAAGATTTTATTTATTTGAGAGAGAAATAGCGAGAGAGAGCACGAGCAGGGGAAGAGGGAGAAGCAGGCTCCCTGCCAAGCAGGAAGTCCGATGCAGAGCTCAATCTCAGGACCTTGGAATCATGACCTGAGCCGAAGGCAGATGCTTAACGGACTGAGCCACCCAGGCGCCCCCATAATTGTATTACTTTTTAAGTGATCTTTAGAAGACTTGTTTTCAGTGACATCTCACAGTTGCAGTTGAGAGTCCATAGGTCCAGAAGTAATTATTCTGTCTGTGTTAAGTTTTGTTGCCTCTTTTTTGTGTTTCTCGCTCATACGGGTGACTTGATAAGCCTTTAAAATTTGCCTTTGATTAAGGTAATCTCAGGCTCAGATATTTTTCCCCAAATATGTTTTGCTGTACAAAATAAAGTAATTGAGAGAGCACCCTATGAGAGATTTTAGAAGTATCTTAATAAAAGGTGACTCTTTTCTGAGGAGTAATTTTTTTGGTGGTGGGGATGAACATTACTTTATATTTGGCATTTACAGTAACTCTTAAAGGTGCTGAGAGAATCTTCTATTAAATGCTATTTTAGTAACCAAAAACTATTTGAATAGTATATCACCAGGGATATTTTTATTTATAGACAGCAGCTTACTTTTCTAGATTATGTGGTAGTATAGACTTCTAATGCCTTCATTGTTACATTGGACCAAACTATTTCATAGTAAAACTTAAAGCTCTTCTTTGCCATTCCTTTGTTCATCTAAGATTATCATTGTAATTTTATGATATTTGGTGGCTATTAATAACTTTGAGGTAAAAATAAAAATTACACACACACAAAAAAACAGTGAATCAAACAACAGAGACTCTCATCAAGCAAATCGAATTAAAAAAAAAAATAGGACCCCATGGAAATTCTGGGTGGAAAAGGACAATAATTAAAATGAAAAATTCTCTAGACTGACTTAACAGCAGATTTGAGATAGCAAAGAAAATAAAAAGATCAGTGAACTTAAAACTGGGCCAATAGAAATTATCCAGTCTGAAAAAGAGAAAAAATTTGAGGATGAACAGAACCTCAGAGATCTATGGACAACATCAAGTGTACCGATTAGTGTATAGTAGCAGAGAGAGAAGAGGAGTAGAAAAATATAAAAATAGAAAATGGAAAAAATAGAAAAGTATTTGAAGAAATAATGGCAAAAAAAACTTCCTGAATTTGATAAAATGCATTCATCTACATACTGGAGAAGCTCAATGAACTCTAAGTAGGATAGGTGTAAAAGAATCCACACCTAGACACATCATAGTCAAACTGTGTTGTTAAAGACAAAGTGAAAATCTTGGAAGTAGCAAATAAAAACAACTTCTTACCTATAAAGGAACAACAATATGATTAATGGGTAACTTCTTATCTACAACAATAAAGGCCAAAAGCAGTAGACATTTAAAACGCTGAAAGAAAAAACTATATGAGCAAAAATTATCCTTTAAAAATGAAAAAAAAAAAAGCAAAGATGTGCTTGGATAAAAGATGAGAAAATTTGTTGCTATTAATTCTGCCTTACAAGAAATACTAAAGGCAGTCAATTCTTCAGGCAGAAAGAAAATGACAGTAGATAGTAATTCAAGGAAAAATAAAGAGTACTGGAAATGATAAATATGTAGGTTAATGGAGTCTTTTATAGTCTCCATGGATATATTTGTTCTTATTTCTTCTCTTAACATCCTTAAAAACATAAGATTGTATAAAGCAATAATTAGAACACTGTTTTGCTTACTTAAAAAATGTAGATGGGGTGCCTGGGTGGCTCAGTTGATTAAGTGTCCGACTCTTGGTTTTGGCTCAGGTCATAACCTCAGAGTCGTGAGATTGGGCCCTGCGTTGGGCTCTGCAGTCAGCATGGAGTCTGCTTGTCCCTCTCCCTCTGCTCCTCCCCCCCAACTCTCTCTCTCTCTCAAATAAATAAATTTTTAAAAATGTAGATGTATTTTACAGTAATAGCATAAAAATGAGGGAGGGAATGGAGCTGTATCAGAGAAAAGTTTCTGTATTTTACTAGAATTAAGTTAGTGTTAAGCTGAAGTAGATTGTACTAAATTAAGATGCATTTTATATTCCCTTTAGCCACCACTAAGAAGGTCCACTCAAAAAATACAGAAAAAAAATCAACTGAGGAATTAAAGTGATAAATAAAAAATATCAGCACAGAAGGCAGTAAAGGAGGAACAGATGACTGAAAAGGACAGGAGACATGTAAAAACAATATGGCAAAATCAAATCAAGCATATCAATAATTACATTAAATGTGAATGGTCTAAACATCCCAGTTAAAAGACAGAGATTGTCCAGAATGGATTAAAAAAAGCAAGCTCCAACTATATGCTGTCTACCAGAGACACATTTTGGATTCAAAGACACAGACAGGTTGAAAGTAAGTGGATGGAAAAAGACATACCATGGAAACAATAACAATGAGAGAATTGGAGTAACTATTAATTTCAGACAAAATAGAGTTAAGAGAAAAAATATTATTAGAAATGAACAAGGTAATTTCATAAATGATAAAAGGATCAGTACATTAAGAGGATATAGCAATTGTAAAGGTATACATACCTAACAGCAGGTCCCCAAAGGGCATAAAACAAAAACTGACAGAATTTAAAGGATAAATAGGCAATTCAACGATACTTGATTTCAGCCCAACAAACAATACATATTCTTTTCAAGTACACATCCAGCATGCTCCAGAATATAGCATAAGTTAGGCTATGAAATAAATCTTTTCTCTTTATTTTTATTTTTTAAAGATTTTATTTATTTATTTGACAGAGAGAGAGACAGCCAGAGAGGGAACACAAGCAGGGGGAGTGGAAGAAGGAGAAGCAGGCTTTCCACAGAGCAGGGAGCCCAATGCAGGGCTCAATCCCAGGACCCTGGGATCAGGACCTGAACCAAAGGCAGACATTTAACAACTGAGCCACAAAGGCGCCTCTATGAAATAAATCTTGATATAAATCTTGATACATCTAAAAGGATTGGAATACTGCAATGTATGTTCTCTAACTACAATAAAATTAAGCCAGAAATCAACACCAGAAAGAAATCTGAAAAATCCCTCCAAATATTTTGGAAATTAAACAACACACTTCTAAATACTCCATGAGTCAAAGAAGAAATCACAATAGACTAAAATATTTTGGACAGAAAAAAAAATGAAAAATGCAACATAACAATATTATAGGAGGCAGGTAAAGTAATACTTAAAGGGAAATTTATAACTTTAAACATCTGTGTCACAAAAAGAAAGGTCTGACATTGATTATCCAAGCTTCAACCTTAAGAAACTACAAAAAAGAACCATATAAACCCAGAGCAAGGCAAAGAAAGGAAATAATAAAGATGAAAGCAGAACATGATAAAATAGAAAACAGAAAAATAGTAGAGAAAAATCAGTGAAACTAAAAATTTGGTCTTTGAAAAGATCATTAAAACTGACAAACCTTTAGCTAGATTGACCAAGAGAAACGAGAGAAGATACATATTAGCAAACTCAGAAATGAAGGAGAGGACAGCACTATGGCCTCTACAGATTTAAAGGGAATATAAGGGAATGGTGTCATCAATTTTATACCACCAAATTAGGCAATTTAGATGCAATAAACAAATTCCTATAGAGATACAAATTATCAAAACTGACTCAAGAAGAAACAGAAAATCTGAACAGACCTATAATAAAGAAATTTGAATTAATAATTTAAAATATTTCCATAATGAAAAGCCCAGACCCAGATGATTGCACTAGTGAATTCTATCACATGTTTATGGAAAAAAACACCATCAGTCCTTCCCATATTCTTTCAGAAAATAAAGGAGGAAGGAACACTTACTAACTCATTCTATAAGGCCAGTATTATCCCAATACCGAAGCCAGACAAAAACATATTAAGAAAAGAAAACTATAGACCAATATCCCTCATGAACATAGATGTAAAATTCTTAACTATATACAGAAGGTTCCGAAACTACAGTGGTTCAACTTACAGTTTTTTGACTTTATGTTGGTGCGAAAGCAATATGCATTCAGTTGAAACCGTACTTCGGTACTTCAGATACTGAGGTTTGATCTTTCCTGGGGCTAATAATATGTGGTACGGTGTTCTCCTGTGATGCTGGTCGGTGGCGGCAAGAGCCACAGCTCCTGGTCAGCCACACGATCCCAAGAGTAAGCAACTGACAGACTTACCACCGTTCTGTACCCATAACAGCCATCCTATTTTTCACTTTCAGTACAGTATTCAGTAAATTACACGAGGTATCCAACACCTCCTTATAAAATAGGTTTTGCATTAGACAATTTTGCCCAACTATAGGCTAATCTAAGTGTTCTGAGCGCTTAGTTTAAAATAGGCTAGGCTAAGCTATGATGTTTGGTAGGTTAGGTATACTAAATGCGTTTACTTTTTTTTTTTTAAGATTTTATTTGAGGGGGGCAGAAGGAGAGAGAGAATCCTCAGACTCCCCACTGAGCACAAAGCCCAGTGTGGGGCTCGATCCCACAACCCTGAGACCATGACCTGAGCTGAAACGAAGAATCGGATGTCCAACCAACTATACCACCCAGATGCCCCTAGATGCATTTTTCAACTTAACTGTATCTTCAACTTATGATGGGCTTATTGATATGTAACCCCATTGTAAGTCAAGGAAGAGCTGTATTAGCAAACTGAATCCAGCCACCTGTAAAAAGGGTTATATACCATTACCAAATGGAATATATCCCAAAAATGCAAGGTTGGTTTAACATCTAAAATCAGTTAATGTAAGGCACTATAATTGATAATAGAATAAAAAGACAAAACTTTCTGGCATAGTACAACACCCATTTATCATTAGAAATCTCAATAGAGTAGGAACAGAAGGGAATTTTCTCAGCCTGATAAATAGCATCTAAAAAAACCCACAGCTAATGTCACGCTTAATGGTGCAATTGAATGTTCTTCCCCTAAGACTGGGGACAAGGCAGTGAGGTTCTGCTCTTGCCATATCTATTCAACATTATACTTACACTGAAGGTTCTAAACCAGTAGTTAGACAAGAAAAATAAAAGGAGACCATACTGGAAAGGAAGAATAAAACTGTCTTACATGACATGATCCTGTATGTAGAAAATCCCAAGGAATCCACAAATTAATTAATTAAGAAACAGTTTCATTCAGGGCATGTGGCTGGCTCAGTCAGTAGGGCATGTGACTCTTGATCTTGGGGTTGTGAGTTTGAGCCCCATGGTGGATGTAGTGGTTACTTAAAAATAAAATCTTAAAAAAATACAATTTCATTCAGAGTAGTATCAAAAAGAATAAAATAGTTGAGTATAAATTTAAAGTGTAGGACTTTTTATCATGAAAAGTATAAAACATAGCTGAGAGAAACTATAGATCTAAATAATATGGAGAACATTACATGTTCATGGTTTGGAAGACTCATTATTGTCAAGGTGGCAATTCTCCCCAAATTGATAGATAAATTCAAAATAATTCCTATCTAAATCCCAGCAGGTTTTTTAAAATAAGAAACTGCAAGGTGATTCTAAAATTCACAAAGAAGTGCAAAAGACCTAGAATTTTAAAAGAATTAAGGTTGAAGACTTAGACTAACTCATTTCAATAGTTATTATAAATCTGTGGTGATCAGTAATATTAGGATATGTGTAATATTGGCCCAAGGACAGGCATGTAGCCAATGGAACGAAATTAAGAATTTAGGGGAAAAACTTAACACTGATTAATAATTGATTTTCAACAAAGGTGCCAAGACAATTCAATGGGTAAAAGTTTTTTTTTTTAAACTTTTAAAAAATTTTATTTTATTTATTTATTTGTTAGAGAGCACAAGCAGGGGGAGTGGCAGGCAGAGGGAGAAGCAGGCTTCCTGCTGAGGCAAGGAACCTGATGCGGGGCTTGATTCCAGGATCCTGGGATCATGACCTGAGCCAAAGGCAGATGCTTAACTGACCAAGCCACCTAGGCATCCCAAAAGATAGTATTTTCAACAAATTGTGCTGGGACAATTAGAAATCCACATGTAAAAAAATGGTATTAAATCCTAAGCCATGGGGCGCCTGGGTGGCTCAGTCGGTTGAGCATCGGCCTTCAGCTCAGGTCATGATCCCAGGGTCCTGGGATCGAGCCCCACGTCAGGCTCTCTGCTCCGCTGGAAGCCTGCTTCTCCCTCTCCCACTCTCCCTGTTTGTGTTCCCTCTCTCTCGCTGTGTCTCTCTCTGTCAAATAAATAAAATCTTTAAATCCTAAACCACACACAAAAAATAAGTCATAGACCCAACATAGGTCATAGACCTAATAAGTGTTAAGAGCTAAAACTGTAGAACTCTCAGAAGAAAAATAGAAAATCTTTTTACCTTTGAGTTAGGCAGAATTCTTAGATACGACACCAAAAGCATAATCCATAAAAGAGAAAATGATGAATTTGACTTCATCAAAATTAAGAATTTTTGGTCTTTGAAAGGTGCTGTTAAGAGAATGAAAAGACAAGTTCCAGACTGTGAGAAAATGCTTACAAATTATAAATCTGATAAAGGACCTGCTTCCAGAATAAACAAGGAACTCCTAAAATTCAGTGTTAATAAAACAACCAAATTTTAAAGCAGGCAATCTATTGGAATAAACATTTTGCCTAAGAATATATACTTGGGGCTCCTGGGCACATGAAAAGATGTTGAACTTTATTAGTCATTAGGAAAGTGCAGTTAACGATACGAGATACCCCTGGAATTACACTCACTAAAACGGCTGTGATTAAGAATGCGGACAGTACCAGGTGTTGGCAAGGATGTGAAGAAACTGAAGCCCTCATAGAGTGCTAGTGGGGGTGTAAAATGGTACAGCCTCTTTGGAAAGCAGTTTGATAGTTTCTTAAAATGTTAAACTGAAACTCCCTATATGTCCCAGCAGTTCCACGTCTAGGAATCTACCCAAGAGAAATGAAAACATTATTTCCATACAAAGGAATGTACACAGTGTTCATAGGACATTATTCTTAATAGCCGAAAATCAGGAACAGCCCAAATGTCTGTTGACTGGTGAGTGAATAAAATAATTGTGGTAAATCCACACAATAGACTGTTACTGAGCAATAGAAAGGATTGCTTGGAATCATCTTGTGAAGGAAAAGAAGTCAGACACAAAAGGCCATATACTGTATGATTCCATTTACATGAAATACCCAGAAAAGGTACATTTGTAGAGCCAGAAATCAGACTGCAGGGCTGGGGTTGAGAGTGGGGCTTAACTGCAAATAGGCACAAGGGAACTGTTCGGAGTGCTGGAAAGGTTCTAAAATTGGATTATGGTAGTGGTTGCCCAGCTCTCTCAATTTACTGAAAATCTCCCAATTGTACACTGATAGTAGGTGAATTTTATGGTATGTAATTTATATCTCAAGGCCATTTTTTAAAAAAGATTTTATTTATTTGACAGCGAGAGCAAGAACACAAGCAGGGGGAGTGGGAGAGGGAGAAGCAGGCTTCCTGCGGAGCAGGGAGCCCGATGCGGGGCTCGATCCCAGGACCCTGGAACCATGACCTGAGCTGAAGGCAGATGCTCTCAAAGCCATTTTTAAAGGAATTTTCTTACTTTCTTGTGGTTTTTATGTGTGTGTGCTTAAGTTTTGAGAGCTCTTCTAAATCCTGATGTAACAAGGATTGATTTGTTTACCTTGTCACATAAATGCCCTGCTTATATATCTTAATCTCCTCTGTCTCATTAGAATGACAGTTTTTAAAGAAATACCTATATACGTGTTTGCCTTTGTTTCAGATGCATTCTTCCAACACCTCCCTGTGTTTCTCAGTTCCATCCAGAAGGCTCTTGAGTTCATCCTGAGTCGAAGTTTTACCATTCATTCTGTCAGTGGTCTTGTCTTTAACAAATTTCTTTTCAGGAGAATAATAACTTTTAGAAACCACAGCATGGAACAGTTTTTATGTGCTTTTAATGTCCTTTGGTAAATTCTTTAACACATTTTCCCAATGAGAATTTAAAGTCTTATTTTTTATTGTTTGTTTTTTCATTTGGGTAGAGTTGATTTATATTAGTTTCAGGTGTACACAGTCTTATTTCTGAAATGCCCCTTGGTTTTAATTGTATGCTTCCCTTTTTCTTTGAAACTAGAATATGCTTCTCTGGGATCACTCTATGACTACATTAACAGTAACAGAAGTGAAGAGATGGACATGGATCACATTATGACCTGGGCCACTGATGTAGCCAAAGGTAATAAAGCTTCCTGTATTCTTACAGAATTGGTGGGGCATGTTTTCCCTTCATGACATGGTGACTTAAGGTTGAAGATTTGTTACTCTTTTTCAGACTACAAGTAGCAAGAATTCTGCAACTTTCTGTACAGATTATTTTATTCCAGTATAGTTATGTAACAGTGTTAACATTTGCTTCAGGTGTACCATATAGTGATTCAACAATTCTGTATATTAGTCCTTATCACAACAAGTACACTCCTTAATCCTCTTCACCTGTTTCACACCCCCCCCCAGCCTCGCCCCTGGTAAACATCTGTTCTCTTTAGTTAAGAGTCTTTTCTTGGTTTGTCTCTCTCTCATTATCCCTCTTTTTTGGGGGGTGGGTATAGATATTTTAAGTCACTGCCTATCCACTCTTGCATTCCTTTTCTTTCTTCACTTTATTTCTTTTTTTTTAAGATTTTATTTATTTATTTGAGAGAGAGAGAGAGAAACATCATGAGAGGGGAGAGGGTCAGAGGGAGAAGCAGGCTCCCCACTGGGACTCGGTCCCAGGATTCCGGGATCATGACCTGAGCTGAAGGCAGTCGCTTAACCAACTGAGCCACCCAGGCGCCCTCTCTTCACTTTGTTTCTTTCCCTAAAACTAAGTTCCAACAAAATCAGTGATTTTCACTGAGATCAGTAAAAACAATAAAAAATAAGACTTTAGATTCTCATTTGATTCCAGAAATCAAAGAATGAATAATTCATTCCAAAGCCATTTTTGCCACATTTTGTGACATTGTAATTGACCAGCCTCCTTGACACGTTAAATGGAAAGCTCATAATTCTGTTGTTCCGCAAGTCTCCACTTAGACTCAGTACCCAGAAAACGTGATTTATTGTAGGATTAGTCCTACTCATTTTGTGTACATAATAATATGGTAAAAACTGTAACCACTTTGAAAAAAAAAGTTTTATTTGCCCTGCCATGTGAAAGCAATTCAGATTTTATTTTCTATTTAACGTAAACTTGGAAATCACCCTGGAAATGAAATATTTTTAATACACAGAACCCCTAAACAAGGTGCCCAGTTCTTTTTCCCTCATAAATTCTGGCATAGACTAATGCTTTCTAAGGCAATTTAAATTCCATTTATTTTTATCTTTTTTTTTTTCCATTTGCCTAGCTGAAGATTTCTGAGTTTTATTTATAACTGTCAAAGTTGCTTTGGAAACAACTTAATCTAAATAATGAACACTGATAGTTACATTTGTATTCTAGCAACCCCTAGAAAGCAAGTGTGTCCAGATTTTACCAGGGCAATTCACTCCTTTGCATTTTGCTCCTCCAGTCTCTACAAGCATCTATTTACAAAGCGAGTAAAAGGATATTTAGCGCTAAGGAGAGCAACTCATACTTGGCTTTCACTGGGAAGTCATACAGTGATTTCCAAAAGTAACAGTCTTTCTTTTGGGGAATTTTCTTGTCAGTTTTAAGTTTCATCAACACCTGCCAAATTCTTCAAATAGGGAAAGTGAAAAAAAATTTTTTTTAAATTTCATGCAAAATGCTGCTGCTGAACGATACTTCATTACCTTATAAGAATAATAAGCTCTATGTTTAGGATGGTGTACTTAAGGCTTTGGCTGTGTTAATTAACTTAATTGTGTATTCATGCATCAAGCATTTCAAATCAGACTTAAATTCTCGCATTCTTCAAGCCATTTTCATGTAACATCATAGTCAAGTCTGTAGTGTGCAGGAACCACCTGTTTGTAAGCCGGGGGGGGTGCGTTATCACCGGGAGCCGCGAGAAGCATTGTGGAAATAACACTTCCATAAATGTAAATATATATCCCAGCAGTCTTCGACTGAACGCACTTCACCTTACAGACATTTGCATTTAGGGTGCTTAGCCAATTACACCCATGTTATTACTTAATGGCACTTAGGATAGATAGACAGCAAACAAATCAACTGACATCAGTCACTCTGCTTCCTGCTGTGCACACGCTGCTCTGGAAGCTTCCTTGGCACTCCCCTCCTCCGGCCTGGCCTGGGCCTGTAAACCTTGTCCCTCCCTGCCCTTCCCCATTGCAGTCCCTGTCTGAGGGGCAAGTCCCTTGGCTCCAGATCAGCTCAGTTATTCCTGGGCTCGCTCAAGCCCTCTGGCACTCTGTCAGAAGGACAAAGAAGAGAAAGAACAGGGCTAATGAAGTAGCAGACTGGAACTCCAGGTAAACGGGGGGGGGGGGGGGGGGGGGTGAGAGAGAGGGCAGGGGACTGTGTGTCCAACTGCAGCGCAATAAAATCACCTTCTTGTGGCTGCGAAATTGCCCTGAGAGGCAGGTTCGAATGTGGCCCCAGGTGAGAAGAGTGAGGCAGAGAAGAGACTTACTTATTTATAGTCACGAGTAACACTATTTAAAATGGCCTATAAAAGGAAGAAGAAATCAGTGCTTTCAGAATGACTTCAACTCTCTGTGGCAGAGCTGTGCACAGAACTCGGAGATGAAGTAGGAAGCCTTGATTTTTGTTGATTCTGTGTCACATTCAGCTCTGCACCTTTCAGTTTGACCATGATGGAAGACACTGGAGCAACGAGATGTTAAGAAATCAAAGAATGAATAATTCGTTTCAAATAAGAGTTGATTCATGCATTTTGAAGTAGGCATTGCTTAACATCACTGCCGAGAGAATACCTCCTCAAAGTCAAAAACAAAAACAAAAACAAAAAAAAGAAAAAGGAAAAAAAAAAGCGCTTCCCCTTTCTGGGTAGAAAGGAAAGTGGAGGGCGGACCAGCAGGTACATCTGAAAGTCTTGTGAGTCCCTCCCCAGTGTATAAGCGGAACAGTTCAAGCAGGTGCACCGGGATCCAGTCTCAGAAGGGTCCTCACTGATTCCCCATCTCCCCCGAATGACACCAGTCAAATCTTTTATTTTAGGAGCTGTGAATCTTAAAACTGATGATGGTGGGGGTTTTTTTTAGCCTCCTTCATTGTTTGCAATAAAAATAAGGCAGAATTATGGATGGCTCTATAAAAACAAACAGACTTTTCTATGATTGTGATTACTACTGTGTTTATGCACACTAAATATAAAAGCATACTATACATTATACACAAATAACTTACAGTATTTTTTTCTCATAGTATCTGCCATAAGGAAGAAAATGCCTCTGTTTAAAGCTTTAGTACCTGAGTGTTGTTTTTGGAAATCTTTACTTGTCAGCCAGTGTAGACCCTATCTAGCCCTGCCTCTAATGGTAATTAAACAGATTCTACCTGAATTTAGTTCTTAAGCAAGAAAGAGGTAATTATGAAATTCAGTCCTAGAAGTTATTAAAAGTTATCCAAGTTGTAGCTGTTGAATCTTCAGTGTGTGGTATGTAGAACTTTGTGTTAGAAGAATGCTCTCCTGTATTCTAGCTATGTCTTGTTTAAGATTGCTAAAATTAGTGATACTTTTGTAAACGGGACTCTTTTCCGCCATGTCTTTGTATCTCAGGAGTTTAAATTTTTTAATTTTCTTTGTTCTTACAGGACCTTCAATATCTAAGAATCAGAATGGTGGAAAAAAATAGATTACTTAAAAAAATTAGCCTTTATAAAATTGAAATTTTCCATATGCTCACAAAAAGAACCAAAGCCTACTTATTACATGTAATGGCTAGTTCATTAACAGAAGGAGCTTGTTTGGTTGTGGCAGTGGGGAGGCTGTTTCTTCCATTATTTAGAAAAGACAACTTGAGAAGTAAAGGGAAAGGAAATAGTATATCTCAATAGAAAATGTTCCTTTGCTTTATTCTGAGGGGGTATACAATACATAAATACAGAAAAAGAGTCAAATACTACTAAGAGGATCACTATGAAATATGTCTTTTAAAGTATAATTTTAAAATATAATATTTTATTCAAAATAATAAAACTATATATACATTCAATTTACTGAAGTAACTTGATGTACATTCTCAATATGTTGGAGAGAATTTTGGAGTGCATTTAAATATAGATTATCCCAAAGATTCATCCTTGTAAAGAGACTATTTTGTAACTACTGTAAATTTTTCTGAGGATCATAAAGTCCTTTACCAACCACAACTTATGAATCCAACCAGTTCCCTCCCACCTCCACCTCTCCCAAGGTCTTACTGGAATGAGTACTGAGAAAATAAACCAGGCTGCAACTGGGTAGCTGCAGACATCCAAATGAAAGCTGAAAACCTTGGTCAGAACTTTGGCAGATCTAGAATGCAGCTGGTAGTGGAATACCTTAGTCATTGGGGCACTTCTTCCAGTTGTTAACTGCACTGTTTTTGTGCAGACTCAAGAAAAGGTGTCATTAAGTACTGTAATAACTTTACCCACAATCAAATTCTAACTTCTAAGAGATTAAAGCACATGAATTTTCCTTAGCATATAAATTTTCCTAATGTAGACGTATCCTGTCTCTATTTTATCAATCATATAAGAACAGAACACACGAATTTAGTTTCTGCTACTGAATCCTTTGCAAAAATATGAAAGGTAGTCCTGATGTTTTAAAATAGAAAGTTAATACTAATGCAATGTTGGAAAATGATATTAAAAGCCTTTCTTCCTTCTTGTATGAAAAGGAATGCACTATTTACATATGGAGGCTCCTGTCAAGGTGATTCACAGAGATCTCAAGTCACGAAATGGTAATGTAGTCCTATGTTTTTATTTTACTTATTTTATTATGAAATACATACACCTTGTTATAGAAATAGGCTCATGTTTTTCATATCTTTTGTACCCTGATGTTTTGACTCATCACTGATACCATGAAAATCTTTCCATTGTTAATAAATATCAGAATTCTTTGTTATTTCAAGGAGCTGCATAGTATTCCATTGTATCAGTAGCACAGAATGTGGACATTTGGGTTACTTACATTTTTTTCTATGATAAAAAATGTTGAGCTTGATATTTCTCAGCAAAAATTTTTAACACATCTTTAATTATTTCTCTAGAATCACTTTCTAGAAGAGGTATTGCTAGATCAAAGCATGTAGTCATATACTTCTAGTCTCCTATTTTTAGATGGTTCTCTGTACTAGCAGTTTTGAGTTTTGTTCTTTTTACTTCTGAATTATTTGGTGTAAACTTTTTATGTCCGTCATTTTACCTGGCGTTGTGCCCAAAAATGATCAAAACATTTCAGAGTTTGGAAAGCAAAGGCTTTCTTTTTCTTCTTTCTCTTCTTCTGTACTCTCTAAAGTTTATTTATGATCTTATATTTTTTAATTTATAAAGTGAGCATTTTAAAATGTCTCGCAGGATTAGACATTTATTACTTTTCAGTAGGGAAGTAACAGAATGCTTTTTCTATTGTGTCACTTGGAAGTTAATGGACAAAGGCAGTGAGTGGGATTATTTAGCTGGCCCACACTAGCTAAAGTAAATGTTAGAACTTGCCACTTAAAAAAAAAAAAATCTTACTGTCAATTTATTTACATGTTTTACTTATTTACATGCTTTCTAAGTAATTCTTCTAAGTAAGGAGGAAGAGAACTACTTATTTTTTTTTTTTAAATCTTTCAATCACTGCAGTTAAAATGGGTACATGCTAAGAGTGTGATCCTTGCAGTGGGTGGTCATGGTAAGTGGAGGAAGAGAAGCAGGGGACCGGCCAGCTGTCCTTGCTGGGCTTCTGGGACCGTGAGGTCTGTGGGGTGGAGAAAGGGAAGTTCTTGGTGGCTGCCACTCATCAGTCGTCCGGGTTGGACCACCAGCTCGACCCTGCCTGGCAACTGGGGCTGACTGTTCTCTCCTTTGTCTAGGTCATCACTTATCCTTTGGCTCTTCATAGACATAAACTTCCTGGAGCTAAACACTTTTGAGATGCGTTGGCTAATAGGAAGTTGTTGGGAAATAATCTAGAATCTAGTAGGAAGTATCAGAGTCTTATGACTATAGATTTTTAGTTCATGCTCAGAATTTCAGTCCACACAAGTTATTTGACTTCTCTTTTTTAAATGTTTTATCAGAATATCTTGAATATCTCATGGGATGAGAATGATTAAGTTACAGATTTATCCATGCTCTCATTATGAAAACTAAGTAACAATGGAGAGTGTCCGGATTTTTACAAATTACAATTTGTGCAGTTACTTGATGGGAAAACACGTACACATTGAAAAAATATTGACCTAACTTTTAGCAATTTTTTTTTTTGTTCTGAAACGGAATAACAAGACTCTTATTTTCTATGTTATACATTTTTATGTTAGGTTCTTTTTTAATGAAGCACTTATTAATCTTATAATGAGAAAAAAAAGTAGAGGTATTTTTGAAAAGTAACTGAATATGGTATTAACAGAATTTCTATCTTTATTTGAAAAAATTGGTAGTTTATATATAGTATCACATTTACCCTTAGGCTATTTCATGCAAAGAGTCTATTTTTCCCACTTACCAAGGTCATTAGTAGTAGCTCAGTAAGAATTGATCAGCTACTGTGTTCAGGGCGCTGTGTGGCTTACAAAAGAAATGCCAGCGGGCACCTGGGTGGCTCAGTCAGTTGCTTCCAAGTCTTGATTTCGGCTGGGGTCATGATCTCAAGCTTGTGAGATGGAACCCTATATCAGGTTCCGCGCTCAGTGCGGAGTCTGCTTGAGATTCTCTTTCCCTCTGCCTCTCCCCCTCTGCCTCTCCCCCTGCTTGCTCATTCACTCTCTCTAATATAAATGAATAAAATATTTAATTTAAAAAAAAAGGAAAGAAATGCCAGAACAGTTCTTCAAGGTCTACCTTGGGTCTCCTCGCCTCTTCTCTTAGTCACCCACTCCCATAAAAGCCCCATCTGCATATTAGCACTCCCAGAGAGAGGGCAGCTGCAGAACCACGTGTCTGTCTGCTTATTGGGAGAGGCCACATAGATATTTGTAGGACCCCAAAATATATCATGTCCCCATTGATCTTTTCATTTCGTCTCTGCCCCCCAAAAGTTATGTCTCTATTCCTTTTCTCCATGAATGGCAATACCAGTTGCCTAAGCCAGAAATGAGATAAAAAGGAACAGTTTGATTGCAGAGATCTTGTTCTAACCATTATGCTGTATTGCCTCGTTACTTGATTTCATCCTTGAGTCTTCCCCCCACTGCTTAAGTCCAGTTGATTTGGCCTCCTAGATCTATCTTTCTTTTCTTTTCTTTTCTTTTCTTTTCTTTTCTTTTCTTTTCTTTTCTTTTCTTTTCTTTTCTTTTCCTTTTCTTTTCTTTTCTTTCTTCTTTCTTTCTCTCTTTCTTTCTTCCTTTCTTCCTTTCTTCCTCTTTCTTTCTTTCTTTTTTTAAGATTTTATTCATTTATTTGAGAGAGAGTGTTCCAGTGAGGGAGCATAAGCAACAGGAGGGGGAGAGGGAGAAGAAGACGCCCCACTGAGCAGGGAGCCCGATGTGGGTCTCGATCCCAAGACCCTGGGATCATGACCTGAGCCAAAGGCAGCCGCTTAACTGACTGAGCCACCCAGGCGCCCCCCCATTTTTAAAAAAAAGATTTTATTTATTTTAGAGAGATACAGTATGTGAGCAGGGGGAGGGGCAGAGGGAGAGGGGAGGCAGACTTCCCACTGAGGGTGGAGTCCAACGCAGAGCTCCCATAACCCGTGAAATCACAACCTGAGCCAAAGCCAAAATCAAGAATCCGGCGCTCAACCAACAGAGCCACCCAGGCGCCCCTGATTTGGCCTCCTGAATGTTTCTTGACTTGGTCTCCCTCTCCTGTTCTGTGCCATAGCCCTTTGTCTGGGCTTCCTTTTGTCCTTTTGGACTACAGCCACTTGGGTGCACAGTGATCTCCTTGCCTCCAGTTCTGTTCTCTCATATGCTCTCCCCTCTGCACATTTGACCATTTCATTTCTCTGCTTAAAATTGTTCATTGGATTTCCATTTTTCACAAAGGCCCTCCCGGACCAGGCACCTGCCTTGCAAAATTGCCTGTGTTTCCCTCTGCTCCTGACCTTCTGCAAGGGTCTTTTTTCTGCCTAAAAAATGCTTTACTCCCATAGCGCTTCTCTGTCTGGTTAGTCCCAGCTTGTTCTTCAGGTCTTCGTGTGAGCACCATTTCTTCCAGAAAACTCCTGCTGACCTCCTTAGACTTAGATACCCCTGCTCTTTGATTCCAAGGCAATCTCTGTGTCTCTCATCATAGAATTTATCCCACATAATTATATATTTAAAAAATTTTTTAAATGTTAATTCCAGTATAATTAACAAAGTATTATATTAGCTTTAGGTGTTGTCCCACTTGACTATAGACATTGGTTTCAGTGTCTCTCCCATGAGACTGTAAGCTCCACAGGAGCAGAGAAAAGCCAGTCTTGCTCACCTTCCTCTTCCAGAACATGTTACATTGCCTCGCCCATAACAGGTACTTGGCAAATATTTGTTAAGTGAGTGAATGTATGAATAAGTGAATGAATGAATGTTGTCTCTGCCTACAAGAAAATTACTCTTCAGTTGAGAGGAAAAGATACATACCAGGAAGTAGTAATTGCTAGTGACCTCCTCAGTACCGTGCTGGCAGTATAGTGGCAGAACCCAAGTAAAAACTTTGGTTCTTGGGGTGCCTGGGTGACTCAGTCAGTTAAGCATCTGCCAGTCAGGTCATGATCCCAGGGTCAGTCCCATGGCGGGCTCGTGCATGGGGAAAGAGAGAGAGAGAGAGAGCATGAGCATGGGGAAGGGACAGAGGGAGAAGCAGACTATCCGCTGAGCAGGGAGCCCGATGTGGGGTACTGAGGAGGTCACTAGCACTCTCTTTCTCTCTCTTAAATAAATCAATAAAATCTTTAAAAAAATTTTGGTTCTCTTTACTGCTACTAACCTATGTCATTTTTACTGGACCTTAGTACTACATTTGGTTTAAACAAATGTTTCGAAAGCCTTTAGTCAGTACTTCATGGAATTAGTTTTTTGTTCTTGTTTCAAAAGCTTCAATGCAGTAAATACTTCAGTTTTACCTTTCATATGCCATATGGAAGACAGAAGTAGAAATTTATGGGTTTTTTTCAGTGTAAGATGACTCAAATAAATTAGATGATTGTCATAATTTTTTCCTTTTTTTTTTTTTTAGTTGTTATAGCTGCTGATGGGGTATTGAAGGTAGGACTCCTTCTTTTAATTTTTTTCAAAAGTATTTGTTAACTTCAGATGTAAGTTTTTGTGACAGATAATTCTTTTATTAATCAGTGGCTGAAGGTTGATACTTGTTTTCTTTTCTCAGATATGCGATTTTGGTGCCTCTCGGTTCCATAACCATACAACACACATGTCCTTGGTTGGAACTTTCCCATGGATGGCCCCAGAAGTTATCCAAAGTCTCCCTGTGTCTGAAACTTGTGACACATATTCCTATGGTGTGGTGAGTTCATTTCTAATTTTTTTTTGTTGCTCAGGGAAATCTAAAAAAGCAAACACCTCCAGGAGTGGGATACAGCAATTTAACACAATTTTAAGACAACGACGCTGTTTCCCGTGGAATGCCTAGAGCAATGGCCACAGACAGAACACTTCCTAATTGCCAGAATGTTCATTTTGATCACTTTTCTGCATCTGAGTTATTTTGTCCTGTGTTGAGAAGAAACCAATGCTACTTCCAAAGAGCAATTAGATGGAACCTAAAATAATGCCGGGCCTGATGCACTTATGTGGAGAGTGCTTTCCTGGGCTGGACGCACGACTGTGGAGTGTCTGTGTTAAGTCAGTGGAAACGTGGGTCATCTGGAACAGGACTTCATTGTAGTAAGTTGCTCAAAACACACTAGGTCTGCCTCATGAGTGAATTACAGGAGATTTTTGAATGTCAACTATTAAAATGATTAGTGAGTTTCCGGAGAGTACAGAAGAAAATGTACTTAGCTTTTATGGCCTTGTCCAAGCCTGCTGCCAGTCTTACAAAGTAGTGTGACTCTCTGAGGCATAACTCTAAGGTATGTAAAAATCACAACAGAGCAGCACAGAGGGAAACAGGATAATGTGGGGGTGGGGATGCTCAGGGAATGGAGCCACAGGAAAGACTCCCTTAAGGAGCAGAAGCTTCTGGAGGAAGGGTTTTGAGGTGGATCATTCTCGAGGAATAAGCAGAGGGAAAGAAGTAAGTGGAATGGGGGAACAGTAGGGTGGGAGGGGAAGAAGGGCACGGTGGTTCTTTGGTGGTAGAAGGAATTTATTTGTTGTTTTTTATCCTTAAAAATACTGTGTATCTTTTAAAAAGTCCAAAGTAGTATTTGACACTCCTTCTCTTCGGGTCTCATCTCTCAATCATACTACCTCTATATTTATATTATTACTCTTAAAAGGATATTTTCATAATAACAGGAAAAGGAGCAGACTGATTTTGGCCCAAACCCCCATGCCTCCTCTTTCCGGACTTCTGTGGTTTCTACTGAAAGTGACAGCTGATGGCCCAAGAGGAGACCTGCATTGTCACATGTATTCCTGATTCTCTAGAGGCCATCAGCCTCTCAGGATTTACTGCTGGCTTCATTACTTAAGTCTTGGGCTTGTTTTCTTTGGCAAACTTTTTCTAAATTATAATATATCTTATGTGTACCAAATTAATTATTTTTTTAAAGATTTTATTAGAGAGAGAGAGAGAGCACAAACAGGGGGAGTGGCAGGCGGAGGGAGAAGCAGGCCCTCCGCTGAGCAGGGAACCCTACTTGGGGCTCGATCCCAGGACCCTGGGATCATGACCTGAGCTGAAGACAGATGCTTAACTGACTGAGCCACCCAGGCGCCCTACCAAATTAATTTAATATAATAGAGATGAATTTTATTGGCTATTGGAAAAAGTCATTACAAGAATGAGATACGTGCTTTTAGCAAAAGGCTAGAATTTTATTTATTTATTTATTTTTTTAAAGATTTTATTTATTTATTTGACAGAGAGATACACAGCGAGAGAGGGAACACAAGCAGGGGGAGTGGGAGAGGGAGAAGCAGGCTTCCCACTGAGCAGGGAGCCCGATGTGGGGCTCGATCCCAGGACCCTGGGACCATGACCTGAGCCGAAGGCAGAGGCTTAATGACTGAACCACCCACGCGCCCCAAAAGGCTAGAATTTTAAAGGTTGGAAGACAACAGTAGCTTCAGGCTAAATATCTCATTTCCCTTAATTCTGGGTATTTCTAAGACTGAAGGCTATAAACTACTATAGACAGCGATCAAATAAGTCTCATTGAAAGATGAGGAAGAAACATAAGTTCCTGAAGAGACTGGATTCTAAAACTGGTTCCCTATGTCAAAAGTTACTACATTCTGACCATCCCACCAATCACCTGCTGGGGAGGTCTGAAAATGGGGGAATTTGTTGCAATTTCAGACTTTAGTGAGATGTTTTCTCTTAGGAAGTTATGTTCCTTCATCTTTAAGCAACAATGTGTTTATTGTGTCAGGCACGGTGTTAGACACCAACTTCGGGTAATGTAAATTGGACTTTGCCTGCGCATTGGGACCAGTGTTCTATCCTGTGGAACAGGAACCAGCAAACTTTTTCTGTAAAGGACCAGAGAGTAAATACTTGAGAATTTGAGGCTCACTAGGAGTCCCCGCTGTGTATTCTTTTGCTTTTTACAACCCTTTACAAATGGTAAAACCACTATGCACTCCATCCACAACGGGGCTCAGTCCACAGAAAAAGTTGTGTGGAGCCTGAGGGAGGGAAAGGAAGCCTCAGGGCCGGAGTGGGTCACAGTGAGTCAGCAAGAGACCACACTTCTCACATCCTCACTTGCCTGTGCATTTAGATACACACACACATATTTAGGCGGTTATAGTTTTTAAATTATTTTTGCATGTGAACTAGAAGACTTTAGAGGCTCATTTTAGTAGCACTCCCCAAGCTCTGGTGTAGCATTTGTACTTTGAAAATTCTCCCCAAGTCTTGGACTTTCCCTATCCCAGAAATGTTTGATCTGAAAGACAACTATGGGTTCCAGATAGAGTGAACTTTTGCTTTCAGGATTATCTCACTTATGAAAACAAACCTCACACTGCTTCCTTCCTGAACCTTACCAAACCAGGGGCGTCACTGGGTTTCCTGAACCAGAGTAGAATCTCAGTCCCAGTAACCAAGGACCAATTCATTTTCACAGGCAAACTATCAAAGATATTAGTGACTTCCATGTTTCCTGTATCTTTTTAAATCCCTTTCACTCATTCCTCATTGACCCCCTCATGTTAAACATAGTTTGAATCAACCTTTCCAAGGCTGCAAATGTTGTTTACATTATTAAGAAGCTTTTCTTTCGAGTGTGCACAACCTCTTAGTAGATGGGCCTGAACATTTCTGTTGGTGAATGAGGTTTTCTCTGGACTTGTTTACCGACCCTTCGTTCTGTTCTGAGGGATTTAACAAATGCTTAACAAATCATTCCATCAAGTAGTTTCACTTACTGTCACAAACTCGATAGCCACTCACTGAACATTTGCAGTGTCATTCGGTATTTACACACTGGATGCTGCCGTGCGGGACCTGTCCGCCCCAGTCACCTGCTTCTGCGGTTATGTTAGAGGCTTCTTTTGACTGGTGGAAACAAAAATGCCTTTCCAGTGACTCTGTTTGTTTTAAAACAGTATCTTAAAGAGAAGGGTTTACTTGGAATTCTGGTTATGCTCAACCCATAGCTGTATCAACAGAGTTTCACTCAGAAAGTTGCACATAGGGACACCTGGGTGGCTCAGTCATTAAGCGTCTGCCTTCGGCTGAGGTCATTCTCCCAGGGTCCTGGGATCGAGCCCCACATCGGGCTCCCTGCTCCGCAGGAAGCCTGCTTCTCCCTCTCCCTCTGCCCCTGCTTGTGTTCCCTCTGTTGCTGTGTCTCTCTGTCAAATAAATAAATAAAATCTTTAAAAAAAAAAAAAGCCCTATATAGAAAGTTGCACATAAACCAGTTGAATTATAAATGAGAATTCAAGATTTTATTTAATACTGACCCCTTCCCATTATGTTCTAGATAAACACCATTTAAGTGAAAGAAATAGTACAAGGCATGCTTTCCAGAGCTTTTTCTTTAAACAATCACGAATTTTTGAAAAATACAGAAAGCATTGCATGGTCAAAGTAGGTATTACCTAAAAGATTAGCAGGAGAGAATGGTTGTTAAGGTAGGGGCATGTTAGTTTTAGAACTTTGTTGTCCAAAGACTGAAAATAATACTCATCTGGGAAAGCAACGTGGTTATTTAGAATTTTTAATGTCCTTTCAATAATAGGTAAGTAGCCAGGACCATTTGTCAGTACAGTATCTCTTGGCATAAAACATCCCATAGTTCATGAAGGGTCCATTCTGTTCATTGTGCCTACACACAGACACACACACACACTCTCTCTCTCTCTTTCTCTCTCTCTCACTCTCTCTTTCTCACTAGCAGATGAATAAGACCCTAAAAAAGAGTGGTCCTTTTTTGAAACCCACCCCCCCCAAAAAAAAACACAAAAAAATACCTAATATATTTTTGCTTTTCATTTTTCTATTTTTTCAGACTTGCTGTAAGAATTTAGCCCCTGGTATTATCGAAGTCCCTTGCCCCTGCAACTTGATAAACCTGTGTTGCTTCTTAACTCATGGCAAGACTGACCAGCCTTGGCCAGCCTTAAAATAAATGTGCTGTGAATGCCAGAAGTGGATCTTGTGATCCTTGCTTCTAAACTGATAAACTTTGCTGGGCAGGCAGTTGTTTCTCTCCATTTTACAAGAGAGGAGATTGTGCTACCCCTTTAGGGTGATCTCTCTTGAAGGACGGAACCAGCGCAGTGTTTAGTGTCTTACCCACAAAAAAGAAAAGACTCAAGGAAAGCAAAAATCATTGACAGAACAAGCCTTCTGAGAACACAAGGCCTAGCCACTCTTTAAAAACAAAGCTGTCCTAATGACAATGCAGAAAGGATTACCTTCCCAGAAGCTTCTGAGCCAGAACCACGGTTTGAAGAGAGTGGCTTAAGAGTGAGCATCCGTGTGTGGCTTGTGTGTGAGCCCTGTTCCAGAACAAGCCGGGCTCAGGTAATGGCTTGCCATTGTTTGTAAAAGAAAGGGCAAGAAAAGTACACAGCCTTGTCCAAGTTTCTCTGCAAACTGAGAATAGAAATTTTTCCTTGTGAGCACAGTTTAGACGTAAATACGTCTCAAGATAGAATGAGTTGGAAAGTATTTTTAAGGGGAAAGATCACAATGTTTGGCCTGCATCCCTGTCACTGATGTTTTCAGGCCTAGTTTAATATATTTTTAGACCTTCACATGACTTCCTCCACAAAGGACTGTGTTGTGCCTTGTGCCATTGTGTTTAGTGCAGAAACCGCTGTTGTCCTGTCTCATGCCGCCTGCTTTGTGCCACATTCCCGCACCTGCGGGATCGGTAGCGGGGACTCGGCGCGCGCTGGCGCTGCGCTTACGCTGGGACTTCACTTGGGCCCCAGCGGCGCCTGTGCCGCGCCTGTGCCGCGTCCGCACCCCGCGCCCCGCACGTGCGCCGCCCGCACGCGGCCCCTCAGCTGTGGCGGCTCGGCCGAGACCCACACATGGACTAAAACGAAACTCTTGTTTTTCCAGGGAAACAGAACTCAGACCTTAGTAGATTTGGGATATTTTCCAACTGAATATTTGAGAATAAAGAATGACATAAATCTTTTTGTCTATCACTTCCCAAGCTCTTGGTTTTGCATTTTACCTCGTAAAACCCAGGCAGCCTTTGTGTGTGCGCCTGCGCAGTGGGTTGTGCGTGCTGGCCCGGGTCAGAAAGTGTGTGGGGGGGGGGGGGGCGGTGCTGGAGGCCACCTCCCTGGACATTTTGGGGTCTGGAGCATTTGATTTATTTGAGGCTGAGTCACTGTTCCCTTTCTCCTTAGGAAGGCCAAATTCCTCACTTTGTTTGCTCTGCATACCCCTCTCCCTCCCCAACCTCAGCACCAGGGGAGTGGTAATTGGGTGCAATGGAGGGGGCTTCATTTCCTGCTCAGCCCTCTCGCTGCTCCATCCCTCTCCCCTGTGCAGGCAGGGTCTCAGGGGTGATTGCATACCTGTTCTGGTCCTCAAACGCTGCCTTTACTTATAGTGCTTGCTAGAATCATCCCCTTCTGGGATGCCCCTTACCTTTTCCTAATCACTTCTGGGACTCAAATAGAATTATTCAGTAGCTCTTCTAAAGAAGTACCTTACACACTTGATTAAAAGCCCAAAGAGGCTTCGGTGAATTTTTTTTCTCCTGCTTGAGCAGCATCTGCCAATTTCCCTGATTTTCCTGCTAATTAGCCAGAGTTCATTTAGCATGTTCTGATTCGAATATGACTGAGCACTGGCTGAGGAAACAGTGGATACAGAGTTAAAGGTTTGTAGGACCTGCTTGAATAGAGTACATGTTCTCAATCTACATTCTTATTTAGAAATGGGTTGTTTTTTTTTTTTAGAACAAGAGTAATCTAAATCAAAACTGCTGAATTCATTTGCTTCTCACCTCTGCCATGGCTCCACACCTGAAATATGGCACATCACGTTCTCTCTCACTGCAGCCTCCCTTCTCTAGACTTACGTCAGGTTAAGAGCTTGACCATTAGGGGAGGCAGCAAGTTCATATTCTTGCTCTGCCACTTGATAACAGCGTCTATGGGCAAGTTTATTTAACTTTCTGAAGCCTTAGTTTCCTCATCTATAAAATGAGGATCATAGCTATTCGCCGGGATTGATATTAATCATGACAACACTTGTAAAGAGTTTAACAAAGTATCTGGAACATAATCACTCAGTAAATGATAGTTGTTATGATTGTTGATAAAAATATAATTGTTTTTGCACTTCAGAAAATATTGGTAGACTCAGATTTTGATGCCCATTTGTATAAATCGAGAAAGTTACCTGAATGTAAAAATCTCCATTACTTAGTATTTTAAATGAAACCCAAATCATTGGCTGTTTTCAGCATTCCTAGCATCAGTTTGCTTTCTTTGGGCATGCAGATTTATTAATTGTGCTGATCTCAAGGATTGCAGAGAGATGAACACACACATACATTCCCCCCACACACACACACCTAGCCTATATATATGAACATAAAGTGTTTATTATATTTTAGAACAGATAGTAAATTATGTTATAGGTGGAAGAAAATGACTCCCTTAGACTAACTCATTTTGAGAGAGCTTCCTCCAAAACAAAATTTAAATGTTACAGTTCTGCAAGTACCTACCATTATGGGGTGAATGGTTTAGCCAGTGATTCGGATTTAGGGCTCAATATTTTTTATCAGACCATTACTGATCCTTTAAAAATACGGTTGAATTCCCAGTTATTATCTTATAGAGAAATTTATTGGTGATTGAAGGTAGGAGCAGTTTGACTAACAAAATATAAAACCTAATTTGTGGGAATCTGTGAGAATTCTAGTAACTTACAAGATAAATTATGTAGGCCCACTGGTTTCATAAGTCTGGCTCTAAATGTTCTGATTTCTAAACTAGTTTTTTTCTTTATAAAAATGAACAAAAAATGAATGTGTGCGTGCGTGTGTGTGTGTGTGTGTGTGTGTGTGTGTGTGTGTGTAATATTTGGAAGAAGTCCTATGCATGAATATATGTTTTGTCCAAGTTTCTACAGGTGGGGTTGGTTTTGTCTGGTAATTGGATACAGTTAAGTGTTAGATAAAGTTTCAGTAAAATACCAAAAATACAAAGTACAAGAATAAAAATTCCATTTTCTTTTTGTTCCAGGTTCTCTGGGAGATGCTAACAAGGGAGGTCCCCTTTAAAGGTTTGGAAGGATTACAAGTAGCTTGGCTTGTAGTGGAAAAAAACGAGGTAAGACTACGATTCTCCATTCAGGTACATAGATCAGAAAACAGTATTGGGGTTTTGCAAAAGACTTTTTCATCTTCTTCAAATTGAAAGTAAGTTCACGCTTATGGAAAGATTAGCAGTAGGAGCTAACACAAAGGGTCAAAGTGATGTTATTCCTCATGAATGGACCCTTTACATCTAATTGTTGCAGCTTCACGTCGTGATGCTGTAGATCAAAAATTGTACAAGTACTGTACTAGTTTCTCAGTCTCAATTGTAAAACCTAGGGGTTTGTTCTTAGTGATGAAAGAAGCCATTGCGTCCAAGGTAGGGGAACAGTTTAACTCCATCTCCTGCGTTTAGGACATCTTTTTTACTGGCCGGGAGTTGATATATCTGTAAGAGACCTTCAGCTACTTCAACTTACCTCTCCCAGCAGGAGTCACTATAGTACAAGAAACTGTCGCTTAGATGAGAATTTCAAAAATAAAAGAAGAAAAAATAGTTTCAAAAAAGGGAAAAATTACAGTTTTGCCACCTACGTTGAACACTACATTGAAGATGAGCTCCTCACTGGAATTGGCGAGGCAGTGGCATAACTGTTCCCGTCTTCATGCAGAGCCTTTCCATTTCAAAAGAACTTCAGTGGCGTAAACACCGTTTGTGCTGTGTCCCCAGCCTCGCTTTTCTTCTTCCCACAAATTGAGGCTTTCAGTTAGTTGGACCTATGAGCCTACATCAGAGAACGTGGTACATTCATATCAAAGAGAGCAACTACATTTTGAAAGGCTTAAAATTGTGACTGAAATGCACAGGCATGGAAATCCTCAGCATAAGGATGAAGCATCCAGTATCAAGGTACTATGAGAACTTAGATCCGGTAATGGAAGCACGCAGTTGTCTTTGCAATGCAAAACAACCTTATTTCACAGAGCTTCATTTCCAGATCTGATCTGTGCCCTCCGCAGAAGGTAAGAGTGCAACCTGAGGATAAAATAATTTGCAAAAAGGTGAATACGCGGAGATCTGCCCTTTTTAATGCTATGAAAGAATTAGATTGATCTGCTCCCCATGTGAGTGCAGGAACAGACTAGATTAACCAAACAGCTGCTACTGACTAAGAGAAACCAAGTTTCCATAGTTTAGATCACATAATCCCGCTACCTTATTAATTTGTCCTCCTGAGCTATTGAGAACAGATGAAATGTTCGTGATAGCTGAACTTGATGGGAGAGAGCTGCCAATTTAAGAAAAAGCAGAAGGAGTTATATTCAAGAATGTGTCTTGCTCAGTGTTTCACAGGAGCTGTTCTGTTTTAATTAAATGTCCTGGTTATTCCCGGTGTGCTATTAAATCAGACCCTTGTACCCAGGATAACTGGTATTTTCATGATACGAGCACCCGCTTGTCTCTGTTCTATTCCTCTTGCCAGTGAGGTGATTAGATGTTTGCTTCTGGGTTTACAAATGAGAGTGAAGGAAATGATTGACCTAATGTTGACTTTGGAGTGGAACACTCAATGTAACTTTTTTCCCTCTACATTGTTCCAAGAAAAATTAGAAGAAAGTGTTTTAAAAGCTGACTGGACCCTCCAAATACGTATAAGAAAAAACAATATTTTAAAATAATATTTCATCTAAAGGATGGCAGAAGAGGTGTGCATCTAAAGCACTTTCAAAACATGAGTCTCCATCAAGGATGATTAAAGCAGACAAGAAAAATGAATTTAGAAGCTGCCTTTGGATAGCTGGCTTGAGGGCTGGAATCACCCATAAATAACCTTGAGAACTTCCTGAACATGTACCAGACGAGGCTGTCAGCCCCCCCGCCCCCCCGGTTCCTCAGGGATTCCCTAGAGTAGAACGTACTGTTTTATCCATGGTGTGACCTGATTGATAGTCGGCTAATAACTGATGGAGACCACTCAGATACCTCCCCTTCTGTACGCAGAATAGCAAGTTCGAGGAACCCCACATGGTGAAACAAGTTTTCTCAACTTTCTACTGAACTTAAGGAAAATTGGGTATTGAAGGCTACTTACCTGTCTACTCTCACTCTGCACAATATTTGTCAAAAATATGGAAATTAAGTTTAACTGTACTTTCCATTGTCATTATTCACAAAGGAGTCTTCATTTCATCTCATAAATGTAGACACATATTACCAGAACAAATTCTGTTGACATAACATTAAAAGAATTAAACTATATAGAACAAACTGAAGGGGTTGCTAGAGGGGAGGTGGGTGGGGGATGAGCTAAAGGGATGATGAGTAGTAAGGAGGGCCCTTGTTCTGATGAGCACGGGGTGGTATATGGAAGTGTTGAATCACTACATTGTACACTTGAAACTAATATTACGCTGTATATTAACTGGAATTTAAATAAAAACTTGGAAAAAATGGCCAAGGATTTATTTCATTTCATAATAAAATTGAGACTCTGACTTAAAAATAATTTACAAAATTCTTCCAACTTCCAATTATTTCATTTATTTTTACTTTGGAATACCTTGGGTTCTTGAGTTGAAAAGAACAAGCTGTATTTTTTTTTTTTTAACAGGCCTCATTTAAATAAAGAATGATGTGTTTAAACCTAGGGAGACATTTTAAATGTAAGCCAGTCACCCTAGAATGCACCTATATCCAAATATTAGAGTTACCTTTTCTTTTTAACTTTTTATTTTGAAATAATTATAGACTAACAGGAATTTGCAACAATATTAGAAAGGATTCTGTGTATCCTTCATCCAGCTTCCCCCACTGGTGAGATACAGGTATAGGCCAACACCCAAACCAGAAAGTTGACATTGATTCATTACTCTTAACTAGACTCTAGACCTTATTCAGTTTCACCATTTAGATTGCTTTTGGATCTACAGGAAGATCAATACGTTCTAAAAATATCTGAAGGTGTTTGCTTCTAAATGCTTAATAATGAAATAAGGCCTTCAAACAATAATTTTTCCTAATATTAAATCCTATTAAAACTAGATACATAAAGCACTGTTAAAGACTGAACCCTTACAGAAGTCATGAAATTAGGGTATTACTAATAAATTTTGTAATTTTTATAGACATGTATGTTTGTCTTTGTAATTTCTATAAAACTGAATTAGTGGTCATTCAGAATATTCTGACAGTATAATTTCTATCGTTACAAGTACTTAGATTCTCATAAAATATGTTTTGTTCTAAGTAGCAAAACAATTTTTTTCCTTTAGAGAGAGTGCACAGGCACACATATACGTGAGTTGGGGGGAGGGGCAGAGGGAGAGAGAGAATCCTAAGCAGGCTCCCTCTTTTGGCCCTGAGATTATGACCTGGGCATTTTCAGTCACCTAACTTAAGTATTCTTAATAGGTGCCCCAAACTATTAACAGAAATCCTCAATGCATCGTTGACTACATTTTGGAAAAAAGATAATAAAAAATAATTGACAAAAAGTAATTTTTTGCATCTTAAAGAAAATGGTGCAGAAAAAATATGCTCTTTAAAAAATGTCATGCCTAATTTAGTGGTTGGGAAATATTTTCATTTTAAATTTGGAACTTTTAAAGTATTTAAGTTTGAAGTAGTGCGGCTAAATCTGTTGCTAATATCTGGTTATTTCGGGATGTTTTAATGCATTAGGAATGCCCACAGTTCTGTAAACAGAACTTAAATACTTCAGATTTTCTTTTAAAGTACTTTTTAATAAACCAAAATAAACCCTTACATTAGTGTCTGAGTCTAGATTTAACTGATATTTGACCATATGAGATGATCTAAAATAATTATGTCTTCTTTCATAATGTCTCAGATGAGGTAGCTAAAAAGTTTCTCAGTAAGAAAAGATGATAGAAAAGATTAACATCCATCCATATTCATCCAGGTCACATTTCAGTTCTTAGAAAAATGTGAAAAAGTTACATTGAAAATGTTCCTTTTTATGAGAAATTACTTTGCCATGGGGTACATTCAGCTGAGTAATTGCAATCACTTTGTTTCTCTTAGTTGCCAAATATTTTTAAAAAATAAACACCTGATTTTCCTTTTGATCTTCATCAAAAGGTTTCCAGTTCACATTAGAGTAAAATAAGAGTACAGTTTACCAGATCTCCTGTATTCTATGTAATCAGTTAAAAAAATGTTTAGCATAGCCTTTAATTTGGCAAGGGCTGTTTTGTTTAAAACTTTCAGGTTTTATATATTTTAGTTTATTTTGATTTTAAGGTTATTGTAATTCGAAATACAGATCCCCATCTGTTTTTTTGCCAGGGCAACTCTTTTTCTAGTGTTATGCATAGCCTCCCCCAAATCCAACTAAGTTCAGTTTCAGTTTTTTATTTGCAAAACTTCTTTGGTAAACAATACTGCATAATAAATCATCTTAGTACTTCTTAGTGCGGTGGACTTCTTAGTGCGGTGGTTCTCAGCTGTCACACCCAGGCCTCTCTTGATAACAACTCTTTTCATGCTCCCTCTACTTGCTGGAAATGACATGCAGATGTAGTACAACCTACCCACACACATTGTACTTTTAAAGTCAACATAATGCTCTCATCGTAGTATACAGAAGAAATAAATACGTATTACGGTGTATAAATGCGCAGGCATGACTGCAGGAGAGGAGAAAATGGAATAGTTTCAGAGCTTATACCTATGGATAAATAGGATTCAACAGCTACAAATGCAGAATGGAGTTGAATTGTATCAACGATTCCAGCAGCATAAGGAATGCTGTTGTAGGTGACATTTTCCAAAAATCTTGGTAAGGTTATGAATAATGCAAAGATCAATCTGCCCTTGATTTATTTTATTTGGTAGTTGCATTCTTAGTTCATTGCATTTTAAATCTGCTCAAAATATACTTTGTGTTTATTGTAAATCAAAGAGAGAGTCTAGAGCCAGAAAAATGATTAAACCTCATTGTTTGCACATGGGGCATCTGAAGTTTGGTGGAGTGCAAGGGAGTACTTAGGGATTTACAACATAGTGAAGGATGTCCAGCATTCTTGACCCACTCCAGGTGCAACTCTCCAGTTTTTAAAACAAAAATGCCTCCATAGATATCTAAAGAGCCTCCAGGGGCATGGCAAGTTCTAGAGAAGCACTTCTGTAAAATGTTGGCACAGGACAGATGCTCACAGTGTAATCTTTGTTGTATCCAGCCCTTGTGCTTTAGCCATAATGAGTCATATGTCCAGAATCTCTTATTGGCCAATGAGAAGAAGCACACTTCTTTCAAATGATCTCTGGGACGGTGTGTGCTAAAGACGTTTCCAGAGGTGTCACGCCTACCGCCACAGATGAGCTGCTTTCCTAGCTGCCTGGGCTGCGTGCCTATTTCATAGCCGCCTGTGCAAAGATTTGTGGTTTTAGGCCTTGCCTTTCTCCTCCTGTAGTTTCCTTTAGACTTGAGTCTATGTTTCATTGTATTTGTCGTGCGGAACCGGACTTCTCCATCCACTGGGATGCCTTTTTGGAAGAACGGTATTAAAAGTTTCTTTAGAGATATGATGTACCTAAACATAAATTCTCATCTGCCATCTATCAATCAATGGAAGCTTAAAATTTAATGACTTGTTTGTGCTCTAAATGTAACTCTTTTATGAACTTTCAGTGAGTATCTACTTACCTTCATGAGTAAATCCTTGTGTTGTCTTTCCTTCTCTGTGGTAGAGATTAACCATTCCAAGCAGCTGCCCCAGAAGTTTTGCTGAGCTGTTACGTCAGTGTTGGGAAGCTGATGCCAAGGTATGTAAGTCAGTTGTTTTTTTTTTTGGTCGTCTTTCAGAATTCTGAAATTTCACTTGTTTGTTTGGCTTTGAGTTTTTAAAATTTGGGGTAATGAGAGTCATTACAAAGTAAAGCTGGATTGCTGTCCCTGTGAGCCCCAGATGGACTGTTAAGGCTTTCTGTTGCTATCTGCTTATCTTGATCCTTAGAAATTCATTACTGGCTCCTTCTTACAGCCCCTCTGGCACTCTTGATTCAACGGAAAGAATTGCATTCCTTTGTTTTTAATCTTTAATAAGAACTGTTGCACCTTTGTGTTCTAAAAATGGCCAGCATACAGTGCTTATTCTGTGCCAGGCACTATTCCAAGCACTAAATTTATGTACATTAGCTCATTTATTCCTCAGAATAGCTCTATGACATAAGTTGTGTTATTCCACCCATTTTCCAGATGAAGAATCAAGGCATACAGAAGTTAAGTAATGCTCAAGGCCACGGCTAGTACATGGTGAGACTGGAGAATGAGCCCAAGCAGTCTGAACCAAAGACCAGGCCAGAGTAGCACTTCTGTTTTATTTTTCTTTTTTAGATTTTATTTATTTATTTGACAGAGACACAGCGAGAGAGGGAATACAAGCAGGGGGAGTGGGAGAGGGAGAAGCAGGCTTCCCGCAGAGCAGGGAGCCCAGTGAGGGGCTTGATCCTAGGACCCTGGGATCATGACCTGAGCCGAAGGCAGAGGCTTAACGACTCAGCCACCCAGGCGCCCCCAGAGTAGCACTTCTAGAGAAACTTGATATATACTCCTTGTCCGGATTCATGATGTTTTGAAGCCATCACTACAGAGTTGGAGACATTCCAAAATGTAGACTTTCCTGTGGTTAGCACATTTGAGCATGAAGGCCCATTGCCTTTCCCTGCAAAGATCATTTTAAAAGACACATTTATATGGAATTATTTATGAATAAAATGATAGGCGAATCTTGGATTTACTTCAAAATAAAATGAAAGGAAATAGATGGTGGTGTAGATTAAACAAGATTGGCCACGATAATTTTTGAAGCCAAGTGATAAGTATATGGAGGTTCATTTTTTTTTTCCCTAAGAATTTTTAAAACTTTCAGTTCAAATCAGTGGGCTGGGTTCACTTCAGCTCCTTCACTGCCAACCTGGGGGCAGGGACTGCTTCAGTTTCTCTGCCTTCTCCTTGTCCATGATGACCAAGGTGTAAAGGTATCTGCTGCCCTGAGCTTTAAACTTCACATTATCCTTATTTTTCTTGGTCTTGACGGATTTGGTGTCCTTTCGCCTGGCCGTGAGCACAAAGTCCTTGATTTCCTCGATTTTGCGAGGCATGGCTACGGTGGCGGGGGGGGCGGGGGGTGTGGGCAGGGGAGCGCGCCGCTGGTACCCAGTCGTGGGTTACGCCGGATTACCCCTCAGTGCCCCGTTTACCGCCTGAAACACTCACCTATATGGAGGTTAATTACACTGTTCTTTCTACATTTGTTTATGTTTGAAATTTTTCATAATAAAAAGTTAGAAAGTAAAAAAAGACCCTCACAGATTAAACACTGAAAGAGACAGACCCAAGAAAGGAACTATAATTTTATAGTTCAAATTTGTCCACTCTTTCATGGAACTAGATATATTGCAAACTGATTTTTTAAATAGAGATCTAAAAACAAAGACTTAGGAATGGAATTTCTTCCTTAATTTAAACCCAGTTCCAATCTGGCCCCGAGGAAGAATGCATGCGGGTAACACACAGCATCTTTCTCTAGTGGGGAGAATGCACGACAACCGGTGAGTTTGAGTACTCACCGCGCCGAATCACATGCGTGACGTAGCACGTGGTTCCGCCCCCCCCCCCGCACGTGAGAACAGCTCAATGCCAAGTACAGTAGTTTGTACAGTAGTGCGGCCGATAGAGCAGCTGGGCACGCGGATCTGTGAGGCCTGGCCCGGTGTGCTCCCTGCTGGCTGGGCTGGCCCGGCCTGTGCCTTGTCTCGGAGGAGTTTGTTGTGGGGGCTTCCCAGATTTGCACATTTCACCTTTGACCTGAAAACCAGCAGCCTTAATCTTTGCTTTCACTCCTGTTCATCAAACTACCTTCACCCTTTTTTTTTTAAAAAGGGGAGTCTTATATTTACTTAGTATTGTTTTTTATTAAAGAATTTAACATTTTTGGGCGCCTGGGTGGCTCAGTTGGTTGAGCGACTGCCTTCGGCTCAGGTCATGATCCTGGAGTCCCGGGATTGAGTCCCACATCGGACTCCCTGTTCAGCGGGGAGTCTGCTTCTCCCTCTGACCCTCTTCCCTCTCGTGCTGTCTCTCACTCTCTCTCTCTCAAATAAATAAAATCTTTTAAAATAAAAAAAAATTTAACATTTTTAAATTGTTAGTGTTTTTATTTAGTATTACTGTTTTTATTAGTGTTCCATGACAAAGTTGCATAGTTATGGCATGGTCTGCCCTGCCTCTGTTTAGGTCCTATTATTTTATTTATTTTTTAAAGATTTTATTTATTTATTTGAGAGAGACACAGCGAGAGCAGGAACACAAGCAGGGGGAGTGGGAGAGGGAGAAGCAGGCCTCCCACCGAGCAGGGAGCCGGATGCCGGGCTTGATCCCAGGACCCGGGGACCATGACCTGAGCCGAAGGCAGATGCTTAACGACTGAGCCACCCAGACACCCCTAGGTCCTATTATTTTATTCTTTTAAAGTTTTTTTTTTTTTAAGATTTTATTTGACAGGATAGATAGCATAAGCAGGCAGAGTGGCAGGCAGAGGGAGAGGGAGAAGCAGGCTCTCCGACAAGCAGGGAGCTGGGCGGGGCTTGATCCCAGGACCCCAGGATCATGACCCGAGCCGAAGGCAGCCACTTAACTCACTGATTCACCCAGGCGCCCCTAGGTCCTTTATTTTAGTGTGTGATTTGCAGAATATGGGGTTTTTAAGCATTAAGAGGAATGCCTGCCCTTTGTAGCTAATCCAGCAGAAAATACACTCAGCTGTTTGCAGGCTTGCTCTAGAACATTTGTATTTTTAAAATGCTATGGTACTACCTTCTCCATACTCTTTCTACCAGTTCTGTGTCCATTGTGACATATATAGTCATTTTGGCAGTATTTTTCTGCTACTTAAATAAAAATTTCACCTGAAATTATTTACAGTGAATTAGATTATTGCAACTAGATTCTCTATAATTGCAGTTATATTTCAGTATGCAAAGCAGGTTTTGAATTTCTTAATCGGAAACTTTGTACTTCATTAAAATTCTAAGAATATACATTTATGGTGCATTAATTAAATAATAGTGTAAACACCTAACACAGGAAGGACATTAGGCCTGGTGTTGATGCTATGAAGCTGGCATGTCTTTAACATGCAGCAAGTTTATCCTTCTTTAGGACAAGCGGCATCTTGTGTTCTAGCCAGGTGAAGTATAAAGAAAGTTTAAGATTGATCTTTACTTCCTAAATTGAAGGCATTTTATTCTGATACAATTAATACAGCCCCCCTGTATTTAAGTATACACCCCACACTGCCAGCGCTCTCTGTGGCTGATCTCCAGTCAGGCCTTACACACCTTCCTTCCCTGGGCATGCCGTCTTTTTTTCTTTCCTCCCTGAGGACTTTGCTGGCCCGCCTTCCCTGGCTGTTCTATTTACTCCAGCCCATACTGAGTCCTCCTTTTCCTAAACCACAGTCTGGGCTACTGCCTTACCCTGTGTGGTTGTATTTTTTAAATCTCTCTTCCTACACGGATTGCAGTCTCTTTGAGGGAACGAAGCTGCTTTTAGCACCTCACACACGCGTAGTAAGTAGAGGCCCCGTGTGTTGGCCAGAGTAGCCGGACCAAGGCACATTTTAGTTCTCTGGCTGTTAAGTATGGAGCAGTTCAGGCACTCATGGATGCCACTCCTGTGCGTACAGAGAGAGCTATCATTGGCTAAACACTTTTTTTCCCCCTAGCCCTTACGCTTTAAAGACATGGATGAAAATACTCAGCTCACCTGTAGAAAAATGTTCTTTTGCAGTGAGGAGGGGGAAGGGAATACAAGAAAGCTGGTGTTGGGTAAATGTCAGGTCATGCCAGTGGCTTACACCAGGTGCTCAAAGTGTTTTATCAAAGAGAAGAAGGAAGTAAAGGTGGGTATTGTTTCCAGTTCTAAAATGGCATTTCTAAATAGGAAAAAGAAGCCCTGAGTTTGATAGGAAGTAACATCTTACCCTCATGTGATAAAACACATTGAAGGGTTTCAGAGCCTTGCCCCTGATTCAGAAACTTGCTTCCTGTGTGATACTGGGCAATCCATACTTTTCTGAGATGGCTTTTTCTTACCTATAAAAAGAAGATAACAAATAATGTATATAGATGCTTAATAGATGGCCCTAGTTATAATTTTTTTAATGTGAACAAAACCTATATAATACTAAAAGGAACCTCCTGGACCAAATATTGTATTCTGCAACCTGCGTATTCACAAAATATCATTACCACAAAATTCGACATTGTTGTTGTTTTTAAAATGTTCACTTTGATAATTTCCATCTGAGAGTATATTCTACCTATAAAATTAAGGTTTTTCTAGGGATACTTGTCACCTAATTTCAAGAGTTTTACTTTATTTCAAGAATGATTAAATGTAGGGAAAATATTCTTTAAAAATTCATTAGCCTCTCCTGTTGCTTTTCCATGCCAAATGAAAATTCTATGTTTATTGTATAACTAATTCCTGTGCAAACAGCTCAAACATTTTTCCTTTCACACAGTGACACACAGTAGGAGGAATTAAATGGGAATAAAGTTAAAAGAAGACAAAATATTTTTCAAATTTCCTACTTGAGGCATTTACTTCTTTTCTTATTAGAAGGCTTTAATGTGGATCAGATACTTACGCCCTCTACGTAAAACACACACAGGCACACATTCCCTTAAGAGTGCAATAAAGGCAGAACTCGGAATAAATATCCCAGTTTTATATTTATATTCCTGAGAAATGGAAAAATCGTCTCTCTTAATGTAGGAAGTACTCAAGTCCTGAGAGCAAGCCACCTCAACATTGTTCCTTCTTGTTTTGTGCTCCTAAATTAAAATGCATGTTTTAATTGCTGCAACTGTAATTTGCTCAGAAATGGTATAATTATGAGGCATGATGAAGAGAGAATGTGCATCATCCTTTTATTATCTTTCTTCCATTTTTGTTTTAACCTTTTGTCTCAGCCTTGGCTAGAGTCTAAAGAAACAGACAAGTACAGTTACCACTAGCTGAAGAAATGCACCTAACCGCTGCTTTTTCAATTTCTAGTAAACAGCACCTTCGAGTTTCCCAGCTCCAAACGGGTTATGATGTGGAATAAACATTGAGAACAATGAAAGTTAAGATGGCTTGAAAATTGGGGAATTTTTCTCTGAGCAAGTGGTTGAGGAAATTGTATTAGTTCTCATGGATTAACTAGGGTTTTCCCCAACATTTTATTATAAGAATTTGAAGCCTACAGAAAAGGTGAAAGAATCTTAACAGTGAACACCGGTACACCTACTACCCAGATTCTACGGTTAACTTTTCCTAAACTTGCCTATATCCCATAGGTTTTTAAAGGACTTGCCTTTTCCCTTTTAGGAGTCCTTAATCAGACCCGAGAGAGAATTCGTACTTTCCTTACCTGGAGAAAAACTGTAATTATTCCAACCTTAGGCCACATGATAGAAAAATGACATCTGACTCTGTTCTTACAAATAATGTATTGAAAATAAGGAATATGGTCCCCTTCAACCTGAGCAGTCTGACAGTCGTAAAATAACTCAGGACGTTGCATGCCATTTTATTTTGTTGTGGTGCGTCGAGCTTATTGCTGTGCTTGTGGATTTTCTCTTCAAGACTTGCTTTCCTAAGTCCCAACAAGTGATTATTTTCTCTTCCTCAGAAACGGCCATCTTTTAAGCAAATCATTTCAATTCTGGAGTCCATGTCAAACGACACTAACCTTCCCGACCAGTGTAACTCATTCCTGCACAACAAGGCAGAGTGGAGGTAAGTAAGCTTTGTACCAAGTCATGGCCTCTCGCTTTGAAAGACCGTGACCAGCTTCACTGAAGAAGAGAACCATTGAACTTGAGGACAGTCCTAACTTCTAAGCATAACTTAGCATTTTGTTTGTTGTTTATGTTAAGTTTTTTTGGACATCTAATAAGTCCTCCCTTTCATATGTAAACAAAAAAGCAATCCTCTAAGCTTGTTGCCTTATCATATATCTAAGTATTTGGAAAGAATCTTCTGAGACAAAAGATGGTTACCAGACATTTCTCTGTACTACACGCTCTGTGTTAGGAAGCCTTGGCATCTGTCCAGTGAGAGAGAAAAATACTGTTTGCCTCGGGATTTGCAGAGTACTGTATCTGTTGATGGAAGGGGTAGGGAGACTATAAAAACACTTTTAAAAAGAAAACTTTTGATGTTATAAATCCTATTAAATTTTGTCAAGTGTAAAACAAACTTAGTAATGAGAGAATTGTATTGTGTGAGTGGAAGAAGCAAGCCTGGAATGAGACAGTTGAGCCGGGTCACGTGCTGCAGCAATATAAATAGCATGTTTGGGAGCTGACATTATTCCTCCCTGACTCAGCAGAGATTTAAGTAACTTATCTCCGCTTCTGAGAGGCGCGGTGGTAACGCGACGCCTTACGCCACCTGCTGATGCCCAGGGAATACTGCAGGCACTCTGAAAACGATGGCATTGTTTACTCCTGTGATCAGACGTTTCCTTGGGCTTTCTGTTTGATTGTGTTTTACAATAACCTTATTTATTTTTATTCTTTTGAACTCTGTCCAGGGCCAGTGAGTTAAATGGATTTTTATTTAGGGAAACAAAAGTCATACTGTCTGCTTGAGTGTAGGTATTACGGGTTTTGTTCTGGACTTAAATAATTAACGAAACATGTAATAATGTTCTTTCCTACAAGATCAGTGCAAATCTAATCAGATGACCCTGCTTTTAAATCCACGTAGGGGATTACTCTAGTACAAAGGCCAACGCTTCACGAGACTCATGAGAGCCTTTGTGCTTTGACCTCAGCAGTCTGACCTGAGGAGCATAGTTCTGCCTCATAATTTCTGGCTTCTGGTCCCTCAACAGATGCGTATTTCTTCCACGTTCAGAGTCCTTGCAAATGCAGTTTCTTCTGTATAAAATTCATCCCTTTCAGTGGCGTACCACCCCTGACACCTACATCCAGCTTGGCTCCTGTTCATCATTCAGATAGCAACTAAAATAACATGTCTTTAGGGAAATGTTTCTGACCCTAGATAGATGAGGTTCTACTTTATGTGCCCTAAGAGCATCTCCTTCCTTCATAGCCACGACTGCTGTTGGAATGAATAAGCAATTCTCTGGTTTGTTGTTTCATCTGTGTCTCGCTGGTTGAAATGTAAATGGGTCAGATGATTTCTTTTGTTCATTACTATACCTGCAGCATCTAGAATGTGCCTTGAACATAGCAGTGGCTCAATAAATACTAGAGGAAGGAAACACCACGGTGGTAGTAATATTAAAAGACATTATGGTATTACACAAGGGAATATAAACATGTAAGCTAATTTGTTGACTATTACAAGTGTGCTTCTGACATTCATTCATTCAGATAGTCCCTGAATCTCTGCTGGGGCAAGGTGCTCTTGTACTGTGCTGTGGTGATGAGCAGAACAGCTCCAATGCACATGGACTGGAGTGTCTAATGTTAAACTACTAAATATAAATATACAAGTAACTTTTTATGACTATTTTGATAAGTATGATGACAGAGAAGTACTGGACATGTGAGACTATACAACCATGAAATCTAATCTAGTCTGACAAGGTAATAAAAGGATTTCCTGAGGAGATGCTGTTTGATCTGTTCTCCAAAAGATCAGTGGGATTTTAACATTACTATTGATACCCTTGAGATACAGTATCTCAGATACTATATATCAGAATAGAGGGAGGGAGTTGGTAAGTTTTCGATATAAAAATGTAAAAGCTCCATACGGCCAAAAGCAATACCCATCATGAACTTCCAAGACAAAGGCCATACGGTGATCCAGCCATTCTCCCCCCCATATAATAGCTCAGCAGGTCTAAGTTTTTGGTCTCAGGACTCCATTATACTCTAAAAAATTATTGAGGACTACAAAGAAAGAGATTTTGTTTCAGTGAGTTACATCTGTCAATATTTACCACACTCAAAATGAGAATGGAGAAAAAAATGTAAATATGTAGTTATTGATTCATTTAAGAAACAATAAATCCTGCCTCTACATTCAGCCTGTGGCTTTGCCACCTATCATGAAGCCTCTGGAAAAGTCCGTACACTCGTGAGAGAATGAGAGTAGAAAAGGCAAATCATGTCTTAATGTTATTCTGAAAACCAGTTTAACCTCTTGAATCGTTTGAAAACCTCTCATGGGTCCCCAGATCACACTTTGAAAACCACTGTAGTAGACAGAGTTACTGTCTTTAAAATATTTTAATTATAATCTCATTCTAAAGGACATGAAAGGCATTTCACAAAAGGAGAAATCAAATGGCCAATAAATATATGAAAAATAGTTAACCTCACTTACCAATCAGGTAACTATAAGGGAACATAATTCATTTACCAGATTGGCAAAGTTTTACATTATGAAAATATCCAGCATTATAAACTTTCTAGTATGTTGCTGCTGAAAATACTGCCTTTCAAACCCCTCCACCACTACCATTTTATCTCTAAGAAAATAAATGGAAAGGTTGTGCAAGAATGTATGGACACCTGCTTGTAAGCACAGTGTCATTTAGAATTGCAAACCAGAATGGCATAAAGTGCAATAAAGAGATTTTTGGGTTTTTGTGGTTTTTATGGTTTTAAAAACTGATGATATCTCCATATACGGAATAGATGGAGCCATGCATGATATAACAGATCTGACAGATGATTTAAAAATAGAGGTGCTAGGGTCCAGTATGACTGGAATGATTCTGGTTTTTTGTAAAATAGACATTTATGTGTATATGCTGTATGCACATAGTGAAAAGTATCAAAAGGCCAGTGTTACCATTGGATAATGAAATTATGAGAGAGTGATTTCTCTTTGGATATCTTTATGTCCTGCAAACCTAGATAGTTGAATAGTACATTTTTTTAAATGCTTCACGATGAAAAGATGAGGAAAATAACATTGGTAATACATTAATGTGTTTTAGTAAAAAGCAAGCAGTTGCCTAGCTGGCTTCTTCCTTGGCTGTCCTTCAGGAGCTAATTAATCCTGAGGGCTGGTGAGAGAAAGGTTACCTATCTTTACCTGAACCACTAAAGCAGTCTGAGAAGTCGTAGAGCTGTTTTAACTGAACTTGGCAGCTGGTTAAAAACATAGGGGGTAGTAATGATAATGTTAATTAGAGTCAGTACACACAGCTCTCATTCATTATATTCTTACCAGACGCTTGTACTTCATCTGGATCATCTTGTTTTAATCCACATGGCCATTCTAACTTTTATCACAGATGTAAAATCTCAGGCCTGGACAGGTTGGGTCACCTGTCCCAGATCACACCGTGTAAGACAGAGCCAGTGCTAGAACCCACGCGGTCTGGTCCCACAGGCCTGCCGGGGCACACAGTCTATGTGGTGCTGTTTCCTGGACCCCCATGGCCAGTGCCGAATCTTCCACTCATTAGCACGCAGAGTTCACTTGACTTGATTCCTTTGCGCAAAGAGAAATACTACAGAGCATGATTATTTTAGGTTATGATTAAGACAAAACAACTATCCCCGTCTATGCCACATACCAGAAAGAATTAAATGCTTTGTCAGATCATCTGGATATTTCTAAGAATACACATTCAGACTGTTCCCTTTTGTCTGGTGTCTGAAACCACGTGACTAGGGTCAAAAGCATGTGTAGGAAATCTGGTATTTCTGGCAAATGCTTGTTTTCTGGTAGAGCTTCCTTACACATAGACCCAGTGAAACATCCTGTTTGAGAGAATTAAATGATGAATCTTAAAATTGTTTTTAAAACTAGGTTATTAAAAACCACATAAACTATGTTTTTTTCCTTTGACCTATTAGATGATAGGAAAGAAATCTGTCAGGCATTTCCTTGTTCATCATATCTTTAGCTTGTCTCTCCTTTTATTGATTTATTAGCAATAATAGCAGTGAGTATTAAGAACAGGAAATGTGTCACCCTGTTGGTCATGTTTGCAATTTTCATTGCCCCATGTGACTGTCTCCAGACCTGTGGTAATCCGCACTGAGCAAGCTTTGTGGTGCTGGGATGGCGTGTTCGGACCTGGGCCTCTTGGCAGAATACTTTGCTGGTTGTATTCCTCCTTGGTGATCAGAATACTCTCGCTGTGGCATGCCTTATTAAAAACAAAAAACAGATCAAAAAATGTAATCTTTGCAATTTGGATATTAGCACCAATCATTTAATATATAATATTACTACACATATTACCTATTTATCATGTATAATATGGCTGTTTTTACAAATTGGCCTTAAAAAGAAAATTCCAGTTCACTCTGTTTTTGGCATATGGAGAATTGATACTAGGGGAAGTCAACCTTAGTTGGATTTGGGTTAAGGAAAAAAAACTGTAATTTTCATCAACTAAAACACTTTTTTAAAACACTCATATTTATCGAACAGGAAGGTAATATAGGTACATCAACAGATGCTTCTGATGCAAAACAATGCATGGGCAACACAGGGAACAGCGAAGGGGGCAGCTGTCTGCGTTGCATCCAGCACTCCCTGCAGACCCGGGGCACTGGGGGAGCAGAGCTGGAAGTGCTGAGCCTGAGGAGATGGATTGAGGAAGCACATTTTACTCAGTGTTTGGTTTTCTGTGTCCCATCTTTCAGCTTACTTAACTGTTGATCTGTTTTCCAGAAGGGCTCAAAATCACAGTCGGCTCCCAGAGCTGAAACTTGGCTTAAATTATGAGGGAACTTGAATGTGCTGGCCGTGTACCCTGACCAAACAGAGTCTGGGCATGCTCCGTCTCTCTGGCAGGGGTGCAGGTGGCGGGGCAGAAGCACCGAGCACACCGCAGCCCCAGGCCCCGGCCGTCTGCCACAGAGCGTGCCGGGCTCTGCTGCCTCCTTCCATCACCCGCTGACCCCCTTCGTTTCCCAGGGTGGCTGGTCCTTCCTTCCTTCATTACAAAAGTTTCACCTAAGGTTTTCCAGTGATTTTTACCCCCTCAGTCCTCCATTTGGAAAGTAAACACAAACTCATCTCTGAATGGGCACAATACTCTTGTCAGAAATACCCAGAAATACACGATCTGGATTTTATGACAGTCATGATTCTGAAAGATTGCTGACTTAGTGCCTTTCTTTAGGGTATGTAGTGTGACTCTATCGTTCTATTATTTTCAAATGGCACCAGGAAAAGGGCTGGAGCGCTGACAGCAGATGCTTTTACACTCACTTGCTACCTCCCTGGCTCCGAGGTGTACCTTTCAGACAGCCAGGGAAGCAAAGTGCCCGGCCGAGATCCAGACCCCCCTCAGTAGCTGCTCCCTGTCTTGGATGTTGCCATTTAATGCCCACAGCATTTTTGTTTTCATTTAGTTCTCATCCACAAGGGCACTGGAATAAGATGGCCGTGTATTCTAATTTTCCCTGGAGCTAAAAAGGCAGATTTGGGTTACATACACCCATTAACTTAGGTCTGGGCCAGTACCTTCCATAGTCAGGGTCCCAGCCAGCCTCATGCCATGGGTACAGCAGGTCTGGCTCAGTGGCACCCGGAAGCAGCACGCAGTTAACCTCCAGCCATCAGCTGCTTCCAGGCCTTTAAGAAACCCAAGGGAAGCCACTTCCAGCTCTGAGTGTAACTGAGACTTACTGTGACAGCCTTGAAGGAAGAAGACAGCTTGTGTTGAGCGAAGTCAACAATTCACTTTCTACAAAGGACAGGCTCCTAGAACTGGACAATTTCCAAGGGGTGAGCTTGGTTGGCCTATTGAGACTAAGGAGGGAACTTCCAAAAAAAAAAAATGATTAGACTTCAAAAAGAATCTTAGAGTTCATCTGGCCCACACTTGCCTGATTATAAAAGTCACCTGGGTCTTTTATTAAATAATGGAAATTCCTAAGGCCCACCCCAGCCCTACTGAATCATGAGCCCTAAAGAAGGGTCCTGGGAATCCGTGTTTTATTGTATATTTGTTAACAAGCTGCCCAAGTAGTTATTAGGATCAAGCAAGGGGGGGACCCTGATGTAAGATAATCATCACCCCCTAGAGCTGAGGAAACTGGGTCAGTTAATCAGTTGACTGAGGCACCCAGCTAGGGAATAAGCGAACATGAGTTTACTGGCGATGTGGCGTGGATCACCTAACCTGAATATCATTTTCCCCATCTGTATGGGATTAGTATCTGTTTCTGGGGGCTGTTACAAGAGTAAGATGAGATACTGTGTAACAGTGCTTTCTAAACTGTAAAGGGCTACTTGAATGTCAGCATTCACTAAATAGCTAAGCCAGGATGCAGCTCCATAGCTCAGGCTCTACCCCAGTGGGTCTTCAATGCTTCATTAAAGAAGTGATTTTAAAGAAGTATTTTGAACTTCTTTTCCTAAACTAGAAACTACCTGTTGATTTTGCAGGATATGACAGATTTTCTTCTTTGATAGTTTACTGTTTGGTTTAGAAGCACAAGTTTTCCCAACCTCACAGAGAAAAAGGATCAGATTTACGGTTACCAGAGGTAGGGGGGGAGGGCATATAGGAGGAAGGTGGTCAAAAGGCATAAACTTCTAGGTACAAGATACACAAGTCCAAGAAATGTAACGTATAGCATGGTGACTATAGTCTAACGTATTATATATGTGAAAGTTGTTTAGAGAGTCAATCTTAGAATTCTCATCACAAGAAAATTTTTTTTTCTTTTTTTGCTTTCTCTGTATGAGATGATAGATGCTAACGAAATTTATAGTGGTCATCATTTCACAGTGTGCGTAACTGAAATTAGTACGCTGTACACCTTAAACTTCCGCAGTGATGTAGGTCCATCATATCTCAATAAAACTGGTGAAAAATAAAAGCGCAAATGTTAGCCTTTTACACTGCTTAAGCATTCCGATGAACCACTAAGCATTTACTAACTCTTGAGCAACGCTGAGACTTATAAAATCACCAGTCATCCCTGTGCAGGTGCGAAATCGAGGCAACTCTTGAGAGGCTGAAGAAACTCGAACGGGACCTCAGCTGTAAAGAGCAGGAACTCAAAGAAAGGGAAAGACGTCTGAAGATGTGGGAGCAAAAGCTGACGGAGCAGTCCAACACCCCGGTGAGTGCTCCCACCAGGGTGGCTCAGCCCCCCACTTAGAAGATGTAGCGGAGCGGGGCAGCATGGCAGCCCTCCCCTCCCCCTACATTGCCACCACCTCACTTGCTGCCTTCTGCCTGCATGGGAAAGGGGCTGCGTTGACACTCAAGTAACACGCAGATCTAATTTCAATTAACAAAATGCCAGAAATTTAAAAGAAAAGCTTAGCCTATTTCTGGCTCTTTCTCTAAGAACTGTTATTATCAGTGTGTTTGTATATTAGAATTACAAAAATAAAATGCAGTGTATTTTCATACCATCTGTTAGATCCCCAGAACATGTGCCTAAAGGCTGATTAACTCCATGGAGCCCATCAGTAATTAATAAGCGTAACGCCGCGGCAGCTAGCTAGAGTCTTGATGTAACAGAACTTAACCAAGTTTTCCTCCTAAAAGAAAGCAAACTTAGTGACATATAAATGACAAGCATTAATATTCCTCACTCGATTTGGTGTTATAATCATTGCAGCAAGAGATTGGAAAAAGACTTCCCTTGGGACAAGCCTCCAGTATTTACTACACTTAGGAAATACCTTGGTTTTCTTCCAAGTCTTCTGTTTAGAGGAAAATAAAAATTCTTTTTAAGGATTTCACTAGTTACATATTTAGCTTGCGCCTATATCTTGCCATGATATACTAAAGTCTAATCAAATTTTAGGATTCTTCCCTATTTTGAATGATTTATCATTTCAGGAATTCAGTTTATCATTGGCTTTTCCAGGGTTCTTAATGGGTAATGTTTGTCCACTTTAAAATCACAAGTAATGGTAAAATTAGAGGTAATCTTGTTATGTATCTTAAATTCATTTTTGATAGTTGCTGTGGCAGTTATATCCAAAAAATACTTAAATGCCCTTCACTTTACTGTAATCTTCAAAAAGCTTTCCTATTTTTAAAAGCCTTAATCTTCATCAAGCAGCCAGTGCCCAGTTGCAAAGTATTTTTCCAGTGTCTAAAGAATAAAAGAGTTTGCCTCCTTTTCCAATTCATGTGGAGAAGCAACCTGATATCCAGAAAAGGGAAATATAGTGAAGTTAAATGTTTATTATCAGATTTAACTTTTTCCGAAATGACTTTGGCTGTGCAGGGATTTCCAAAGTAAGAACTGAATTGCTATACGTAAGACTTCCGTGGGACATTAAAAGGTGCCACATTTTATAAGTTCAGTGAATTTAACTTGCCTCTCAAGAAGGAAGTGGAGGGAAGTCTCCTGTTCTGGTTAAATTGGTACCAACCAGCAGACTCAGAAGCATTACCCTAAGGGTCTGCAAGGAGCACTGCTTCTGCCAGAGCTGAGGAGAGGCAGAAATATGGCTGTCTTCTGAAGGCTGAGAGGTGTTTTTTGTTTTGGTTTTTTTAAGTACATTGAAATCTTAAGCTATAAAGCACTGCATGGCTTGACTCCTTCTAAATGTAGCACTGTAAGAAAAAACTTTAAACTACCTGTTACAGTATGCCTTAGAATCTTTCTTTGGTTTATTGGCATTAGTTTTGCTAAGAAATCATGGGCTGCCTTGCACACATTATTGCTATTAGTAACATTGTTGTGTAATAAATAATGAAACCGTAGGAGTGCTCAGTAGGTTATATGCTTGTGTTTTAACTCCAGAAAACTTTCTGTAAAGGACCTGCTCTGAAGGCTACCATCTAACAATGGACAGCATGAAGCATGGTCTCAGAGATTTTCTTTTCTTTTTCTTTTTTTTTTTTTTTTTTTTACCTATGAGGGCTAAGTTTTCTTTCTTACAGTACTTGCTTTTAATGTCTCTTCTGCTTAGAGCTGGTATTTCTGAAGGAAAGAAAGTTTGTGCTCACGTATTTTCTAAGTAGGTATTTTCTTTTATCCTTACATCAGTTTCTAGTTGACTTTAAATGAGGTTTCTGAGAGAAAGATAAAATAAACCTTTGTAAAAGGAAGTAGCTGGAGGCTTAGGCTTTCCATTTGTGTGTAGCCTCATCTTAATTATAAAAGTTTAACATTTATGTAACTTCATAAAAGATGGAATTATTGGATTTATTTCTAGGAAGGATACTATTATCTTTCCTGAAATTAAAACATTAGTTGAAGGTATCTGGGAAGATGAATTCTCCATACATAAATATGGTCAATGTTTATTTTTCTATTATTGTTGTAGCTTTATGTAAAAATTTTCTTTTCAAAATAAAAACTTATTTGAGAGACATCTGTTGAGAACTTAACATAATGTGAGGAAGAACCCATGAAATAATGAAATAAATCAGCAACAAAGCGCTCCCTAAGAGAATCTAACATTTGAAAACAAATCTGAAAAGCTGGGAAGTTTGACTGCAAGGGAAGTAATATCCTGTTTCCAATGTTAAAGGAGCTAAAGCAATTTTTTTTCTTCCATATAACTGGTACTTTTTAGCTGAAGCTTCTGAAGTTGTTATTGAGCTAACAACTCTGGAGATCTTTTCCTAATAGAGTAAGATAGTTTTTAAAAACCTTGTGACTCCGGGGGTGCCTTGTTGGCTCAGTTGGAGGAACATGCGACGCTTGATCTCTTGGCGTCATGAGTTCAAGCCCCACATAGGTTGTAGAGATTACTTGAAAAAAAACAAAAAACAAAACAGACAAACAAAAAACTTAAAACAAACCCCAAAACTCCAATTTAAAAATTAGGAAATCGGCCTTAAAATGTATCTTTACACCCAGGATGTAAAGGTCATTCCATATGTTACTTGTTTATCATAAATTTACCAATATTTAAGCAATACCAAAAATATAAGCCTGTTTGCTTATTCCTCAAAAGAAGAAGCAGGAACACTTTTTAGATCCTGACAATTCTACCTCTGAAATGAATATGATCAGTACTTATGGGAATAGGTTAGCTGTTCAAAATAATTACATAAGGTAGAAAATAGATGTCAGTATCCACGGTGAGAGGGGGAATTCCTAGTAAACAAATTTTGCTAAAAGAAGGACACTTAGAGAATAGAGCACAAGGTAACAGTCTAAATTAATACTAATTTCCTCTCCTCCCAGTTGTCATCTGTATTTACATACTTGTTTATAACTTAAGTATTAGAGACAGATCTAGAGTTTGTTTACATGTGAATTATGTCATAAGTTAAATAACTAATATTATATCTGGCTGTAATAAATAATAAATGGAAACCAGTGAATTCTAGACTCATTTTTAGTTTAGCGTCAAATAGTAACCTAGAGGAAAAGGAGATTAATGGCCCAGATTTCCATAGAAGGGTATTTACTGCTGAACTGTTTTCACGCTTCCTCTAAGCTCTATTCTTTGGTACAACATTTCTTGATTTTTTACTTGAGATTTAATCTCGACTTAATTTCTTTTTTAATTTAATAGTTAGCTAAATGTTTCTGTGAAAGTGAAATTGGGAAAAATTAAGTGCAATCCTCAAAACTATTTTAAGTGAAATGAGGGCTTAAAACTTGCAACTTCTTCCCATTTGAAATTTGGCCCGCCATGATGCTTTGCAAACTTTTGGTTGTGATTTACTCTGTCATTTATAAATTATGGCAAATATGCTGGAGCCAAACCTGCCATTAAATAAATTCTCACATAATTCCCTACATTCATTTGTTTCACTAATCATTTACCTTCGGTGCAGCACCTACTAATTTTGTGGTATCAGTTTCCTTATTTAAATTGGTCCTAATTTCTCTTTTTACTTCTGTCCTTTCTTTCCTCATGATAGCTTCTCTTGCCTCTTGCTGCAAGAATGTCTGAGGAGTCTTACTTTGAATCTAAGACAGAGGAGTCAAACAGTGCAGAGATGTCATGTCAGATCACAGCAGCAAGTAACGGGGAGGGCCATGGCATGAACCAGAGTCTGCAGGCCATGATGCTGATGGGCTTTGGGGATATCTTCTCAATGAACAAAGCAGGAGCTGTGCTGCATTCTGGGATGCAGATAAACATGCAAGCCAAGCAGAATTCTTCCAAAACCACATCTAAGAGAAAGGGGAAGAAGGTCAACATGGCCCTGGGGTTCAGTGATTTTGACTTGTCAGAAGGTGACGATGATGATGATGATGACGGTGCTGAGGAGGATAATGACATGGATAATAATAGTGAATGAAACCAGAAAGCAAAGTAATAAAATTGAAAATGTTTGGAAAAATGAAAGAAACTTGCTCTCTCAGTCTGTACAAAAACCAGTAAGGAAGTAGAAAACTAAGCACTGAGTTTGTAGGCCAATCACATTTCTATGACAGTCATTTCTTGAATGATTTTACTTTTTTTTTCTGCTTACAGAAAAATGGGGGGCGGGGGGAATTAAGCCAGAAAGGTATATTTAATGAGTCAGCAGATGTGGTGCCTGATTATAGAAATTTGTGATTCTATTACAATATAGTAGTTTTAACTAATTACATTCTGGCTTTTTTTTTTTTTTAAACAAATACTTTAACGTTTGTATTTGATTTGATTTCATTTATTTAATTGCTCAAGAAGACTTACATTTTGAAAAAGCACTCTTACCTCCTCTAATTCTTCTTTGACACTGATTTTCCTGTAACACACTACATTTTTTTTCTTATGGTAATACACTGCTCTGTCAGAAATAATTGACAGTGACTACAAAATCTAACAATAAAAAAATTGAGATGAAAGAAGGCTATAACAAATACTTCTTCCGAAATACCGAAATGCCAAGAATTTTCGATCCTTAATGGCACAACTACTCACAATAAAACCTGAGAGATGTTCTCAATAGTACATTGAGAGAAGAAATGCTCTAATTTGAAACCAACAGCAGATGTTGTAGGCTTTCATACCAGTGCTAGTCCTGGAAGCTTCCGAACAACACACTGTCATCTAAGGCTTAGTTTATAAAAGGAGAAAGAGATGGTCTTAAAGGGCTACGTGCAGGCTGATACCAAGTGCTGACACAGACCCGCTGTGCACCCCCAGTGTGGCGTGCACATGTTTGTTTTCCAGAGGGGCAGGAGCATCCTGGGTTCTAGATATATGTATAAAGGTTTTAAAGAGGGAACTAAAAGATTATGAAAGGAATAGCACAGATAAGTTAAACTTACTGAGACAGAAGTACCAGATGAAGGGTCCTTTTTAGATCAAATCCAGCCTTCCAGAGTTTTTTTTTTTTTTTCTTTTAACCCTGACTCAGCCATGCCAGTGTTAAACGGAAGTAAATGTAGGTGTTGCTCCAACAACCTAGTTCACCAGAGAAATATTCTCAGAATGTTATATTTGTCAAAGCTTGTTTAAACTGTAAAACACTGATAAAAAAACTACAAAACATTTGTAGTCATATATATGTACGCACACACACACACAACACGCACGCGCGTGCGTGCGCACACACACACACACACACACACACACACACACACACACACACAGGCAAAGGCACAAAAACTTTTTTTCACCCTGTATTGGAAAGAAGTGCCATTCATTTGATGATTAAACTAAAATACTGCTGGTGGTTCTTTTTATGGGAAATTTAAGAAAGGATATCATCATAGATATTATCTAATACTATTTCCAACTATATTCAATCATAAAAAGCCTCTTGAAATTTGAAACATGACATGCTTCTAATCCCTATTAACAGCTGAAAAATATCACAAAATGATCAGTACGCTGTGCCAGCTTTATTTGGAGAAAAATAACTATTAAAATGTTCTGGGTGTGAAATGTAGAACAGTCTATATACCACAGTGAGATAAAGAGAAGAATCCGGAGTCAAATTAGGATTCAGAACTGCTGTGTAATCTGTTAAAAATGACTTAACCTCTGTGTGTGTGCCTGCTCATTTTTGACATGGGAATAAGAACAGGACCCACTTGAAAGGACTGTTGTAAGGATGAAATGAAATAATACATGTAAAGCGCTTAACACAGTACCAGGCCCATGGTAAGTGGTCAGTTAATTTTAGCCAGTGAAAAGATACTAAAAAAATAAATAGTTACAGTAACCTGGAAAACTAAACTGTCAATTTCAAGTCATGTTTGTTGAGTAGTAGGAGATGGAAGTTAAAGTGAATAGCTTTCAGGATAGATATAAGAGAACATTCTTAGAATATAAACTATATAAACAAATTTAATCTGTTGCTCTTTGAAGCCTATGTACCTGAAGCGTTTGCAGGCCCTGCCTCCACGCACAGACTAAGTAAAAACAGAAGGAACAGGTAGACCTTTTCCCTAGAAGATGGGTTCCCTAGTAGCCAATGGGGTACACCTTCTGTCCATGCAAACATACACAGATACGTGCTCACCGCAAGCTAGTCCTGGCGGCACCCAGGCACGGACACATACAGGCATCCTGTCTGTCTGTGCTCAGCAGAGATGTGCTCCCTCCCTCAGGCTGAGCCCCTCAAGGAGAACATCTGGGAGTGCAGCAGAGAGATGGTTTTCAACTCTTGACTTTGCGGCATGTCCAGGTCACTGTGGTCTAGCAACCTGAAGGAGAGAGCCAAAGAGGAAGCAGTTTAAAAGCCTCTTGCACGTCTTTCTGGGTAAAGATAGTTATTCGTTCCACAGATATTCATTGAGCCCTCTCTCTGTGGCAGGTACTGTTCTAGGGACCAGCTAGAGGGGAATCCATGGAGCATCCATGCCAGCGAGCAGAGAGCCTGACAATCAACAAAACAAATGCCTTATGTTATGTAAACGTGTGACAGGTGCATGCTGAGAAGGGGAGCCGAGGAAAGAGGATCACACACAACACACACAGGGGGGTGTGTGGAGTTTACACCGGGCAGGGAAGGCCCCCCTGACAGGGGAATTCTGGGCTGATGTTGGGATCTGTGCACGTTACATAAGAATGTAAACCCTGTCTCTCATAATAAGAATCATCAGCAAAATTAGAACATAGGAACAGAATGAAACTGACATTTTTCTTCATTTACATATAAACCTATTGTAATTACACATAAAATTTTGGTGCATTAATAAAAGGAGCCAATTAGGGCCAAACGTAAAAGGTAATAGGACTCTCTATTCGCAGACCGAGGTTTACCATTAATTAGGTAAGATCTCCCCGATCTCTCAAGTGCTGCCATTTTCCTCACCAGTATTCCAGAGATGGTTGTAGCTCAATACTCTACCGTGAAGAACCTCAGGGATTTAGGATACAGCAGAATTGAAAGCTTCCATGATAGGTGTGAAATTGTTTTCCACCTGGCATTGTATTCTAATTGCCACACAGCATTATTTTACTCTGTTCCAAATCAGTGTCTTTCTACGGTTTCGAACATCCCTAAAAATCTGAATCATATAAACAGAATTTTAAAGGGTTCTCACTCCCGTGAAGATTATGTAGAAGACTTTTAGACTCTATTAGTTTTATTACTTTTTTTTTTAAGATATTTATTTATTTGAGAGAGAGAGAGAATGAGAGAGAGCGAGCACGAGAGGGAAGAGGGTCAGAGGGAGAAGCAGACTCCCCGCCGAGCAGGGAGCCCGATGCGGGACTCGATCCTGGGACTCCAGGATCATGACCTGAGCCGAAGGCAGTCGCTTAACCAACTGAGCCACCCAGGCGCCCTAGTTTTATTACTTTTTAAAAGAACTGTTTATTACATAGAATTTCTAAAGATGATGTTAATTGTGCAGCTTCTAATTCACTTTTCAGACCAGTATTTGAAATGGCAAATTATTATTATCTTTTAAACATTTCATCTATTTATTTGTAAGACAGAGGGAGAGCACAGCAAGGGGAGCAGCAGAGAGAGAGAGGGAGAAGCAGACTCCCCGCTGAGCAGGGAGCCCGATGTGGGGCTCGATCCCAGGACCCTGGGATCCTGACCTGAGCCGAAGGCAGACGCTTAACCATCTGAGCCACCCAGGCGCCCCTGAAATGGCAAATTATTGATGTTGGATGTATTTCCAGTTACTTGACTTAAAAGAATGTACATTTATAAAGAGAGTAATTAAACACTAAGAAATTTAAAGATTCAAAATGATAAACTCTGTAGTAATAATTGTCAGAGCCATACAACGGAAAATGTAACTACTCTTTTTCATCTTTTTTTCTGTATTCAGAAAGTCGATCATACAGATCTTACACTTTCATCTGGGGCCCCTACTGGTGTTTGCGAGTGCTGGGGCAGAGTTTGGGTTGTCACAGGGACTGGGGGTGGTGTGGAGTGCCCAGCGCTAGGGGCAGCCCCACCCAGTAAAGAACTCCATCCACAATACCAACAGCATTGTCCCTCCCCCCACTGAGAAACTTGCAAAACCTGGCAGTTTGAGTTCTACATCTCATTTCCCACCTAAACAAACTTGCTCAAGTCAAAAGATGCAGTTTCAAAATGACAACTACTATACAATATGAATTTTATAGGTTGGTGACATTAAATCCCCACTTGTGGAAAAATGGGTTCTTTCCCCTGAAAAATTCTGGTGGAAACTTTATAAAATAGCAAAATGGATTTGGGGGAGGAGGTCACTCTCCTATGACACTAATTCCAAAATAAAAAAGAAACCCATCACCGAGGGAGGTTAATTTAAAAGGACTTTCTGTTGAAGTAAAGTCATATTTTAATATTCTACATTTCATAACCAAGGGGAAGTGGTTGAAGGCACAGAGCACACTTGTTTTGGATGGTCTGGAAATGTTGAGGGCCGGCGTGCAGCCAGTGATTTTTAACATGCAGCACATTTGTTAGACTTAAGCAACAGCTGAGGTATTCAGAATGGATCCCCATTAAAATCAAGGAATCAGAGGTAAGATGTGGGAGAGAGCCAGAAGGACTTCTCATAGCACTGTGATGTGTACATAACTTTACTTTTCAGCGTGCTGAGCATTTCATAGAAGATCATTTTAAAAGCTACTCTGAGTTAAATATTGATACCCTTTTTGGTTTTTGGTAACACTAGACTCGCTGTGGTCCTGTTAGAACAGGCAGTGTCTCACCACACCACGTTTATGATAGAGCATCATTTTTCTATAATCAGGCACCTTTTGCTGCTTTGGAGTCAGACTGCTTTCCTGTTCTGACTTTAAGCATTGCCAGAGAGAAGAATCTGTTCTGTTCTTTGGGTTGTGGCATAGCCTGCAAGCGGTAGCATTTCTGTATTGGAAAAGGAGTGTGTACCAGGGAACCTGAAGGGCTAGCGACGTTGCTAGCGCCGTTGCCTCGGGCTGCAACTGAGTTGCATTCTGTGGCCTGTGAGGAGCTTTCAGGCATGTGATTACTGACTTTACAACTAGCATTTTCAGCACCTACATTAATTATTTTATATAATGTGCAGACTAGCTTATCTTTTAATGTGAGATACAATACACTGCACATACTGCTTTTGCACTGTTTTAAAGAATTCTGTACTAAATAATAGGAAATATTTATATTCTTTGAGTGTGCGCTTTGAATAGAGGATGGCATTATCACTTTATTTTTTTAACAAAACCTTTTCCTCAACTATTCTATTACAGTGTTATTCTGAGCAAATACTATGCCATATATCTTGTATAATGTTTTATGGAAGATTACATTTCACTCGTGTGTGGTAAGACTACTCATTATCGATTTCGTAGTTGGAATTTGATATTCCAGCACAGAGTCCACAATGTATTCAGAAATCCAAGTTGGTGTCATACATTTCATTTTGATGTGAACTTTTCTTTGCTTTCCTTTGTTTTAAGACTCCATTTTGCAATAAACGTTTTGACAGTAAATCCCTTTGTAATGTGTTGCTGTGTATATTAGATCTTTGTTAGATTGGATTCTCAACATCCTTGGAAGGAATCACTGTCACACGCATCCACACGAATGTGAGCTTTTCTCTCCCAACATCAGTTGGGTATAAATAACGAATTTGCAAAGTGATGGGACAGTCACAAGTTGACTTTTGTTTTTAATCCCCAAAGAACGAAAGGCTTAGAGCTCTCACCCTACAGCAGATACACTGACATGCTAAGAAGGTACAGAAAGCACAAAGGAAATGGTAAACCACGATGTGGTTGGAGATCATTAACTCTTACCTCCGTCTTGCCAAATTCAAACCGTCTTGAAGCAGTGCCTGGCTCCAGCCTCCCTCTCACTGATCTCTGCAAGCCTGGAGCAAGAATTCTGCCGGAGGCATTAGCAAGCTGAATCTATGCCTTTCTCCCGGCATCAGAATCTTGCTGAGCCACCCTCGGAAGGCTCGAGAACTCTTCCCCTCTCCTTTGGACCCTAAAACCATATATGTTGGTTTTGATTAGTTGTCACGTTTACAACTTTTATCCAAGAGATACTTATTTCTCTATTTTGTTTAGCACACCATTTGGGAATTATATACAAACCAAAACACTACAATCCCCCCACTCCCTATAGAGACTAGCCTTAATGCAGGGAAATATTTCTGTAACTCAGTCTATTGTTCCTTGAACTTTTCAAAATGCTCCTTATTTCACATTGGTTTCTGTGATGGGAAAAGGGAATGACACCTTTCTGCAGCTGAATTCAGCTGCCCTGTGAAGACATAAAACTTGTCATGTACCTTCTGTGATCAAATTCAGTTTTAGATTTTCTTCAAGTCATTTTCCTTTCTGCATCATTGAAGCAGGTGAGTGCATGTGACGATTCTGACACGTCAAGTATTTCAGAGGAGGAGAGGGGCAGTCCTGAGGGAACTAGGGCACATGGGTACATACAGAAGAGCAGTGATTTATACCCTTGCAACTTAGCCATAATATTAAAACTCTACACATTCAAATGTAGTGTAACTTGCAGGGTTTTTTTTGTTTTTTGTTTTTTGTTTTTAAATCTGCTTGGCTCCCTAGAGATTTTAACCGTTGCCAGAGAGAATTTAAGCATTTTAAGCAAAGCTGTTAAGCATTTCCCCTTTATCCCCCGAACATGCGCACGCTGCATCCAGTGCTCCAGTAAGGCAAACATGCCCTCCTTCCCTCCTCTCCCTCCTCCCACTGCCAGTGTTTGGCCTTCTTGCTTCTCCTCACCCAGAATCACTTCTCCATTTCTTGCCCTATAGTACCCAGCTCAAACCACCATGCCTTCTGTTCCCCCATCTTAGTCTATGAAACCCTTGCTTTTCCATGCTAAACCCAGAGAACTGAGCATTTTAGTAAATGTACCTTGCAGTTGTATTCATTCAACATGGTTCAACAAAAACTTACCAAGGATTGTTCGCCAGGCACTGAGGAAACCAGCGTGAAGGTAGCCTTGAACTCCTCCATCTATAATCCATATCTATTTCACCCCCAATTAAATTAAAAGCTGCTTGAAGGGAGGGGCATACTTTTCCTAGCAGGGATTTAAGCATGTGAGTTCAAAATATTTGCAGATTAGAAGGATTAACTCACGTACCCTCTGATTTTTCGAGTAATATTAAAAGCAACCAAATTCAACTTTTTTCAACTCATTCACAGAAAAAAATCTCTGTAACAAAGGTTGAAAGACGCTTTGCCATGTTATCTTATGAGCAATCCAACCATTCTGGCAAGATAAGTTAGTTAAAGCTAATGGCTATGGCAAACTTTAATTCAAGACACAGGACACACCAATTTTTTTCAGATTATGTAGGCATGTCTCATTGAGTCTATGGCCGTGGGCATATACTGAAACGAGTAGCTCTCTGGCTTTGAAAATGATGCAGGCCAACGTTCTTTTGCAAAGGCACCTTTCGTGTCTACACCTGATAGGTTAGTTGAGTTTCCATTATAGCAGACTCTGCAACCTGTTTCTTGGGACAGAGTCCCATCTAACTTGTCTTTCATCCATGGGTCCTAATACTTGGTTAATGCAAATGAGTCATTTGGTTAAACACTTAGAAATTCTCCTGTAAGAAGAAGCATGTAAGTCATCTGATTACCAAAGGGTTGCTTTGGAATTTTCTTTAATAATCATGTGATCTTCATGTTGACTGGGAATTCCAAGGGAGGCTCTGGTTTCTGGCAAACGTCAGAAACTCCTTGACTGCCAAGCCCCATTGAGGGAGGTGCGTGTGCCAGGTACCAAGAGAGGACAGTATCAAGATCTACAGTCCCCCTGCCACAGCTCACCAAGTGCAAGGAATTGTTACAGAGAAGCTGGTGCCCATGGTTGGCTTCTGTGGGCACAATGCTTGGAGCACTGAGAAATTCCCCATAAGGTCAGGAACCTCACCTGTAGGAGGAACCAAGCCAGAGCAGCAGCCGAAAGCTGAAATGGGAAGACAAGGGATAAACCAAAAAGACAATGATGATACTGCTTTTGTTTTTCACTGCGTTCGTATTTCCCATGCAGCTGCTGCCCTCCTTTGAGATTGGCTCGTGGACTGAAGACGACGTGGTAAGCCCGCTTCTGTTAACGCCTCGTTTGGCCCGGGCTGGTGGTTCAGACGTTTGTCCACAAGTTACAAATGCAGCCGGAGGGGTCTGGGCCTTAGCAAAGTCTAAGTAGGAGAAGTTGACAAATTCCTTGTTTTTCTATTTTTAATGCAGTAATGATTTAAAATAAGGCCTCAAGAGCAAAGCAAGTATCTCTTCAAATCTTACAAGAGGATTCCACCTCCCTATTTGCTCTGAAAGGTATTCCAGAATACTATCATGAATACCAATGACAGTGTTAAAGGAGTGGTCCAGGATACCAAATGAACATTTCTGAAAAAAAAAATCTGATCTTAAATTTTCCTATAATACCAGGGATGGACTTGAACCACAGTGGAGAAAGATCTGGTAAAGGCAGTGCTAGCTGGGGTTCTGCGGACCTGGGTTTCCTTCCTACCTCAGGCCTGTTTGGAAGTGACAGGTTCATCTTTACTCTGGCCTTCCCAAGGAGGAATGGCCGCCAGCTCCCAGACATTCTCTGCAGCCAGAGGGTGAGGACGGATTATTTAAGTCCAAAGGAAGTTCTATACCTTACACTGGGGTAGAAACCCTAAGAGGTAATCCTTCTTAGCCTGTTGCATCTGTTTCTTTAGTGAAAGGTCCACAAAATTCTTGATCAGAGACTTCAGGGGCTTACGCCTGTCCAGGTCCACTTTATATGCTCGAGGTTATCATTATATGAAAAACAGCTGCAATGCCAGGCCGCAGGGAGCCCCTACCCCAGGGGACAGACCGGATGCCACAGGGTACAAATGCACTACTGGAAACTCTTGGGAAGGCGTGTTTACCTAACTCAACCTGGTTTCTGGACTGGGGCATTTTCCTCTCTGCCTAGTGTATTCTGGTGAAGTACGACTATTTTCAGCATTAGCTAACTTCTTTGGCTTATAGTATAGGGTGTAAGAAAACTTGGCACCACTTGTCTCCACTTCTTCCCATTCGTTGGGCCTCCTTGATTGTAAAGTTCCCACCAGCCCTGCTTCACAAGGAAAAAGAACTTAGGGTCTCCTTTTTCATGGGCCTGGATAGAATCTCTTTATCCCCAGCTGCAAAGTTGGCCCATCTCATTTGAGAAGAAATTTTTTTAAAAAGCACTGAGCTCTAACAGTTATTTTTAGTCTTTTCTCTGAGGTCGAGTGGTTTTGAAGCCATGTAAATAAAAATCCCAGGGTTAAGGGCTCCCCAGAGAATTGCTGGGACTGGGTCTGGCCTCCCTTCCATCTGTGTGAGAGGCTACCAGTAAACACGTGCCGAGTGAAATTCAGAGACTGAGGGTCATTGGGTCCAACTTCATTCTCTACAGGAAGCTCTGAGCTTTAACCTGTCTCGGGCCACATAGCTACTTCCTGACCAGGCCTAGAACACAGGGCATATTCTGCCCACTCCTCTATCCACCGCTGTGTGGTCCCTGTTCCTCATACAATTCCCGGGTAAACCAGTACCTCTCAGCAACCCCAGGGACCACCAGCACATAAAGAGAAAAATCATTATAAGTAAGAACCTTCTTGAAGGATTTTTAAAAATTTCCCAGATAAGGAGGAAAACCAACATTCCCTTAAGTGTCCCAAGACTTCCACAGGGAGGGATATCTCCTACTTGAAAGCTTAAAGTTTTAAAACCAATAAAGAGAATGTCTTTCATTTTACCTTTGTGGCTGAGTCAGAAATTTACAGTGCAAAATTACAGATATTTTAATCTATTGAAAAGTGTGTTTTACTGTGAAGTCAGCTACTGACCACGTGTGAATCTTCAAAACCATATATGTCCTCTCTTTCACAGTATTTTTGGGTTCAGCAGCTCGTCAGAAAAGGCAAGTGGAATAACTTAACCTTCTTAATTCATGCAGTTAACTTTGCTCTGGACAGGATTTCTTCTAATGTTCTGCCTTCTAATCCCTTCCTTCAGGAGACTCTTCAGCAGAGATGAGCGTATATGCAAGCTTGTTTAAGGAAAACAACATTACAGGAAAGCGACTGCTGCTTCTGGAGGAAGAAGACTTGAAAGACATGGGCATTGTCTCCAAAGGGCACATCATTCACCTGAAGGTACCTCAGAGAGGGAAGTCAACGATCTTTGCTGAGCACCTACCCTGTAGCAGACCCTGTGCCAGAGGCTGAGGGTACACACGCAAGTGCACTGGCTATTATAATACTGAATACCTCCACACCAGCTGCTAATAGCTGCCATCCCCATGGGACCCCTACTCCCTCCTCATGGGCCAACAGCAAAAGGGTTAACACCTGGCACAGCAGAAGTCACCTAGATACACCTGAGCATCGCTCCATGGCCTCAGGAAATCTCCAGTCTCGTAGAGAAGATAGTCGTTGATCGTGCAAGAATGGTCAAATGACAGTTGTAGGAAATGCCACAAAGAAGGAGTGAGGGTGGGCGAGGACGGCCTTCCGCGGAGAGGCCGAGGCGGAGAGCGGAAGGACGAGCAGCCGCGAATCGGGTGAAGGGGACGCTGGCGAAGAGGTGCTCCAGGGGTACGGCACTGCCGGGGGGGGGGGAGGCCGCGGTGTGGGACAAAGCTTAGTGTGCCAGAAGACCTGGAAACATGGCGGTGGGGGGCCTGCGGGACTGCCATCCACCCAGGAGGCAAGGAGGCGACCTCATTTAAAGCCAGAGGCTAGGTATCCACTGGGAGTCCCTGAGGATGCTGGACCTGTCCACGGGCTGAGCCAAGCCACCGTAGCACCTCACGTCGTGGGGACACGACTTCAGTTGGCCATGTCTGTCATTCTGACCTGGAACTGACACCACCACGTGGGGATGTCATCATTTTCTCAGGAAATCCTAACATGTCCCCTGAAACTGAAGTCTTGAACACTTGCAAAGCTAAACCTGTTTTTGTTGCTGTTGCTTTTCCTTTTTCTTTTTCTTTTTTTTTTTTTTTTGGTAGTTTAGCAACCAGATCTGTTTGTTTTGTCTTGTTCTTTAGTTACTCAAACCAAATAATTGCTGGCATCTGTGTGGACATTGTTATTAGTCAGAGGTCTGTTTCAAGAGAGATCTTAGGATACAATCAGTTTGTTCCCTGAACCTCCTCAACCACAGTGTGGGTGGATGGAGGAGGGGGCACAGGGTAGAAAGAAGAGAAATCAAAGAAGGAAATGTAGAAAAAGCAGCTTCTTAGCCAAATCCACATCTCACCAAGTCTCTACCAACATACCAACTACTTGCCCCTTTACTTTGGTTAGAGCCACCGATGTGGCCTTTCTAAAGAAATCCCCTCTAAGGTCCAAAGACAACCCATCTACCTCTATTCTGTGGGTCCTGGGCCCATGCAAGGAATAGCCTTACAGCCCCTCAGCACCCACTGGATGATGGCTTAGCCTTAACCACACTGTCTTTTCCCTCTAAGGATATGGGTAGGAAACCTCGTGCATAAACATACATCTCAAAGGCTGGCAAGTAATTTAATCTTGACCTCTGGGTATGGGCACGTCCATCTTGAAAAGCTAAGCTGGCTTAGATGGGCTGTGGTAGGAAAAATTATTTTCTCTAGTGCAGAGAAGTTTCAGGGTTCCAGCAGAGCAATGTGGTAAACCTTGTCCTATTTGGCAGAAGACTTATTTGTCTCTTGATGCCCCCACGTCCCCTTCCCCTCTGCCATCTCTGATAAAGGACCCAACATTCCTTAAGGAGCTGTCAGGAGGAAAGGGGGTGGGCAAGCTGTAAATCACAAAACCATAGTGATTTAAATATCCCGAGTTGGCCTAGGACAAAGTGCCCCCTCCGAGCTGGTTGGTATCATTAGGGCAAGTGATGTCCAAACTTACTATTGTTCAACAAAATGAGGCAATACCTACTAACCGCAAGACTGGGTCTGTGCACATACCGAGGAGAATCCTGCCCTTCAGGAGCGTACGTCCCCAGAGAAGAGAGAAAACGTGTACATACAACTTCTCATAAGAGTCTTGGCAGTTGGGAGCAAAGGAGCTAATCTCTACCTCTCCTTGGGAGGGGCTGTGTGGGGTGGCAAGAGGGAAAACTTCCTGAAGTAGGGTGGACCCCTGAGCTGGATCTTGGAGAAGGGCAGAATTTGAAATGTAGACAGGAGCAGGAAAGGCAAGAATGTGAATCCAGACAGAATAAGGAGTTAAGAGAGAAAGAAACAGAAGAGATTGTAAAGGAGCAGAAAAAACAGGTCCAATGCAAGGAGCAAGAGGTGGTTCTGTCGATGGAAGCCTCAGTGGCGGGTAGGCTTCATGCCACAAAAGCGGGGGAGAGGCGAGGCCAGACCCTGGGCAGCTCAGGGGGCTTCAGGCCAGGGGTCTGGAATTAGACCAGCTCTGGAGAGGACTGGAAGTTTTGAGAATTGACATGTTTAAAACTTTGCTTCTGGAAGTTGTGAAGTGGATTAGAAAGGAGAGGCTGGGTTTTGAAAGACCGGTTCAGGGGTTATGAGGCAAAATAATAAGGCCTAGCTAGTGTCATGAAAATGTGAATAGAGAAGGGAAGGATTCCACGGGGAAGAGATCTCTTTGCAGGTTCAAGAAGGAAAGCATTGTGAACACACGCCACAACATGGAATAACCTCAGAACCACCATGTGGAGTGAAAGAAACCAGACACTAAAGGTCACATATTGTAGGATTCCACTTATATGAAATATCCAGAAGATAGGTAAATCCATCGAGACAGAAAACAGATTAGTGGTTGCCAGGGACTGGGTGGAGGAGGGAATGGGGACTGATTACTAATGGGCACAGGGTCCCCAAATGTTTTGGAACTAGACAGAGGTAGTGGTCACAAAGCATGGTGAAGATACAAAATGCTGCCGATTCAGCACACTTTAAAATGGTTAATTTCATGGTAGTGGTTTGCACCTCAATAAATAAATAAAAAGAAGTAAAGCACAGCTGCACGTACACGCCGGACCACGCACAGTCTTCCAGCTGGGAAGCTTTCTCTGTTTGATGGCTGATCCGCCCAGGAAGTAGGAAAAGGAGGAGAGAATGGTGTCACAGATGCCAAAGGTTGAAAAGCTTCATAAAAACAGAGTCTAATGCTGCAGAGAAGCCAAAGAACACATGCATAGAGAAAAAGCCCTCACTGGAAGCAGCTGGTTGGGATGGGGTCAGTGCAGTGGTCCTCTGCTCATGAAGCAGTGTCTGCCTTGAGCTCCAAAAGAAGGAGCAGGCCAATTATCTGTGGGGGAACCCAAGACTCCCCTGAAACTCATGGGTGAGAATGCTTATGCGCATAAAGACAGTTCCCAGAGAGGGGAGTCTCAGAAGTCAGACATATGCATCGTCCACCTGCCTGCCAAAACCATGGCTATGTTACTGGCCACTCGTGGGGGGCTCAGCCAACATGTGGCACTCCATTCAACTCAGCTGGGTCATGGGTATTTCTAACAAATAAGCTTATATGACAGAGAAAGATTAAGGGGAAAGGACGACGGAAGCTTGCTCTGGGAGATCTGTATACACTCATGGCGATATGAGGATAAAGAATGCTTTGAGCTGGGCCTCTGGGGGCAGGACATCAGGTGAATACTCCAGACTAAAGGAGCCCCCCCTCCTGGTACCTGTCAGACATCACGCACACGCACACGCACACCCGCACACACACACCCCCCACGCGCGCGCACACCCCCCCACACACACACCCCACGTGCACGCGCACACCCCCCCACACCCCCCACGCGCGCGCACACACACGCGCACACACCCCCACGCACACGTACACGCACCCACACACCCACCCCCACCCCCCCACACACACCCCCACACACACACCACCCCCACACACCACCCCCCACACACCCACCACCACCCTCCAAGGGTGAGAATGTGCCCTCCATTCTCTGCTCTTTCACTAAGGAAAGCACAGTCATTTCTGGGTACTTTCACAGAGAGACTCTCAGCCCTTATATGGTAGGTCATCAAAGTGAACAGTCCTTCTGCCTACCCTTTTGCCACTCGGTTGCCCCTTTCAGCCTGTCTCAGCACCCTTCTCCCTGTGCCCGGAAGCCTTCATGTGGAGGGACCATGTGGAAGGAATGGGGCTGAATAGCCGTAAGTGTTCATTACATTGTCAAGTGTCAACAGCTTTCATTTCACTTTGAAAAATGCATCTAATTTTTCTCACATTAGCACTTTTTTTACTCTCTACGTGATATGTTCAGTTCACAGAAAAGCTGGATTATACCTGATGAGTATAAAAAAAAAATCATAATTTAAATTGTCCTCCTTTCCTTTAAGAGTTCTTTGTACTCCATTGGGGGAGGGCGTGTTGGACACATACCCATAGAAGAGCCCTTACAATGCAGTAAACCCTTTAGCGAGATTTCAGCCTTGATGAAAGTCTCTGGTGATATATTCATGTTCTTTGTTGTTTTTCCCACAGTTACTCAGGGCAACGACTGCATTCTGTACACTAGAACATTAACTTGTCACGAGTATACCCTACCAGGGCTTGAAGAGTGGTTTTATTTATTATGTAGTCTGAGATTTAACATCTTTAAAATATCTTCCTGTTCCATTAAATAATTACAAACTACCTATAACACTTTGAACAATCAGTTTTAGTCTCCATAGATGGTGGATAGTAACATCCCCAAGATATTTTATGGGCTACATAAATAAAGAATGTCTTTATATGTGCACAGTAATTTTAATCCTCTCGGCACTATTGGATCATTAATAAAGTCATGTGTTTTGTTTGTTTGTTTTTTTTTACAGTCAGCCATTGAGAAACTAACCCATGATTACCTAAACTTGTTTCACTTCCCACCACTAATTAAGGTAAGAAAGGTTTTTTTTTTTTCTTACCGAGAATGTCCCATTTCATTGATGTATGCACCTGCCACATCCACACCTCAATTTGCCAATGTCGGGAACTGTTGTTTGAAGTGAAATTTAATCTTTATCTAACAAAAGGCCCTTTGAGTGAAGCTTAGGATGTACATAAATTGAACATGCTTGATTCCTGCAAGTTGAAATATTAACAATATATTTGTGATAAGAACAACACGTCACCTTAGTGGCTAGGGGATATAAGTACTAACACTGTGGCTTAGTACAGTGGCCTCCCACCTGTCTCTGGAGACCTTTGTCCCACACATAAGTCACTAAAGGAATTCACACCCTAGGGCTCTGGATTATCTATCACTAGCACTAGGGCGGGGAGGTGGGAGGTTTATTGTTTGAATGATATGTTAGTATATTTGACATATTATTTTGAATATAGTCTAAAGGTATATGGCATATTTTCTTATACAATTAGTAGATATTTGCAATTAATACACAGAACTCTTCTTGCTCACTAACTATGGTTTTCCATCTCTAAGCTCCTGAAGGTTCATTCTGTTCCTCTTCTTGGCCCTTCATCCTCATCTGCTCTAGCAAGCACACAGCTCCTCTCTGGGAATAGCTTGCAAATATCTTGAGTGTTATGAAACTCTCAGAGTGAAGTCTCCTAGTGCATCTCTAGGTGTTAAGTGCATTTCTAGGGTCAGACTGCACAATGCAAGATGCATTGTGAAACCCTGTAAGATGGTGACATTCAGTTTGTCGCTCGTGAGATAAATCATGTGGAAATGTTCTCAAAGGCTTAAGGTGTCATTTCTCTTGCTTTAAGTAATTGTAATTTGGAGCTTAATCCAAAATAACGAAACGTGAATCAGTAGGTTAGAATGGAAACACTAGTGCTGAGAAATCATCTCTTTTATATGAGAAGTAAAAATAAAAACACAACGTACCATCTAGAATAAATGGTGCTTGGTTTTTCTGTTTTAGGACTCAGTAGATGAACCTAAAGAAAATGAGGAAAAAGTTGTGAACCTTGAACTTGTTTTTGGTTTTCACTTGAAACCAGGAACCGGCCCACAGGTAAATCACATTTTAAATCCTTTGGGTAAATTTCAATCTAATTTACTCTTTTTCTCTCTCGGAACTCTGTGGTTTCATATACCTCCCTCCTGCCCCCATCCAGCCGATAACTCAATTCTGAGTAAATTTAGGGGCTTTATAAAACACAATTTGGCTAAAAAGCTGCCAGTCACATATGTAATCCAGTCTTGGAATCTTACTCTTGTTTAGCTGAAGAGTCCTGTGTGAGGCCACCCAAACCATCAAGGAAACTCACAACAAAGCTTGGGGTGGGGTGGGGGGGGGTTGGGGCATATCTGAGTGATTGTTCATGCTGCTGGGCTTCGAGCATCCCATCTTCGTATTTTTGTTTTAGAATACTGAAAGTAAAATGACACCGAGAGTAGAACTATAGGCAATATGGAAACCCAAATTACCAGCTCGAAATAGGACAGCAGGGCATTTGACCAGCACTCATTCAGTCAGGCTTTCACTTTATGTTAATTTTAGAGTATGGCACAGTTATTTGACCCAGACGGCAGATGAACTGGAATCACAACAGGTCTATGTTGCTTTGGATTCCTGTAAACAGGTAGTCCTGACGATAACTCCTATTCATTGACCACTTACTGCGTTCCAGACACAGTAGAACAGTACTGAGGTGTGGATGCTACTTCCCCCCCACGTTACAAATGAGGGACCTGAGGCTCCGTAGGGTCCATGACTTGCCCCAGGGTGAGCGGGCTAGCAAGCAGCAGAATGAGGATTTGAACGCAGGCCTCTGGGACCCCAGAACCAAGCTCTTACCTTCTGCACCACCTGTACCTTTCTTCTGAGGCAGACAAGAGACCTGGTGCATACAACTCCTTACAGCCCCTTGCCAGCTGCTCCGGCGGGGCTGCTGTAGGCAGAACTGGTCCACGGGCCCGCCGCCCAGCACACCGCACTTATCCCAGGCCGCTCCTGTAACGCGTGCTTGGGAATGACTGGAAGTGGTTGGGAGGGGCTGAGTGTCACCCAGGGCTTCAAAAGATACACTTTCTAGACACCTGACCGAGCGTCCTGCCTGCGCCGGCAGGTCTGCTGGTGCTTCTGCTGAATGGAAATCTTCACCTCCCTAGTTCGCCCCATAGGAGCTGGTTGAGCGAAAACTGCTGTGACTCCAGGTTGCTTGTATACGGACACTTTCCTTTCTTTCCTCAAGGGGGTCACTGTGTATTTGTTCCTGTTGTTAGAAGCAGCTACAGAAAGAGGGCCAGGAGAGGCAGATCCTCTCCCTCCAGCAACAACCAGGCGCCCTTCTCACCCTGAGATTCTGTAGCTGTGGGCACTCCCAAGTCCATGTGATGGCAAACAAATTATATATTTTAACCTGCCTTCTTTGATATCCTCAACTCCAAGGCACTTAGTACTCGCTGTTTAAACCATTTTATGGCTTATAGGTAGTAAAAGAAGAGGGACAAATTCTCTTGAGAGAGACTTGTCAAAAGCAGTCTCAACCAAGAAAATCATTTTCAGTTAACAAGGAAATGACTTGTTAATGTGGAAAACTAAAAAATCCATCTTTTTGGATTTTTTTAACGTGGGTGGTATAATTGATCTTTGAGACCAACAGTGGTCTGTTTTTGGCCACAGTTGTGTAGACTTCTTGAGCCAGAGGTTTTTACAAGGCCTAATGTCACTGCAATTTTTGTCAGTCTGCTGGTACTTGATCATGCCTACAGAGTAATAATTTCAACGATGCATTCAGCAGACATTTACTGAGGATCTGGCTCTCTGCGAGATGGCCAGAATACAAAATCAAAAAGTATAGTCTCCGACTTGCAAGAAGATTGGAAGAAATCTGATTGGAAGAAACAGACAAGATCAATGAATGGTTGTAGTACAGAATGATGCTTTTTTTTTTTTTTTTTACAACATCAAGCACATCATTCAATGGAAGCACACTGGATGTGCATTGAAAGCAGATGCAGAGAGGGGTCAGAGAGGATCTTAAGGTCTTTTTGGTAGAAGTGAGGCTTCAACTAAAATTTTAAAACCATTTGGAATTATTCGGTAGGGAGAAGACAAGGAAGGCAAAAGGAACAGGATATGCAAAAGCTCAGAAGCCCAAAGCCGCGAACACACAAGGGAGCTCTTCTTTGGGCGAGTTCCTATGGGACCTCACAACTCACCTCCAGCAGCACTGCCTCTGAGACTTAGCATGAAGCCGGTGAACTAGTGCGGTGAGAGTTAAGGCCAGAACAGTGGCTGGCAACCAGTAAGAGAGCTATCTTCAGTGCTAAACCAAGGAGTGTGAAGAGTTTTAAGCAGGGAGTAGATGGGATCAGATTTCTGTTTTTAAGAGATAGCTCTCAGCAGCACAGGGGAGGATGAACTGGGAAGGACCAGGCTAATGTGAGAAAGACTGGGAGCGGGAAATGCAGACAACCCGGTTAAAGGGGCCGAGGAGAGGAGGCGATGGCAATGCCATGGAAATGCCACGAGTCCAAGGACTCCAAGATGGAACTGATCAGCCTGGGTCACCCGCTAGTAATGAGGGGGAAGGGGGAGGGGCCAGGATGGTGCTGAGGTTTCCAGTGTGGGCAGCTGGACAGACGATATTATAATGTAATAGATCGAGTGAAATGTACAAAGTGGATGTGATGCCCTGGTGCTAAAAGTATAAAGAAGTGACTGGAATGGATGAGATCAACCAGGAAAAGCTTTTTTGGAAGGGGTGAGTTTTGAAACGAGACTTGAAGAGGTTCATGGTCATTTGCAAATAACTTCTTGAATATAGTATTTAAAGCTGATGCTTAGAGATTGCTTCTTTCTAAAGAGCTCAGGTTATTTCATAAATGTCATCTCATCTATCCCCCTGGCATTTCTGTGAGAGGCGTAAGGTACAGTATTGCCATCACTGATCAGGGAACAGCAAGAGGGAGCTGTTTGAGCAGCCTTAGGTGAGGCGAGGACAGAGCTCAGACCAGAAATTACATCTTTATCATTACCTTCTTCTTAAACATGTGTTAGCTCTCATACCTGACCCAAGATATTTAAGCCATCTGTAAATTTTCATAAAATAATCCTAGAATAAATTACTGTCCAGTTCTAAACTACCCAGTTATGCTAGCCTATATATATATATATATACCCCAGCATCATGAAACATTTTCCCAAAAATGTGCTTTGAACTGAAATTCCAAGTCCCCACATGAAAACCTTGTTACCTTGACCCTTAAAGGTGGAACCCAAGAAAAAAAGAGACATCCTCAAAATCCCAACTGAGTTCTCATAAACCCATCTTCACAGAAAAGGTGAAGCCTTTCAGTGACTAGAATAGTTACAAGAGGACACTGGCGCTTTGCAAGTTCTCTCCAAACCTGGGCCTGCAAAGCAGGGAGATCTGCTTGACCATTTCGCCTTTTCTTTTACAAATAAAACGAAAAATGCGTTCTAATTACAGCCACTGGGAATAATATAGGACAGTGACTTTATCATGAAAATGGTAGCTACATTTTCCCATTGCATCTGAGAAGGCCATTTTAGTAACTGACCTGCTAGGAGGAGAGAAAGAAAATACGACCTTGGACACAAACATACAAATACGTGTAGAGGAAAAAGCCTTTCGTTGTAAGACCTGTCAGCCTTTTGTTCTAAGAATTCAGATACAATTCTTTTTTTTTTTTAGCCTCATTTTACAACCAGATGGATTCTGGCACAAAAGTAAGGTTGATTTGCTCAACTGAGGAAAGCCATTCACATCTGAGTGCCTGTATGCCAGCTAGAGTGGCTCAGTGCCACTTCGAGATGCCTTGCTGTGATCCGTCTTCCTGCCACACCCTCTGGAGAGCAGGACCTCAGCAGGCTAAAGCCCCATACATACTTGGAGAATTCTCACACAAATGAAGTAGGCTTTTTTTCTCTCCTTTGTGGGACAAACTAGCAGGGAAAATACGATTGGACCAAATTAAATTAACAATAAGTGAGAATGGTTTTACTCATGTATTTGACCTATTTCTAAAGAATAAATTATTAATTTAAATAATGCTATATGTTGAGGCAACTTCAAGTTGTGCCAGTGGAATTGGCAGAGATGGGGTCTTTCTCAGCTCAAAATTTTCCCATGCTCAGGCTTGAAATGCTTGATGATGATGATTATTTCATACCTCTGCCAGACAGTGTGGTAAGTGCTCTACAAACATTTTTCTCATGTAATTGTTACAAGCCACCGTCCCAGGGAGCGTCATCCCTGTATCACTGTCCGGGAGGAACTGAGAAAGGGAGAGGTAAAATTCCTTACCCAGAGGCCCCACCCATTTAGGGGCAGATCCAGTCCAAGGACTCAACCACTGTGTCATACTCCCCTTTCTGGAAAGTATCATCATCCCCCAAAATAGGCATATTGGTAATAAAAAGATAATTTGGGGGGATCACTTAATATTAAATTACCACTTTTTTTGTGTGTGGGAAATGCCTTGTGTTTTGTCATCTAAGGCCTTCTTCGACTTGGCACAGAAGGCAAAAGGCTTCCAGAATCTCACCTCCATGTACCACCCCCTCCAGGGTGGCAACCACCCTTTTTTACTGACATATTCAGCTCCATAGAGTTTATTATTACATCTCGTATAAACTCGCCAGTCAAGAATATTGATTCTGGGGGTGCCTGGGTGGCTCAGTTGGTTAAGCGTCTGCCTTTGGCTCAGGTCACGATCCCAGGGTCCTGGGATCGAGCCCCGCATCGGGCTCCCTGCTCGGCGGGGAGCCTGCTTCTCCCTCTCCCTCTGCCTGCCACTCCCCCTGCTTGTGCTTTCTCTCTCTCTCTCTCTCTCTCTCTCTCTCTCTCTCTCTGACAAATAAATAAAATCTTAAAAAAAAAAAAGAATATTGATTCTCAGATTGTCAAGGAATAAACTATCAAATCACCCAGCAGTTTTCTCACCAAGAAACTTTCTGAGACTGTGTCTTAAAAATTCAAAAGCAGGGTTACGAAGGAACTATCTGGGGAGTCGTGCATTCCTTGTGCGTGCTGGACAATCACTGACTTTGCCCCTCGAGTCCTACTTCCCTCCTTCTCCCCAGTGAGGCGCAAAACTAGTGGGTCTAAGTTGAAAGCCATGACAGTCGGAGGGGAGCCTGGGAAAGCAACACCCCGTCTCTCCCAGCACCCTGGCTCCAGCAGACCCCGAAAGAGAGACAGGCGTCTGGACTCTGGTACTTCCTACCAGAGGACCACCACTTCGGATTTTCTTTTGAGCAGAATTCTGAAGGAGCAAGTGAATGGGGAAGAGAAAGTAAGAGGAACATTTTGAAGGCGTGGAAGCCTTCCAATAGGCCCCCATCAGAGCAGAAGCCCTTTTCTGTCCGTCCCTCTGGCTCCTTCCACACGCCTGACAGGCAGCACCTGGGCCCCTTCTCCCACACCTCACCAGAAGCAATTCAGTCAATGGTTCTGCTTCTCCACTTGTTTCACCTAGAGGTTAGAAGCCCTGCTTTTTACAAATACCTCCCACCTACTACTGTGCTTTCAGGTCTTTATTAGTGGATTGCTTATAAAACGTTGCATTTAATAAACTTAATTGAATCTCCAGGCCCTTTCTCAGAGTACTGTAAATATAAAAAAACTGTCAAATAGGGTTTTTTTCCTATTGTATAATTTTTATAAATGGATAGATAAACATGAATAAAATAAGGCACAAAGAAAAGGATTTTGTAAGGAAGTGAAAAGCCAACACTTTTTGTAAATTTCAGAACAGCTACACACTGTACTTTACTTTGCTGTATCTTGCATTTATTAAAAATGCAGTGGAAGGAAGTTTATTTCCCACGACTGACTATCTTTCAGGGGAAAAAAAAATATATGTACACATACGTGTTAGTGTGCCTGAGTATATGAGCTTGCAGTAGCAGGGTTCTATAAGAAATACAACTTTTAATTGACTGCAAAGGAGCAAATGCAGCTCAGAATATGACTGCATGACTTGCTCCGCATTTCTAATAACAGTGGGGCTATGCTTCCCCAAATGGGTCAAGCTGCTGCCTACAGAACCAGAGCAGAACTGCTCAGTACATATTTGCTGATAGACTGATAGTCACATGTAGAAATGGCACACCAGAAAATGTCTAACAATGGGAGGAAACAGCCCTGACTTGTAGAGTTTGCAGATCGCTATGGTACAAATATTTTTACCACGGCCAATTTCAGGTTACCAGTCTGATGCCACTGAACTTGAAGTTGGGAAGAGGTTTGAGCAACCATCTCGTGAGGGCGGCTCCAGCATACTGTGACTGGATCACTTGTGGTCTTCTTAATCAAGACCCCGAATTCCTTTTAGAAAAGTGAACAGCAAGGAAGTATACATGATAAAATACAGGTTTGACTACATGACAAACACATTATTGTTGGTTTCCAGCTGTAATAATATGTGTAATTAGCTCACAGAGAGCTCCAGTTTCCTAGTGAATCCATAGTTGACTCAGGTTTCCATGGGTTGCCATTGGTTCATATAGATAGAATGACCATATTGTATGAATCAAAAATTAGGATTTGAGTTTGTAAAGAGCGGGATAGACTTATGGAGACAGAGAAACAAAATTTAAATTTGTGATTGTCTTTTTAAAATGTTCCGTCATAAGAGAGGACATCTCTGCCTTTAGAAGCAGATTTTCCAAAGCCATTGAGGATCACTGCAGAGAGAAGACCTTAATAACTCACAATAACTTGCGTTTTCTGAACCAAAAATTAGGTCTCGAGAATAATCAACTATAACAGGAACTGATTATTTGAAATGAAATTAAAAGCACTGCATCAGAAAAGCAAAGATGTATGACAACTATATCAATCCTGGACATCAGGATTTGGGTTGAGAACAGCTCATTGTCAAAAGACAATGCCTACTAATTAGGCCAGTGTTGTTGGTCTTTTTTTTTTTTTTCCCAAAAGTCGTAATTTTTGGCATCACCTCTGAAGTCATAGGAAGGGAGGAGAATTTAGCAGTCAGAAAAACTGTTTTTATATTTTGAGTGTCCTGGGTAAAAGTCAATTTGCAGCCCATTTGCCCGCATTTAAAAAAAGCTTATGCAGTAATTAGGTACGCTAGAACACCTTCTATATTGGTTAAGAAACCCAGTCTTGAGAATAGATTCTTAATTATTCAAAAATCAATAGCAAGACTTACTATTTTTTCTCCAAGATGAATACCTAGTACCTTCCAATTCTAAAGAGAGTAAAAAAAAAAAAAAAAAAAACCCTAAAACGAAAAAGCCCTTTCCAAACATGTCAGCTAACATCTGAACCATTTCAGGTAGTCAAGTGTGTAATGCATCATATGAAAGTATGTCTCACTTGATTTCTTTCACTTTAACATCATCCCTAAAGTCCCTTTTTCATATATAACTCCAATAACAAGCCCCCAAAAGGCAATATAACAACCTATCTCTACTGGTGTCTAGTTGGCACCAATCTGCCCTGACCTTAGACACAAGCCATTGTTAAGGGTATAACGCATTTACATATTTTGCAATAAAACATCAGTTATTTGCATTACTGTGTCAAGTTTTATTTGATTCTTTCACCTAAAAATGACTCATTTTCCTTTCTTGTATTTTAAAAACCAACTACTCTAAGCTTGTTTGAGAATAATCAAAAATTGCCCATTTAGCTAGAAGTCATTTTCTTTTCAAAAGGCAAATGTTATTTAATCTTTCAGCTGTTCATTGTGCCATCATAAATACTTTCTTTTCAGCACAGTTGTGGGGACTGAAATGAGCCCGCTAATTGCCTCCCATTCCGACTGACATGTGGTGGTTTAGTGGAAAGAGAACACAGCGGGGAGAAGGAAATAGAAGGCTGAGAAAATGAGAGCTAATTATTTTCACTGCCTCATGTCAGGCTCTGTGTCAGCCTTGTTTTTACAAACTGGAAGGTTGAGCACTAAATAAAACAAACCGGCGTCATGTTTTTATATACTGGCAGTGTCATGGAAGCAGCTGCACATCTCAAAGACAATATAATGCCTGCGTTCGCATGGACACCATCTGACAGACACTGTGAGCCACGGCTAATGAGGACATCACAGTGGTGCCAAGTGAAAGGTGCTGAATTATGTATGATTCTTCATCAGTACAGCAATAGTCCTGTACATCATTATGAGACATTGTTTTGCTGAAGAGATTAAAACATTCTTAGTTCCAGACCCTGCAACCTATACGCGCTGAAAGAGGTTATTAATGGAATTTTTAGGGAGAGCTTCTTGTGGGTTTCTTTTTGGTTGAAAAACAAATCTCGTGGGACAAAGCCGTGATGGGTCATGACACCGTATAGATAAAGAAGAGAAGCAAATTAACCGTACTTGCATTATCTTCTTTTTAAAGGCAGCATAATAAAATAGAGAGTAACGGGGTTATCCATAATGATAAATAACCCAGGTGCTTTCACGGGATGTTCCACTCTCCTGCCTTTAAAACAGCAGGTTTCAGCAGCTGAGCTACATAATAGCAACGCATGTAAAGGAGCCTTCGGAGGCCTAAATCATCAACATCTTACTACTTTTAATACCAGCATGACCAACAGTTCTACCGCATTTTTATTTCATCTCATGTTACTTCTTACATTTTCCAACAGTCACCTGCTAGGAGACTGTCTCCCTTTCTCCCCCTCTTGAATCTTACAAAGTTTATTCTGACCGCTATTTTATATTTTAAAATGTTTCCTCTGTACAGGCCTTTCTAAGGTGGAGGGGCCTCTCTGCTAGAATCACGAGCAATCTCTGGTGATTTTGCTTTTTCTCCATCCATGGTTGGGGTGGGGGGCGTGGAGACGGAGGGGGGATTTTAAAACTCAGTGTCTTTACCATTAGACAAGGTATGCCCAGAACCTAAGTCCCAGCCCCGGCACAGCTACGTGACCTTGCCGCAAATCTCTGCATTTTTCTGAGCCTCAGTCTACTCATCTGTAAAATGGAGATAGGGCTATCTACAACAGGGTAAGGCTGGAAGGGATTAAGTAACATGGACAAATATCAAAACCACCATGCCGAGTGAAAGAGGCCAAACAAATACAAGTGCTTACTGTACAGTTCCAATTTGGTCAGGTTCTAGAGCAGGCAAAATGAATCTGTGGTGATAGAAATGGGAAGCGTGGGTACCTCCACTTGTGCGGGGAGCATCCCCTGGGAAGGGACATGAGGAGACTTTCTAGGGTAGTGGGACTATCTCGTTTGTTTGTGTAGTTACGCTGGTGCATACAGTTGTCAAAATTCACTGCTTGGTGTACTTAAAAATCTGTGCATTTTATTGTTTGCAAAGTATGCACCACCTCAATAAAAAAACACATCAAAAATTTTTTGTCTGTAATCTTCAGGTAGAAGTGACCTGTAGGAACCTAAAAGCCTAATGTGGGGTCTGTTTCTTTCTGAAATGTCCTGAATAATCTTGGCCCTAGATTAAGACTTATCTATGGTGTTCACATTTGCAATAAAATTTTGATAGGGAAACAGAGCAAGAGAGAGAGAGTGAGCCATCGATTGACTGTTGTCTCTGAACTGCCCAGAACTTGAAACAATACGTAAAGTTAATTTCTGTGCTATCTTCAATCCCTTTTTCTATTTGTAAAATTTACCTCTATATGGATCATTTCTTTGTACTCTCTTCTTTTTTTTTTTTTTTTTTGTGGGAGGGAGAAGGGATATCTGTGTTTGGCATCACTCGTACCAGCTTGGAACTCCAAAGAATTTTAAACAGCTTACAAAGAATGTAATAGTGATTTCTCACAAAGAGATACTTAATCTAGCATTAACTGAGTGTTGTTTAGGATTTTGTCTTCACAGTGTTAAGAGTTTCTGTTTTACTTGGCCAGTAATCTTAATTCAGAAAAATTTTTAACATAATTGGCAATACAGAAGTGGTGCAAATGGAATGCTTTCTCCTCCTCCATTAACCACACTTGCTTCTAAAATTATCCAGGTATTTCAGCAGCTGCCCAGATAAATAATACATATCCTGGGCACCCAACAGCACTGTCAATTCTTTTCATCAGTTTCAAATGCAAAAAACTCCCCTCTTCCCAACAAAATTCCATTCATTTCTCGTAGATTTGCATTGAGAGGCAGATAATCCAGTTAGTGGAAAGGTTTGGATGGCCATGTTTTGCTATTCAAAGCAAAGAACATCCCAGGGCCCAGCACTGCTCCTGGCCAGTGCCTTTTTCCTACTGATTAGTAGTAGCATTCCCTGGAAATGGGCATCAGGATACAAATTTGAATAGTGAGAACATTCTCTTGGGTGGGAATCTAGCTATGAAATAAAAATCCACAGTGGTCAGACCTGTCTCCACAATCCACTTGTGCAACTAAGTGGGAGCGGGTTGTTTCTGGTTTGGAGAGTGGAAGTCATGCCTAGCCACACAGCCTAAGCCAGGACTGGAGGAAAGTGCTGGTGATTCCAAATACTGACCCGATCAATCAAGGAAAGGAGCAGACAGACAGCGGAATGGCAGCATCTGCACTTTTAGCAAGGGTCTTTGTCAATAAGGGAGGGAAAGTAGGTTATGTTGGACTTACTAGAGACCTTGTATTTCAGTCTCTGCCATGGAGACTTACAAAGGAATTCACCAAGATGATCTGGACTGTTTGTTGCTTTCGGAAGACGGAACTCCTCTGTACTGTAATTCTTACTTTTGTTAACCCATAACAAGGAAGAGTTCAGGATTCAGAAAAGACCGAGGCTTTAGAAACCTGCTCGTTACAGCAGCCAAGAGACCACTGAGGATCCAGTCTGAACTCCACCCCTTGCTGTCTGTGCGATCTTGCTCAAATTACCTCCTCTCTCTCTGCTTCAGTTTCCTCGGCAGGGCTCTTCTCGGGCTGTCAATCACATCTCATAGCCATTGTCCTCCAGACATCCGCTGGCTCTCCCTGATAGGGCTGCATTAGGATCTGTGGACTCGGGAAAGGGCAGAACTGGTGTTACATAATCCATCTGTGTCAGAAGACACAAGTTTCTTCCCTCTTCTATTTATTTCGTAAGACCAGTCCTTATGTTGCCACTGGCCACACCTTCTTCTTTTTTGCAACACTGATAATGCCCTTGGCACCAGACTTATTCACTACCCTCTGGATCCCCAAACTCCTGCCGAGGTAAGATGCTGTGACCCAGCCTGCCTGCGCTGGCCGGATTCCTTTTCGGAACAAGCTGTACTGCGCACTCAACTTCTGGCCCATTCCCGATCTTAGATGGTCGCTGGATGGTGGGCCGGCCAGTCTGATAAACTCACTGGAGCTGTGTTGGGGACTAATATTGGTAACAATAGTTATAATTGCTCCTTTCCAAGTTCCTCATTGGGCTCTGGCACTGTGCTGAGTACCTTATGTACATTATCTCCTTTCATCTTCACACAACACAACAACCCACTTGTGTATAAAAAACACCGAGATTCAAACAGGCTGTGTATTGGCTAAGGTTGCTGGGGGGTGACAAAACTAGGATTCAAGCTCAGGGAGTTGGACTTGGAACTGTCCCCCTCACGCCCTGCTGCTCCCCCAGTAATGGCTTAATGTGTACTCCTTTTCTATATTATTTCTATCTTAACAATGATCAACACTTTATTTTTTTTTTAAGATTTTATTATTTATTTGAGAGAGAGAGAATGAGAGAGCATGAGAGGGCCAGAGGGAGAAGCAGACTCCCCGCTGAGCGGGGAGCCCGATGCGGGACTTGGGACTCGATCCCGGGACTCCAGGATCGTGACCTGAGCCGAGGGCAGTCGCTTAACCAACTGAGCCACCCAGGCGCCCCCCATCAACACTTTAAACCAAATGAGAAAGGAATGGGGCCATTTCAGGCCGCCAGGGGTGCAATGGTTTTGGAAAAGGAGTCCCTTGAGGCCCCCATGGGCTCTGAGAATACAGAGTTGTCTGCTTTTGATTTCTGCCTGTCAGGATTGAGAGCTGTTCTCAAGATGTCCACAGTGACTCTTGAATGTTTCCGATTCAAAAATCAATACCCACATTTCTATCACTCATATCAAGCCGAAATCAATAGTTCACCCTGGTAAAAGTGAATGGTTTTTAAATCCGGGCCCACGTTCCCACTACCTGGTCCCTACCACTACCAAGAGATGGAAAAGGTAGCAATTTTGCATGTAAGATTCTATATTAGGCTCATAAATATGCGGAGTTTTTACTTCTAACGTTGTTAGATGTTATTGATGATTTAATTCACCTTACTATTAAGGAAAACCTTTTCAATGATCGATTGGTCAAGAACTCATTACATGGCGTCCCGCCTCAGTTGGGTTCTGTGGAATTCAATATCTTGCTTAAGTCCTGGTAGTTGTGAGCAGTGCTTATTGACAACTTAATGACTCCATGTGTAGCAAAAATGCCAGGAATACCTGGGGGTAATAAGAAATTGAGCAGAATTTAAAGAATTCCATGACTTTATTTATGGGTTACTTTTCTTAACTAGGCAACGATGAAATCATACATGCCCTGAAAAAAACCTAGCAATTATGTCAGGGCACTGTCAGATTAAGTTAATAATTTAGGTGAACACTGCATATTCTTTTCCTTTCCCACCCAGCTTTGTAATTTCATAAAATGGATAATGCCCCCCTTGTCTTATAATGCCTTTGAGTATCGTTTTATTGCTTCTGCATTATCTTTTATGGTTCAGGCAAAAGCCTTTCTTCCAGGTAAAGAGAAAACATTTGGAAAAGTAGGAGGTCTCTAACACTATTACGGGGATCCTTGTTTTCCCAACTTGGACCCTGGGACCAGGCAAGCAGTTGCTGCAGGGGAGGACCTGTCACCACTTGCTTTTTTGGTTGTTTCAGCAAAATCTTCTCTGGTCCTTCTCCCACTTGCCTGTTGTTGATAGCTGGTCCCAATTGTGGGGCTCTGGAAAACCATCCAGTGAGTACACCCTGCCACGCCTCCCAACTGCCCTTCCCTCTCGGTAGCTCCTCCAACTTTGGAGCCAGGCAGCCTTGTGCTGTTATAATCCCACCTCCACCACTTACTGGCCAGGAAGCCCTGGGAAAGTTCCTTATTTATCTGAGCCTTATTTTTCCTCACCTAGCGGGAAAATAAACCTAACTTGCAGGGTTATTGTGGATATCAAACAGAACAGCACCATGTAAGTACCCAGCAGCATGCCAGGAGCAGATGAAGTAGTCCACAAACGTGAGATCCCCCCCGTCAGCCCCTTCTCAACAGACAGCCGCTCTGAGCCTGTGCACAGGAGGGTCTGATCGCCAGCCTGAGGTCAAGGAGAGTTCTTGGGCTGTGAGGTCGGAGAGTGGAGCAGAGGGAATCGGGCATCTCCACACAACCTGAGGTCTTTCACCTGTGATTTGACTCATTTAATTCCAAAACTGGACAGGCGAAAGAAAAAGATATAAGTAAAATTCATCTTTCCTAGGGCTTTTTTATTCTAGTCACTGCTTGAGGAGGCGCTTGCCATTTCAGAGAAGAGCAATCATGACTCCAAACAGTCATTATCCTGCCCAGTTATCTCAGGGCCCACGTTGCCGGGGCAGCAATGGCTCCAAAACAAAGAAATACTGAGAGATTTGTCCATTCTGAGCGACTAATTTGACTTATGTTGGCCAAGAGCTCGGTTTTCACGTTATTGAATAGATCTTTTCCTTCACTAATTGGCTCTCCATCTTGTGAACGTGGTTGGGCAAAGAGGGTCACTCCTCTCAGGCATGGGCCCTGCTTGGTTCTGCAATTTGCCTAGAAGCTTTCCTAAAACATTGAGCTCCCCCAGCTTTCTGTGGAAGCCAACAGGTTTTCAACAGCCTCTTTGTTAGTGTTTTTCCGTAATAATTTTGTCTGAGCCTGCTCAGGAGACATTCCAGGTCTACTCCTATGAGAGCATTTTCTAGTTTCAGCATGTAAGGTGCTCGGTACATTATCCTTAACCTCTCAGAATCCTTCATTCTTCAAATAACATGAGAGAAGGTGAATTTATGGTCCAGGGGTCCAATTTGGTGCAAAGACATGGCTTATTTTTCCTTTTAGTTGCACACACAGTGTTTGTCCCCCCACGTTCTCATTATTCATACAGCAAAGTTAAAAAATATTTATAGCGAACCCTCCTGTACCCACCTCCTAGATTCAGCCGTTAACATTTTATTCTACTTGCCTTATCACATGTCTGTCCATCTATTACTCTAGCCATATATATCCATCTTTATTTTTTTTTGATGCATTTCGAAGTAACTTGCAGACATCAGTACGCTTCCTCCTAAATACCTCAGTATGCTGGAGTTCGGTAAGAAGTACACACATCTTAAGTATATATTCGCTGAGTCTTGACAAGTACATATGCCTTTGTAACCCAAACCCCTATGAACAGAGTATTAGCATCCCCAGGAAGTCTTGTCATGCCCCTTCCCAGTCAATGCCCATCTGCAGAAGCAACCCCTTTTCTGAATGTTTTCCACCATAGATTGTTTTTATCTGTTCTAGAATGTCATATAAACGGAATCCTTAGTATGTTCTTTTTTTGTGTGAGACTTCTTTCACTCACTATAATGTTTCTGAGATTTATCCATGTTGCTGCATGCATCAGTGATTTGTTCCTTTGTATTGCTGAGTAACATTCCATTCTACAAATACATCACAGTTCATCCATTCTCCTAAGGATGAACACTTGGCCTGCTTCTAGGGTTTGGTTTTGTTTTGGGGGTGGGGGGTTGGCTATTATGACAAAGCTGCTCAGAACAACACTGTACAAGTCTTTTTTCATTCCTCTTGGGTAAATACCTAGGAGTTGAATTTCTGGGTCATCGAGTAGATGCTACGTTTATACATGCAGCTATATGCTTATAATAAATTGCCAAAACTTTCCCCAAAGTGATTGCACCATTTACACTTCCACTAGCAATCCAGTACCTCCAAATCCTGGCCAACATTCGATGTTACCAATCTTAGCCATTTGGTGGGCATATAGTGGTATCTCATTGTGGTGACATTTTATTTCACATTCCCCTAATGATGTAGAGCACTTTTTCACTACAGAGTGGTTTTACTGAAAATTAACATCATTTAAAAAAAATCTAGAGGTTTCACATAAAAATCCAGATATCCAGCTTTTCAAGAAACCTCAAAGGACCTAGCAAGACTGAGCTCAGATTCCCACATGGGGACAATCAACAGAAGTTGAGTGGTGGCCGTCCCTTTAGGGCAGATGCCCTTTAGACCCCCAACGTCCTAACCCTCCCATAACTCCCCAACACATGGGCCAGCTATCAGTCATCATATATCACGTTTGCACTTATCCTTCCTGTTAAGAGGAAAGTGAGCTATTTCTTGAGCCCATATTATCAATACTGGAAAAGTGAAAGTTAGATCAAGAGGGCCTTATATTTCAAAATGGGAAGTCCACATTTTTTTGTGTGAATGAAAAAATATTCTGACAATGTTTAATATGTAAATTAAATGGGTCTACTTTGAAAGATTATAATTTAGGGCTCTATAATGAAACTGCCTGGCTTTACTCATTTTTATCTGCCTGGCTCCTTTAGGATTTTGAGTTTGCAACTCCTATGATAGAACATTTACATTGATGAATCATGTCTCAAGACTGCACTAACTGGGGGTTATTTTGATATATAAAGAGCTTTAATTTCACGTCCTTTTTTCGAACAAGGAAAAAAATACTTCAATAATATCTCATTCAGAAAACTTCATGTGTTATAAAACATTGAGACTAAAACAAATTGTTTCACTTTCTGAAATTCTATAATTTTGCTTTTAATTCCAGGATTGTAAGTGGAAAATGTATATGGAGATGGATGGGGATGAAATTGCAATAACCTACATCAAAGATGTGACATTCAACACTAACCTACCCAATGCAGAGATTTTAAAGATGACAAAGGTAGGGTTCTATTTACGGCTTAAAAGCTTTTGGAATTCACAGATATCAAACAAAGACATTAAAATCCCCCAGCAGTATACTTTTGTGCTTGTGGATGTTCACATCAGCTCAGCCTCAAGCTGGCTGTTGAAAGGCACATTTTATTTAGCAGATTGAGATCATAATAGTTTTTTGTTAAAATTCCACTTATGCTGTGTGAACTAAAAAGTACTACAAAAAAAGTGTCCTTTAATTTTTAAAAAAATTTCCTTCTTTATTTCTTTACACTTACTCCATCATTTACTAAAGGAAAGAAAGTGGCATCATGAAAATATTTACAACTTTGGGGTCATTTGAAACTTTGAAAAACTTGGAAGGAGGAAGGCTTTCTTGGTTGTCTTCAGTTTCTTGAAGGACTGAGGGGAGGTTATTCATGAGGCATTTGTTGACATCTTCTTGGCTTCCTTGAGTTCACACCTCTGGCCAGAGAATACCTCACTACTTTAGGGTCAGTGGTAGAAGCACATCCATTAAAACACAGAAGACAGACTCAGAGAAATGCTTAGCTTCTCCTCAAAATGGAAAAAAATTCAGTTCTGTCCCAATAATACTAAAAAAAAAAAATACATGAGACTTCAATAGTAGAAGGTCAACATGGATATCCATGTTATCCATTGGACAGTCACTCGAAACATCACATAAGCCATTCTTGAGTCTACTATGAATGGTGTATTTGGTTTCAGTGAAGAAAATGGGGCTTGTAGCAAAGAAGAACCTGGGTACAAACACAAGTGGCGAAGTGAAGAGTCTTCAAAGCCACAGCATTAGACTTGCAAATGTGTTCCTTCCTAGGCATAAGATTGCTAAGCATCCAAGTCCTTTGAATTTGCAAGTGTATTCATCAAGTCGATTGATTTGATATTCATTGTTGGAATCTTCTGAGTAACTGGGAGTTATTTCAGTGGTGTTATTTATCTGTAAAGGTTATGCTCTGGTTTTAACTTTCCCTGATTTTGTTGGGACATACTATGTTTTGATGTCTTGAAGACTGGACAGATGCCTGCTCGTTCCCCCCCAACCTATGCCATTTAAAAGCAAGATCCTAGCCCTTGCCTGATAACAGAAGGAAGCTGCTCACAGCAAAAATGACAGGGTAGAGTTGTAAACCCAAATACAGGTGTTTCTGGTATAATGCCACATATGCACTCCCAAAGAAGCACATCTTCTGCAACATCACACACCAACATTAACTGGGGTTATAGGAAAAATAGGATTGGGGCAGACCATTCAAAATCTGTAGAACTTTTTAACATCGACAAGACTCATAACAGTCCTCGTTTAGAAAAGAAGAAAAAAAAAAAGCCCAGTTAAATCTCTACCACGTGGTGTGCTTTGTACCCATCTCAAGCCCAGTCGGTCATTTGTAACCTTAAAGCTAGAATGAAGGGGTGGAGGGTGGTTAAGAGAGTGGAGATTCATTTATAATAAAGACCATTTTCATCAGAACTAAAATAGGATCCAAGGTGTCAGGGTGAAAAAGTTTCCTTCTACTCTTCTAAGTTCTTTGGCTGGTCTGCTAATTAAAAGGACACAAGACAGATTAACAGGAGAAGAATTTAATTTTGTACATACAGAAGCCCCAAAGATAGGAGACTCAAGGGCAAGTCAGGCAGTTGAGCCTTATGTGCCATCCTGAGCTAAGGAATGAGCCAGGGGCCTGGGGCTTCAAAGGGGGAGAAGGCAATTCCCAGGAAGATAAGGAGAGCAGATGTTTGATAATTAGAAGCTTGCCCTGCCATGCAGATAGGTCTTTCAGATAAAAAGTTCTCTCTGATAATAGCTCTCTTTCTGGGCCAGGTGCCCTATCTAAATTCTTTTAGGCAGTTACAGGAGAGGTAAAAGTTTTCTTGAGTCTGCCGGGTTTTGATGGCCTTCAGCTAAAAATACAATACATATGCCAAAGTGACATGTTTTGGGGTGAGACAGTCTCCCCTTGAAAGGCATAGGCTTCTTCATTAATCCTTTGTTTTAAAACAGTGGGGAAATGTCGCCACAGTTTCATCTGCACACACAGCCTGATAGCTGGATAGCCGGGTTACAGGGAAAAAGCAGAGTAGTTGCTGAAGCCACTAACTCAGCTACTGCTTGCACTCCAAGGAAGGTACATCGGGGTCTGTATTGTTAAGGCTTTCTCTTAAATATGAGAAAGCTTTCTACTGATACTTTAAAACGTTAGCATGAATAATGACCTAATGATAGGATTGAGTGGTATATCCGAGAAGAGAAGATTATGGGACTAAGACTAGCTGTTTATAATTATAGAAAAGGATGCCTTATGAAAATCAACATCCAAAACATTAGCATGTTGTGAGTAATCACATGGGAACCAACAACACGACTTTCATGATAATCTGACATTATGCCCTATTTGCCAATTGCATATGGCGTAGCTGGCCTCAAAGATACATGCTATAGCAGGGCAGGCTCTACACCATCCTAACTTTTGTTTTTCAGCCCCCATTTGTAATGGAGAAGTGGACTATAGGAATAATGGAAAATCAGACTGTAGAATGCACTGTCACCTATGAGGTAAGCTTGGTGTTGGGGAGGGGTGGGGCGCTGGTGGCTTTACCGACAGTTTCTCAGTGGGAATTTATTTGCTCCCTCATGGGGCATAAAATCGGAAGAGAAACTATTCAACCAATATGAATACGGGAAGATTAACATAACTATGCTAACAAAATGTTGGTAAGGAAAGAGAACAGGATATTCTCACCTAGATAAAGATTGAGGTAGTAATTCATCCATTCGTCAGTTAATGACTGAACATCTTCCACATGTCACGTCACGTGTTAGGTACTGGGGAAGACCAAATAGTGACCAGAACAGAGTTTTGCCTTCTTGGTGCTTAGAGTTTAGGGGTGAGGGTAGATCAGGGATTCTTCAGAAGGACAGAGCACAACTTCTACTATCACCTGGCAGGCAGGGAGGTCTATTACCAAAAACAGATTCAATATATTTTATATATAGAAAAGTGGAAAAACTGACACTTTAAGAAAATATGCTATTAAAATTAAAATCCATATATTTAGCAAATACCTACTGACAGTTACTGTTCTATGATTAGGATAGACTAAATCTATACTCTCTCTTGAGGTTTATATTCCAGCGGGAGGAGATTGATAATAAATAGGTAACAAATAAGTAGAGAGTGGTAAGTGGTAACCAGAAAATAGTGAGACTTGGGGCATGAGACTGGGTGGTTAGGGAAGGCCTATTCCTCTGATGAGGAGGCAGCAAGAAAAGGCAGCAGAGGAAAGGCAAGCCCAAGCTCCTGAGGCACAGAGGACAATGACAGGGGGTGGGCAGGCCAGATCACAGAGCTTCACAGGGTCACAGTGAGGAGTTTGGATTTACTAAAAATGCCAATGGGGTGTTTTAAGCAGTCTACTGCTTTAAATAACGTAATTAGGTTTTTTAAAATCAGCAATATCTTCATGGCTGGTGGGACATACACTTTCCAAGGTAGAGAAACCCTGCAGAAACAGGGTGGAGGGGAAGAAGCAGGGCACAGAGTCTATTCACATAGGGAGATATTAGCATGCATCTGCCATCCAAAGGACATGCATTTCATTCATTCATTCAATTATTCATGCAGGAAACATTTAGTAAGGATTCACCATGACCTAGGCCCTATAAGAGAAGCTTACACCTGTTTTCTCTCATTAACCCTGTATCAATACTTAAAGATAGGGAGCATTAGCTTCGTTTGGCAGCTAGGGAAAACCAGCTCAGAGAGATGGAAGGAAGTCCTGAGGTTTGGGGTAGTCAGTGGCGACACACCCAGATTCTCTGACTGTAAATCCAGCTTCCACTCTTCCTCAGCTGTCCTCCTCGTTCCCTTCCCAGCAGTAAGATGAAGGAAATCAGTCTCACATTGGACTCCGTGCACTGCTGCATTGTGACGGTCTTCTGAGTTGCCAGATTAGCTTTGATTCGGCATTAGAAATCCAAACCCTGGCCACTCCGCTTATCCAGGGTGACCTGATACTGGAAGCCAATGAGTATTACAGCACTTACTTACCCTCACCAGCCAGCGAGCACAGCTCATCAGGGATGAGCTGCCTGAGAAACAGCAGTAATTGTCAAAGTGCTGCCTGGAGGACACAAAACCTAAATGACGGAGTTGATTGGAATCTAGACTATTCTGGAATCTGTTGACCAGTCCCCACTGTGCAGGACAAGCCTTCTTTTTAGTAATTGGACAGTTCCAACAGCCAGATTTCATCTCTGCCTGCCTTAGTTGTGGAGACACACCACACTAAATTCTTTTCTTCTCCTCTCTCTTTCTTCCTCTTCCTCCTCCTCTTTCTTCTTCTTATGGTCTGTGATGATGCACTACTTGTGTTTGTCATGGTCACTTCATAACCGTAATGAGGTGATGAAGGGTTTCAGGATGAGAAGGTGGTTTGTCTTGGATCTGGTGTCCTCTCCTTTTTCTAGTCATTATTCTTAACTCCCTATCCTGCCTCACTTTTGCACCTGTTACTGTGCACCCTCCATGGGGACAATTAGTCCGCCACGCTGCCCACTGTCACCCGATTGCCCGGATGATCCAAAGCAGTCATGGGCAGGATAGTGGTCAGATTATGTATTCACATCTGTCTTCAAGTACTTTAAACAGAAGAAATTGTCTTTCATTTCTCAGTAAACAAAAAGGTAAGTTGAGATTTGCCAAACAGAATACATTCTGAGGGAAGACAACTGCGTTTTGAACTACTATATAATCCAAGGAATAAAGTGGTTAAAAGGCAAACTGTACAAATATTTCACCTAATGCCTTATGATAGTAGTGTTCTAAGGAGTTAAACTGAAGTGACATGATAACCTGATTTTTTTTTCTTCCTATTTTATAAACACGAGCATTTGGTCGTGAGTTTTTTTGTTTTTGTTTTTGTTTTAACAGAGTGATGTTCGAGCTCCAAAGAGCACTAAGCACGTCCACTCAATTCAGTGGAGTAGAATGAAACCTCAGGATGAAGTGAAAGCCGTCCAACTTGCCATTCAGACATTACTCCCTAACTCAGAAGGCAACTGTAGAAGCAGGTCTGACTCAAGTAAGTTTAGACGTGTGCTGTATGCTAGACTCCAAAAACTTGAACATCAAATTCTCATACCCAGGATAAGTGCCAGTTTGTGAATAGACATAGCTTTCTAATATAAGACTTCCTTCTTTTATTTTTAGAATACTGGTTTTATAGACAGACTATATGGACAGTAGTATTTATGGACTTATAAATGAGCATATTACAATAAATTTCAGTATTTGGATAACTATGAGCAAAGATGAAAATTAATGATTATGTTATATTGGTAAATAAGAATATATATTTATACATATATATTCAGTTTCCAAAATTGTAGATAGGGATATGAATCTTCTGGGTCCAGCAAATATTCCTATGAAGCCAGAGGTATCACTGGGGCAGTTTCTTGAGTCCTGACCACCACGGATACATCGAAGCAGAAGAATGATGGTCGAAGAGGGGGGGAAGGAGGGGAAGAGGAGAGGGGAGAAGGAAAGGTAAGGAAGGATAGAGAAAGAGAAAACATGAAATGCCTATGATGGACAGTGGTGGCAGTAATTATAGATGCTATACTAAAACAAATTAGCATTTACATAGGGGAAGGCCAGCTGACTTGCTGTTTTGTTTTTTTTTTTAAAGATTTTATTTATTTATTTGAGAGAGAGAGAATGAGAGAGAGAGAGAGCACATGAGAAGGGGGGCGGGTCAGAGGGAGAAGCAGATTCCCTGCTGAGCAGGGAGCCTGATGCGGGACTCGATCCCGGGACTCCAGGATCATGACCTGAGCTGAATGCAGTCACTCAACCAACTGAGCCACCCAGGCGCCCGCTGACTTGCTGTTCAATTGGTCATTATTTGGTAGATTCAGGGAAGAGGTCCTGACCTTCACCTTTGCAGGTCCGGAAACTCAGGTACAACCCTGAGATAGGCTCTGCGGGACTACAAGCTAACAGACGTGTGAGAGTTGGACGCATAAACCCCCAAGCAATTCACTTTTTCCCCAAGAGAAATACACCTGCCAAACGAACCAGATGTACATGTTTTCTGATCAGTGCATTATTTTTCCCAATAAGAAAATACGCCTGAAAAGCCACATCAGGAGGTTCTTTGGTGGCCTGGAAAAGAAGTACCCACATGGGTGGTGTCAGAGTTATGAGAACCCAGCTAATGTGTCCTCTACTGTAGAACTGGCTTGTCAAGCGCACCAGGCCTTCTTCTATCCACCAGCCCAGGGGGCCCAGAATCCTGGGCGGTACTCAAAACTCACCAACAAATTTTTGACAGCATGCTGGACCTGCCTGCCTTTTCAACACAGTTGATTGGGTTCTTTTCTTTCACAATTAATCATGAGAAGACATTTTGGCTACCATGACTGACCTGGAGTTTTTACCAAGCTTTCTCAGCCACAAAACACATTTTCACATAACCTCTTACAGCATGCTGTTTCTACCCTTGACTAACCCATATAATGTGTTGATTTTCAGTAGCACAGAGCACTGCATTTCTAAGTTCTTTTATTTGCTAATTCAACCATCTTGTCTTGCATGCTTCCTATCATGCCTTTACAAGGACCTCTTATAATAACTTTCCCATCCCAGTGAATTAATTTTTATAAGGCACATTTTACTTCTGTAGGGCTTTCATATTTGATCCCTACAACACTCTTGTGAAATCTGTGGGGGTCTTCTCTCTCCACTTCTGCAGTACTTTTCTCTTTTACCAAAAGCTGATTTTTTTTTTTTTAAGATTTTATTTATTTGACAGAGAGCGAGACAGCGAGAGAGGGAACACAAGCAGAGGGAGTGGGAGAGGGAGAAGCAGACTTTCCGCGGAGCAGGGAGCCCAATGCAGGGCTCCATCCCAGGACCCTGGGATCATGACCTGAGCCAAACGAAGGCAGACGCTTAACGACTGAGCCACCCAGGCGTCCCTAAAAGCTGGTTTTCTGTTTCCCAACCCACATGACGAAAAAGAGGTGCCAGCTGCCTCCAAGTTCATGGAGTTCAAATCCCACCACTTTGAGAATCACCAAATACTTCATCGGTCCCAATTCCAGATTCCCTGGAGTAAGACTTATTTGTGCGGTTTTTGTCCAAGCATTCTCCTCTGGACCAGTTAAGTCTCTCCTCAGGAGGAGATGGTGGTAGGTGGCAGTACCCAGCAGGGGAGGCAGGTGGTGAGGACACTCGCAGCGGGGGAGGGAGGCAGGTGGTGAGGACACTCCCAGCGGGGGAGGCAGGTGGTGAGGACACCCCCAGCAGGGGAGGGAGGCAGGTGGTGGGGACATACCCAGCGGGGGAGGCAGGTGGTGAGGACACCCCCAGCGGGGGAGGGAGGCAGGTGGTGGGGACATACCCAGCGGGGGAGGCAGGTGGTGAGGACACCCCCAGCGGGGGAGGCAGGTGGTGAGGACACTCCCAGCAGGCGAGGGAGGCAGGTGGTGGGGACATACCCAGTGGGGGAGGGAGGCAGGTGGTGAGGACACTCCCAGCGGGGGAGGGAGGCAGGTGGTGGGGACATCCCCAGTGGGGGAGGCAGGTGGTGAGGACACTCCCAGCGGGGGAGGGAGGCAGGTGGTGGGGACATCCCCCGCGGGGGAGGCAGGTGGTGAGGACACTCGCAGCGGGGGAGGCAGGCAGGTGGTGAGGACACTCGCAGCGGGGGAGGCAGGCAGGTGGTGAGGACACTCCCAGCGGGGGAGGGAGGCAGGTGGTGAGGACACTCCCAGCGGGGGAGGCAGGCAGGTGGTGAGGACACTCCCAGCGGGGGAGGGAGGCAGGTGGTGAGGACACTCCCAGCGGGGGAGGGAGGCAGGTGGTGGGGACATACCCAGCGGGGGAGGCAGGTGGTGAGGACACCCCCAGCGGGGGAGGGAGGCAGGTGGTGGGGACATACCCAGCGGGGGAGGCAGGTGGTGAGGACACCCCCAGCGGGGGAGGCAGGTGGTGGGGACACTCCCAGCGGGGGAGGGAGGCAGGTGGTGGGGACATACCCAGCGGGGGAGGCAGGTGGTGAGGACACTGGCAGCGGGGGAGGCAGGCAGGTGGTGAGGACACTCCCAGCGGGGGAGGGAGGCAGGTGGTGAGGACACTCCCAGCGGGGGAGGGAGGCAGGTGGTGGGGACATACCCAGCGGGGGAGGCAGGTGGTGAGGACACCCCCAGCGGGGGAGGGAGGCAGGTGGTGGGGACATACCCAGCGGGGGAGGCAGGTGGTGAGGACACCCCCAGCGGGGGAGGCAGGTGGTGAGGACACTCCCAGCAGGCGAGGGAGGCAGGTGGTGGGGACATACCCAGTGGGGGAGGGAGGCAGGTGGTGAGGACACTCCCAGCGGGGGAGGGAGGCAGGTGGTGGGGACATCCCCAGTGGGGGAGGCAGGTGGTGAGGACACTCCCAGCGGGGGAGGGAGGCAGGTGGTGGGGACATCCCCCGCGGGGGAGGCAGGTGGTGAGGACACTCGCAGCGGGGGAGGCAGGCAGGTGGTGAGGACACTCGCAGCGGGGGAGGCAGGCAGGTGGTGAGGACACTCCCAGCGGGGGAGGGAGGCAGGTGGTGAGGACACTCCCAGCGGGGGAGGCAGGTGGTGAGGACACCCCCAGCGGGGGAGGGAGGCAGGTGGTGGGGACATACCCAGCGGGGGAGGCAGGTGGTGAGGACACCCCCAGCGGGGGAGGGAGGCAGGTGGTGGGGACATACCCAGCGGGGGAGGCAGGTGGTGAGGACACCCCCAGCGGGGGAGGCAGGTGGTGGGGACACTCCCAGCGGGGGAGGGAGGCAGGTGGTGGGGACATACCCAGCGGGGGAGGCAGGTGGTGAGGACACTGGCAGCGGGGGAGGCAGGCAGGTGGTGAGGACACTCCCAGCGGGGGAGGGAGGCAGGTGGTGAGGACACTCCCAGCGGGGGAGGGAGGCAGGTGGTGGGGACATACCCAGCGGGGGAGGCAGGTGGTGAGGACACCCCCAGCGGGGGAGGGAGGCAGGTGGTGGGGACATACCCAGCGGGGGAGGCAGGTGGTGAGGACACCCCCAGCGGGGGAGGCAGGTGGTGGGGACACTCCCAGCGGGGGAGGGAGGCAGGTGGTGGGGACACTCCCAGCGGGGTAGGGAGGCAGGTGGTGGGGACATCCCCAGCGGGGGAGGGAGGCAGGTGGTGAGGACACTCCCAGCGGGGGAGGGAGGCAGGTGGTGGGGACATCCCCAGCAGGGGAGGCAGGTGGTGAGGACACTCCCAGCGGGGGAGGCAGGCAGGTGGTGAGGACACTCCCAGCGGGGGAGGGAGGCAGGTGGTGAGGACACTCGCAGCGGGGGAGGGAGGCAGGTGGTGGGGACATCCCCAGCGGGGGAGGGAGGCAGGTGCTGAGGACACTCCCAGCGGGGGAGGGAGGCAGGTGCTGAGGACACTCCCAGCGGGAGAGGGAGGCAGGTGCTGAGGACACTCCCAGCGGGGGAGGGAGGCAGGTGGTGAGGACACTCCCAGCGGGGGAGGGAGGCAGGTGGTGAGGACACCCCCAGCGGGGGAGGGAGGCAGGTGGTGGGGACATACCCAGCGGGGGAGGCAGGTGGTGAGGACACCCCCAGCGGCGGAGGCAGGTGGTGAGGACACTCCCAGCGGGCGAGGGAGGCAGGTGGTGGGGACATACCCAGCGGGGGAGGCAGGTGGTGAGGACACTCCCAGCGGGGGAGGCAGGTGGTGGGGACATACCCAGCGGGCGAGGGAGGCAGGTGGTGAGGACACCCCCAGCGGCGGAGGCAGGTGGTGAGGACACTCCCAGCGGGCGAGGGAGGCAGGTGGTGAGGACACCCCCAGCGGCGGAGGCAGGTGGTGAGGACACTCCCAGCGGGGGAGGGAGGCAGGTGGTGGGGACATACCCAGCGGGGGAGGCAGGTGATGAGGACACCCCCAGCGGGGGAGGCAGGTGGTGAGGACACTCCCAGCGGGGAGGGAGGCAGGTGGTGAGGACACTCCCAGCGGGGAGGGAGGCAGGTGGTGGGGACATACCCAGCGGGGGAGGCAGGTGGTGAGGACACTCCCAGCGGGGAGGGAGGCAGGTGGTGAGGACACTCCCAGCGGGGGAGGGAGGCAGGTGGTGGGGACATACCCAGTGGGGGAGGCAGGTGGTGAGGACACCCCCAGCGGGGGAGGGAGGCAGGTGGTGGGGACATACCCAGCGGGGGAGGCAGGTGATGAGGACACCCCCAGCGGGGGAGGCAGGTGGTGAGGACACTCCCAGCGGGGAGGGAGGCAGGTGGTGCACTGAACTGTAGCCATGTAGGTAGAGACAGGCTAGGGACACTCCCCAAAGAGGACAATGGGCAGAGATCTAACAAGTGTCCTGCACCCCTCTGAAATCTAAATCTTTTGGGGAAAAAGCAAATTATTTCTCTAAGAGAGTTAGGAATGGTCAATACCTTTTAAACTCCCAGTGGGATGGCTTTGGATCAGCCTTTCTCTCTGATTATAATTAACAGGAGAGGTTGCAGGATAAAAGGAGGGCGTGACCTCCCTTTGGCTTACCCCAGTTTTAGCTAGTGTGCCTCCCTTCCTTCCTCCTGTTTTGTTTTTTTTTTTTTTTTTAAGATTTTCTTTATTTGACAGACAGAGACACAGTGAGAGAGGTAACACAAGGAGGAGGAGCGGCAGACAGAGGGAGAAGCAGGCTCCCCGCCGAGCAGGGAGCCTGATGTGGGGCTCGATCCCAGGACCCTGGGACCATGACCTGAGCTGAAGGCAGATGCTTAACGAATGAGCCATCCAGGCGCCCCCTCCTGTTTTTTTCCCTTTTGATGTGCAGACTCAAAGGACACTACCTGGATCAGTTAGGATATATGTTTTAGCAGCAACAGAAAATCCAACTTCCACTGGCTTCCTCCCAAATGGACCACGAATCCGAGGAACAGCAGCCTCAGGATAGGAACTTGTTAGAAATAGGAACTTGTTAGAAATGCAAATTCTCAAACCCAAGGGCAGACCTGATGAGTCAGAAACTGGGGGTAGGGACCAGCAATGTATAGGAACTTGTTAGAAATGCAAATTCTCAAACCCAAGGGCAGACCTGATGAGTCAGAAACTGGGGGTAGGGACCAACAATGTAGGCATTCTAAAGTTCTGAAACCACAGGTTTTAACTATAACAAAATGTGCTGTTTTCTGTGGAAGTCCAGAAGAAGGCTGGGCTCAGGTGCAGTAAGAGCGGCTGGGTCGCCCATGTTAAGGACAAGGAACAAACCTTTCCTTCTTTCCACTCTGCCATCCTCAGTCTGTTACTTTGCCTGCGGCCTAGCTCCTCCGCAGTCACAGCCATGGTGTAAAGATATGGCAGTGTGCAGAGGACACGAGGGGCCAATACCTTTCCTGCTCTCACGTTGAGGGGTGAGAAAGATTTGCCTACACACCCCCAGCAGATGATCCCTTGGGTTGCTTTAGCCAGAAACTGAGCAGCGTGTCCATTCCTGCCCACGACATCACTGCATCTGGCTCAGGCCAATCAAAGTCTGCCACCAGAGCCAGAAGGTGGTCAGCTTCCCCCAGTGCACTTGGTTCCATGAGGAGGATGAACACCGAACAAAATCAGGGGCTCTGTTAGAAGCGACAATTTCAGAGAAGTCAAGGGGAAGGCAAGAAGGCCCTGTGGTTGGGTGAAGCTGTGAGGAATGTCTGGACACAGGAGGTCACCTGTATTGGGACAAGTCACTCACCTCAGAGGTGTGGTCACCTGTGCAGGGCAGTGAGGGGGGGGCTGCTTGCTGGAGAGAGAAGTGAGCACGCTCTGTTCCTCTCCAGAAGCTCCTCCTGACAGGCATGGTGAGAATAGCTCAGGAAAGACTAGGAGGAAACTCAAGGGTGTGGGCAATACGACTGAGGCCCTTAGGGAAGGCAGAAAAGACCCAAGGTGTGACTTGCTTATTCACAGAAATAGAGCTTACTAAATGGTTCTTGTTTATTTACCATTTTCTTTTACCTTCTCTTCCTGTTTGCCATGAAGCTTCACTTTTCATGGGGAAAAAAAAATTTCTTATTCCTGAACCTCAGAATCTCTCCTCTAGAGATGTGAGCTGTCTTTCTTCCAGACAATCCCCAGCTGTCTCAACCACTGGAACCCAATTTCTTTTATCTGCATTAGGGTTCTTGAGGATTTAAAAGTGCCTGCTGGCAAATAACCTTTCGTTTACTAAACATGCCCCTACCATCCAAACACATGCAAACAGCAATTTCTAGAAGTGATGACATGGCTTAAGTGGGAAGAAGATGGGATTTAGATGCAGAAGAATCTGGAATTCTTAGCTGAGTGACCTTGGGCAAGTTACCAGACCTCCCAAGCTTCAGTCTCCTGGTTTATGGAGTAAGATTATTTGTACTTACCCTGAGACCATTGAGAGGAGTAAATGAGACCATGTAAATAAAGCCTCTGGAACGAGGCCAAGCATATAGCATATACTCATTTAGTGCAATTCCCTTATTTTCTAAGAAGTATTTATAATAATAAAGGAAATGTCCTTATACCTAGCCTAGAATTTCTATGAACGGTAAAGCTTGGAGCATCCTGAGCAGGCCTGAACTGTCTTGAGACAGGCTTATGAATTAGGCATGCAGCTTTACTGTGGTTTAGAAGATGCTCATTTCCACTTCCTCTGCAGGTGCTGATCGCCAGTGGCTGGATACTCTGAGGTTGCGGCAGATTGCATCCGATACTTCTTTACAGCGTTCCCAGAGCAATCCCATTCTGGGGTCACAATTATTTCGCTATTTCAATGACCAGGATTCCTATGCTGCTGCTGTAAGGCGGACCCAGGTGCCCATTAAGTATCAACAGATTACACCCATAAACCAATCCAGAAGCTCCTCTCCTACTCAGTATGGACTGACCAAAAACTTCTCTTCCCTGCATCTCAACTCCAGGGACAGTGGCTTTTCCAGTCTGCCAACTGACAGCTCTTTAGAGAGGGGTCGATACTCAGATAGAAGCAAGAACAAATATGATCGTGGTAGCGTATCACTCAATTCTTCTCCTAGGGGAAGGTACAGTGGGAAAAGTCAGCATTCCACACCTTCACGAGAAAGATATTCTGGAAAATTATACAGGGTTTCTCAGTCAGCACTCAATATTCAGCAGTCACCTGACTTCAAGAGAAGCCCAAATGACTGCCATCAACCCAGGACCATACCAGGGATGCCTTTACACCCTGAGACCGACTCACGAGCCAGTGAAGAGGACAGCAAAGCCAGCGAGGGAGGATGGACAAGGGTGGACTACCGTAAGAAACCGCACAGGCCCTCTGCTGCCAAGACTAACAGGGAAAGAGCCAGAGGAAACTACCGTGGACGGAGAAACTTCTGATGAATTGAACTAGATGAGTTTTCCTACATAGGCTCTCTTCTTTCCTTTTTTTTTTTTTTTTTTTTAAAGATGTAATGGATTTTAATAAGACAATACCTTCAGACAGAATTAACAAAAAGACAACGTTTCCATTTTTGGATTTAGGAAATGCCTTCTAATTGCAACTACAGCCAAACCAGAGCTCAAATGATGGATGTTGGTTGCCCAAGGATGATAACTAGACTTAAACATAACTATACATACCCTCCCACCCTCGAATTAACATTTTGAGAGGAGGAGATATGCCACCTTATTTCCCTAACCACTGCCATTCTGGTTAGCAGGGCCTGGACTAGGGTGATGTTAAGTGGGGGGTCCTTGTCTTGGGTGCAGAATTGATGGGGAGCCAGAAAGCTCAGTAATCAAGATACATAATATTCTAATGCAATATTTAAATAAATGAAAATTAATGCAAAAAATTCTGTGATAAACAAAAAGTCAAAATTCTCCATAAATATAGGATCAGTATTACTGATTTTTCCCCTTGTCTAAGGCTCCAATATGGCTTGGCAAGGCACTGTTACGGATCCAGTCTATTTAAAATTTTGATATTTTGTTCATCATGAATTTTTGCATTAATTTTTAAAATACTGCATTAAAATATCATTTGTCTTGATTACTGAGGTGTTGGGGCTTCTTGTTTTTTCTGGAGGCCTCCTTAATTTTGTGCCTGAGGCAAGTGCCTCAGTCTTGACACTGCTGGTTAGTATTTATTTTAGTAAGGTATTTAGATTTTTATCATGGTCAGAGCTGAAGTGATTTGGTTCGTCATTTTTAGGCAATAAAAAAGGTTACTGAACTTAATGTTTATTGTGATGCATATCTCTTTCATTAAGACTCATCAGAAACCAAAGATCTAAAGTTGCCTAGGAGATTTGTGGTTACTGCTTTCCCAAAGCTCCCAGGGACTGCTTTTGAATATTATTTTCTACATTTTACCAAAGGAGGAGCAAAGAGGGAAAAACAACAGTCCATAAAGACCTCCCGGAATGTCAGAAATCTAAACTCTGGAAGAAAACAGACACAGAGCAGGATAATAACGTCACAAGCCACAAGCCAAAGAAATTTAAAATTACCAACATCTTGTTAAGAGCAAGATGGTAAATACCATCCTTGCAGCAAGAAATCTCGAAGCAGCTGGGGGGGGGGGGCGGGAGGTGGGGGGCGGGGGAAGGTAAATGGTGCAGGTGGGAGGAAACTGCCTGCAGCTTAGGGCAGGAATTGTGAGATCCAACTTCTGAAATTCTTCATATTTTAGAAATCAAAAAGTCAAGAGGTAACAAACTTCTATGTCAAATAAATAAATAAATGTTACTTTCAATATATTCTGAGATTCTGTTCAATATTCACTCACCCTGAATATCAAGTGTCCTTTGCCCTGCAAAGGATTCTCAATGCTCTGGAGAAGTTCTAATGACACACTGTAATTCCGTGGGGCTGAGTTCTCTTCAATAGGAACCAGTCATCAAACTTGAGCGAATGTTCCCAGAGTAGCTGCCGTGCTCTGATAAGGGCCTGGGGCCTGGTGGGGAAAACTGTATTTGGGACGCATTAAAGTCAAGGTTATAGGAAATGACCTTTATTTACAAGAGAAGTTGTGACCTAAACATTGATTTGACAACTCGGTTTTGTAAGTTGTAGTACATGTTTGCCATCTGCGTTTATAGGCAAAAACAATGGGCAGTGGTAAAATCAGAGGGCGGGGTACTCTCTTCCATCATGCATAACCCATGTCTCTAAGGTTGTAAGCTCCATTGTGGTCCTTTCTCACAAAGCTTATAGCAACTGCAGTCTGTTTTTAATTATTTTCTTCTTGTCCTTTGAGTTTAAATTTAAAGAAAAATAGACTAATAGAAAGTATGCTATCTTAATAGCATGCTGCTTCCAAATAGGCAATAAAATATTTTATTTGATTAGAATTTTTGGTTAAGTGCCTGAACACAGAACAGAATCTTAACTGAGTCACTCTAAAAGTATGGCTTTAATTATTAAACAAAATGGGCATTCTGGAGAATTATTTAAGACTCTAGTTTAAAAAGTGTTATGCAAATGATTGCTGGTTTCAGGCTGTTTTCTCCTCTTCTAGCTTTCTTGGGCTATGGGCTGGAGAATCCAGGCTGGTAGTGAAATGACTTAATGACCTCAGCCCTAGTTAGTATAGTAGCTGATCACACAGTGGTTATTCCAACAGCCCACAAAACTGATCACTTTGTAATATCTATTGGAAAAATACTTGTCAGCATCAATGCTCCCAGCCCAAAACCAGAATAAGAACATCCGGAATCTGTTTCTTAGTTGTAAAGCAAAAGTAAGAGTTGTTCTTTTCTTTTTTTTTTTTTTCTAATGATGTTTATTCTCCAAAAGTTGATTGCCAGGTTGAAAGATGAATATAAGTCAAGAACAGAGCAAGGATTAATAGGATTTTTTTTCCATCCAACTAAATCAGTTGTCAACAATGACAAACTATAGAACTTTGAGGAGACTGAATTAAAAAAAAAAAAAAAAAAAGATGGCACCTGGGTGGCTCAGTCAGTTAAACGTCTGCCTTCGGCTCAGGTCATGATCCTAGGATCCCGGGATGGAGCCCCGCATCGGGCTCCCTGCTCGGCGGGAAGCCTGCTTCTCCCTCTCAAATAAATAAATAAATAAATCTTTTAAAAATAATAAAAAAGGATATTTTAAGAGAAAAATTACAGTAGAAACAAATTAAGAAAGTCTATCTTGAGTTGGGCATCTCTAAATGTGAGGATTTAGTGGTCCTTAAGTAGGCTTCTGATGGAATCTAGAACTGCTAAATCTTTGTTGCTTGCTACCCACAGAGGTACTGATTATTCCAGGCATAGCCCAGACAAAGCAAGATATTTTGCTCTTTGCAAAGTCACTGAATTAGCAATTCTATAGAAATAGTCTGAGTCCTTTTTTTTTTTTTTTTAAGTAGGCTCCCTGATGTGCATGGAACCCAGTGCAGGGAGGGGCAGGGGGCTTGAACTCAGGACCCTGATATCAAGACCTGAGCTAAGATCAAGAGTCAGATGCTTAACCAGCTGAGCCACCCAGGTGCCCCTCCATAGAAATAGTCTGAATAATCAAATAATCCCAAATCTGTATAGGAAAATGGAGATTATCGAGGACTACTTTAGAAATAAATATAAACTAGCAACTGTTTTCAACCAATTAATAATGAATATAGTTCATAAAAATAACAAAAATTGAACTGCAATATTTAAGACTACTCATGGTAAAACAGAACAGTAAGATCTGACCCCGGGGGGAAAGTCAGATTAAGAAACAATGGCCACAAAAGAATCCTCACAGTGGCACAAGCGATAATTGGTAAAACTTGGCATGAACAAAACACCTTTTGATATATAAAATCTTCAGTGTAAAATTTAAATTTAAATTAAAATGTGTTGATAGGGAAGCAACACTAACCTCTGATACTTAACCAATGGAATGGCCACAAATGGTTCAATACCCCTCAGGCCTGAAAAACATGTTTGCAAATCAGACTGGAAGTACGAAGCAATCCAAGGAGAGCATGAGTCTTTTAGAGGTGGTGGGAGGTTTAAGGGATAGGTGTGGAGGCAGCCAGAGGTGGTCAGTCTTGGAAGGCCAGAATGAGGTGACCCACAAGGGAAAAGGTTAGCCTTACTATCCATGCCAGGCCTTCACGCAGGGCGCAATATGTCCAGTCGTTCACGGAGACCCCTTAAGCAGGACAATATTATCCAGCAGAGCCCTTTCCAAACTGACATGAGAATCCACTCAGTTGAGGAAATCTGAACTTGCCGTGGAGATGGTCATATGGTCCCGCTCCTGCTTACCTCTTCGGCATCACCATTTGCCTCTCCCCACAGCAATCAAATACTATGCCATAGCCACACTGAACCGTTCCCATGTTCCCTCTTGTCTTCGAAACGTTTAATCCCTCCATCCAGCTTCCCCTGCCCTGAGTGGCTAGGTCATCCTTTAGCTCTCTGCTAAGACATCACTGCCTCGAGGAGACCTTCTCAGATCCCCAGGTCTGGGTAAGGCCCTTCCTCATGAGAACCTTTTGGTTACTCAATCACATGTATCCCCACTGTTATAATTGTCCCCAAATTTGTTTATCTGTATTCCTTACGAGACTATCAGATCTATGAAGGCAGGGACTGTGCCTATCTTGATTACCAGTGTGTCTCCAACACATAGTTGGTACTCAGTCTATTTGCTGAATGAATGCATTGATTAGTTTACTAATCAGGCTAACAAACAATTAAATCATCTAAATTCTTGTTCTAATCCTGTGCTCACTAAGTGACCTTAACAGGAGTCTCCAGCCCACTTTAGAGTTGTATTTCTGGTGTTAAAATAATTGCCATTCGGACTTTATACATCAGTCTTTTGTGAGCTTTGCCGGTGTGAGTTGGCCCCTGAGAATAACTCTGCGACACTGATTAAATTTGGGGCTTATCACTGACAGCAGACTGTGGACATGCCAAGTGCCCCAAGGAAAACGTTAGCTCAGGAAGCAGCTCTTTGTATCATGGTGAACTTTACATACTTTCCATTTTGAATTTCTAGAGTATAGCACTATAAACACGGGCTCTCAATAAAGACTTGCCATGGGAGTAAAAAAAAGAAGAAACAGATATACTATGTACGTTAAATAAGTTCAAACATAGACATTGTCCTTTTAGACATTATAGAGTCTCACTACAAGGCTGTCCTTTCCAGAGGCCTAAAGTTCTGTCTTTTTAATGACTAGCAATTGTTCCTAATCCTAGTGCCCTTTCCAGTGCAGCTGTGACTGCTTCTAAAAGTACATAAGGCTTACTGAAAGTCTAACCTGGCAGTTTTCCTTTCTCATACCCAAAGGTACCAGGAGCACTCCTAATGCCAGATGATGCCTGTTTTCTGGCTGAGACTGGGGGAGGCTTGACGTTGGTGCAGGGACAATTCAAGATCTGTCAGCTGGTTGCGGCTGATTATCAAGATGTCCAAACTGGCTCCTTTGCTATGTGTAAGCAATTTAATTTTGTGCCTAATTTTAATCTGCAGTGTACTGTATGTCTACATCTGCTGTGTTAAAGCATTCATTAGCATTTAAAGGGGGAGCTGATGGTATTGATCACTCTTATTAAAACCAAAAACAGTCATTCCGCAGTAACTGATGAGCATTCTCTTCAACCGCTGAAGTCACAGCCAAAGTTTATGTACTCAAAACACCGGCAGAAATGGAAAATGCAATATTAAAGCAGGGATATTAAAGTGGCATCTGTTAGAAGCATTTACGGTTTGCCACCACCCACCCAGCCCCCCAGCTTCCCAGATTATGAGCTTCTCCATCACAGGAAACTTCCATTTTTTCCTGAATTTCACCACCAGGCAGAGTGCCTGCCACAGAATAGGTTCTCAATAAAGTTTTTGATGAGTGAAAAAATTAAGGAATGAAGGTGAACTAACCGGCACATGTTACATAAACCCTCTCTACGTGAATATATTTTTCTTACAGACACTGTAACAGCTATCTATTGCTCTGTAATAAATCACCTCAAAACTTCCAGTGGCTTAAAGTAAGAATAAACATCTGTCATCTCACATAGTTTCCATGGTTCAGGAATTCAGGAGTGGCTTAGCTGGCTGATGCTGGCTCAGGTTTCTGATGAAGTGTTAGTCAAGGTGTTCACTGGAGCTACCTTCATCTGAAAGCCTGACTGGGGCTGGAGGGTCTGCTGCCAAAACGGTTCTCTTACATGGTGTTGGTTGTTGGCAGGAGGCCTCCGGTCCTCTTCATGTGGGTAGTTCTACGTACTTAAGTATCTTTGTGACACGGTGGCTGGGTTCCCCCAGAGAGAGTGAGCAAGAAAGTAGGGGGAAAGCGACAATATCTTTTATGACTTAGCCTCAGAAGTCACACATAGTCACTTCCCATAATATCCTACTGTTCACACAGGTCAGCCCTATCAGCATGGGCGGGGACTACCCAAGGTTGTGAACACCACGAGCTGAGAGTCACTGGGTCACCTTGTAGGCTGGCTACCACAGACACCATTACGATCTCTGTACTCCCCACCCCTCCAACCGCAGTTTGAGGTCTTTCCCTCTGAGCTTTGCCTTTTCCGCCTCTTTTACATTTTCTCAGAATCTGAAATTTGAACCTGAACATGCTTCGACTGAGTGTTAGAGCAGGAAGGCATCATGGAGACCATCAGACGTTCAGTGCCCTCACTTTACAAATGGAGAAACCAAAGCCTGTTGGAGCAACATACCCACGCAGCAACTCAGCCAGTCACAGGCAAAGGCAGGCAGAGCTCAAGGCCACCCCTCGAGGCTCTCCTCTACACTGTTCTCATGGAAGCCTGTGCTTTGCAAAATGTTCGATCCCATGTGAAATCGGTGTTGCTGAGGTCTGGCAGCTATCAGTTAACACTTACTTTATTTGGTACAGTTGGATCATCTTAAGTCTCCACAGCAACTGGAGATTAGGAGGTATGACTAGATGCTTCTAAAAACCATCAGGGCAAATACATTTCCTCCGTCTTTCATCAGGCCTTTGTTGGTTTCCTTTGGATTTCTGGTGCTTTAGACAGAGCATCTGTTTTATGAAATAAGTATTCCTAACAAGGTGCTCTGCAGAGTACCTTTTAATGCTCAATTCAGTCAAGCAAACATATGCCGAGGTCCTACTGTGTGTTTGACACTGGCCCTGCATTCTGTGTGATTTCCATTGTAAATTCAGAAACAAATCTCAGAGGTAGGGGGAATTATTTTTCTAGAGACTAAATTAGAAAGATAAAATGGAAAAGAGATATCATGTATTTTGTGGACCAGGAATAATACCTCCCCCACGTCTTTGTGGTTCTTTGGCTCTTTCTGCACACCAGCCCCTCCCTCTCACTGCATTTCATCCTGGCCTGGGGCACCTGTGCCTCTGAACTTCCCAGTTCTCAGGACTTAGCTTACACAATGATTCTTTGTCTTATTTTTTTTTTTTTAAGATTTTATTTATTTATTTGAGAGAGAGAGAAGGAGAGACAGTGAGAGAGTACAAGCAGGGAGGAGAGGGAGAAGCGGGCTCCCTGCAGAGCAGGGAGCCTGATGTGGGGCTCGATCCCAGGACCCCGGGATCATGACCTGAGCCGAAGGCAGATGCTCAACCGACTGAGCCACCCAGGCACCCCTATTCTTTGTCTTAAAAAAAATGCCTAAAAATCACTAGTTCCTGCATTTAATAGAAAACACTCAAAATGACCCAGCCTTAAATTTGAGCCATTATAGCAAATCACAGTCTTATGTTATCAAAGAATCAAAATGAGTTTACTGAAAATGAGAGATCCAATGCTAGGTGGCCAATTTTCAGAATGAAGTTCCGGGCAAACTCAAAGGAAAACAACACCATCTGCTTGTTTTACTGAGGTTTCATGATAAGAAACACAGTCCCATCCTAGCTAGTTCAAACACAATTAAATTTATTTTAACGTAATATAAAATATATCATGGAAGAAATAATTGTGATTAGAGTTAACATTTATGGACTGATCACTATGTGCCCAGTCTCATTCGAAGCCCTTCCCTCATTAATCTTCATAATCAACCCTATGAGGTAGACTCTATTATTATGTCCATTTTACAGGTGAAGAAACTGAGGAATAGAGAGGTTAGCTGTTTGCCCAAAGTAATTCAAGAAGTGGCACTGCAACAGGGTGTGACCCCACATAGACTGGTGCTGGAGGGTTGCTCGGAATTCAAGGTGGCTCTCAGCATCCGGGTCAGGTCACTGGATCCTTGTCTCCATGCTCTACCATTAATGAGACTCAGCTACGCCCATATGGCTGCTGCTTTTTCTACGGCACCAACGTCTGATGTTTGCTGCTCTCCTGTATATCAGTCTGCACCAATAAGGCTTCCCATCACAGATGCCTCCTCTAAACGTTCAGCTCCAGCTCCTGCCTTTAACTGGTAATAATTCCTTCCATATTCGTTGTTTCAAAGTCCCCCAAAAAGAGACCAATTCAGCTTGGCCCAGCTCATGTTTTTGAGATAGACCTGAGAAGTCACAGGTTGCTCAGCAGACCCTAGGCTAGCTAGGTGCCCTCCCTGGTCCTGTGGCCTATCAAGAGGAGTGTGAGGATGGCATAGGGTAGAGAGTATGGCCATCTAGGCTGTAAGGTCTTGTAGCTGCAATAATTTCTCTTAAAATAGGGTATAGGCATACTTTTGCAGCACACTTATCCTCTGATACCTAATCTACACCGTTTACTAGAAGGGCATACTCCAAGTAATTGGCTGAGTTGAACAAGTAGTTTTTGGTGGCATTTATAAACTATACCAAGAAAATTATGCAGATAAAAAGTTCTGCTTTGTAAACGGACTTTTTCACAGGATTGTGAGTAGGAAACCTATTACCTCCTCCTCACACTCACATGACTACCACACTCCTAACACTTCTGACACCAGGTGTGTGGGGCTTTTTGCCCACACTGAGCAATTCTGCAAATCCAGCGGGGTGTCCTACAGTTTGACTCAGTTCTGACACTATATTCCTAGAGATCCCACAGTTAACCTCAGGGCTCAGCGCGCAAGACTGCTCCCCCCCACTTCAGATGCCAATCACGAGTCCAGGTTGTCACCTGTGCTTTTGACCAGCTATACACTGGAGGTTCCCAAGCCGCGTCCTTGGGTTCAATAATTTGCTAGAGCAGCACACAGAACATGGGAAAACAGTTGACTTTTGACCAGTTTATCATAAAAGGATACAATAAAGATACAGATGAACATCCAAATAGAAGAGATGCAAAGGACAAGGCATGTGGGAAGGGGCACAGAGCTTCCGTGTCTCTTTGGGTATACCACCCTCCCAGCACCACCATTGGTTCACCAACCCCCCAAGTTCTCCAAACCCCCTACTACTGGGATTTTTATGGAGGCTTAATTATGTAGGCATGATCAATTATTAACTCCACTTCCAGCCCCTCTCTCCTCTCTGGAGAATGTGTGATGGGGCTGAAAATTCCAAGCTTCTAAATCAAGAGCAGATCTTTCCTGTGACAAGCCCCTACCCAGGAGCACACTGAGAATCTCCTCATTAGAACAGACATTCCTATCACCCAGTAAACTGCAAAGGATTGAGAAGCTTAGCGTAGGGAACCAGAATCAAAACAAAATATTAGAACAAAAGATGCTCCAAGGTGTTCTCCTTACTTAGGAAACCACAAGGGTTTTAGGAGCTCTGTGGCAGCAACCAGGAGCAAAGACCAATATATGTATTTCCTATTATTTCACAGACTGGGTAACTTTATATACCAAAGTGTAATCAATTCAAACCAATATTTAATTGAGCACCAACGATGAGTAACATCAAGGATTAACTTCCTAAGTGTAGGAATAGAGTTTGTAGGATTTGAGAGCTAGGAAGGACTTACTGTTCCCAAGTGTCCCCCAAACTGGGGTCAGATGTATTCTAAAGGTCACACATTCTTTAAGAAATCTTAAGTTTTGTGTTTGTATTCTAATAATAATCTAAACAATATATGAGCACATTTTGGATCATCTGCATGGTCACTTCAAATCTATGTACTGCCATGCAATTTTTGTATTTGAGGTCCGTTTTTGTTGATTCTAAATAGCATCAAAATTCATTTTGGTGGGCAAATGATAAAAGGAAAACTTGACATACATGAACTACATTTATGTAGTTGGTAAACCTGCACACAGGTTTAGTTTCCCGGTGGTTAGACGAGAGAAAAATGGTAACAGAATTGAGTAAGTGAAGGTGCTATATTCATGATGGGGACAACAACTTTACTTCAAAAAACATCATTCTTCATACCCAGTTAATGCGCTCGTTTGATTTTCAGCTTATAAATTAATTTGGGTTGTATAGTTGAATGACGATTACTATATAAGGCAAGAAGTATATGCTTTTTGGGTGGTGGTATTTATTTTTAAGTAACATTATAACCAAAATAATTTATTAAATTTAATAATTCTTAATTTTTCTTTTTAATTTAATAATTTAATAGTAATTTAGTTTTTAGAATTTCATAATTTTTCTTTTTAAAGTTTTTATTTATTTATTCATTTAAGTAATCTCTACACTCCATGTGGGGCTAAACTCATGACGCTGAGATTGAGTCATATGCTCCTCTGAGCTAACCAGGCACCCCAATTCTTTTCCTTTTAAAAGAAGAACATATATTACTAAAGTCTGAGAACACTGATTTGGGTTAACCCTACCAATTTTCAGATGGCAGGCACAAGGCCCTGAAATATAAAGAAACCTCTGAGCTACCTAAGATAGGCGCTATGACCTATTCACCCCAAGAGCCCAGAACTTGGATCCTCAGTAAACCATTATTAAACTCAAGTGCCCAGTACCATGGCAAGATGGTAACAGAGCCAGGATTAGTTTTTTATACCTATCTTCTTTCCTAGACCCCACCCTGGGAGGCCGGTCAGTCCTTGCCTAGCTGGGTCACCTAACTGTGACTTTCTTTTTTTTTTAATTTAAATATATTTGACATATATCATTGTAAATTTAAAGCATACAACATGTTGGTTTGATACATTTATAAATTATGATTGCCATTGTAATGATAATTAGCACCTTTGTCATATCATTTCTTTTTAATGGTTGGAATAATCAAGATCTAGTCTCTTAGCAAGTTTGATGATGATAATACAATATTGTTGTCTAGGTTCACTATACTGTGCATTGGATCTATAGAACTTATTTACGACCTGTTGCAAGTTTGGGCCCTTAAACAACATCTCTCCTATTTCTACCCCTCACCGCCACCCAGTCCCTGGTAACCATTATTTTATTCTCTATTTTTATGAGTTTGGCTTTTTATTTTTTTATTTTAAAGATTTATGTATTTGAGAGAGAGCGTGCAGGCACAGGAATAGGGGAGGGGCAGAGGGAGAGGGAGAGAGAATCTCTTGATTCTCTTGAGCACTTGAGTTTAATAATCGTTTACCAAGGATCCAAGTTCTGGGCTCTTGGGATGAATAGGTCATAGTGCCTATCTTAGGTAGCTCAGAGGTTTCTTTATATTTCAGGGCCCTTGTGCCTGCCATCTGAAATTAGTAGGGTTAACCTAAATCAGTGTCCCATCAGACTCCCTCCTGAATGGGGAGCCCCCCAGCCCTGGGCTTGATCTCAGGACCCTGAGATCAGGACTTGAGCCAAAACCAAGAGTCAGATGCTTAACTGATTGAGCCACCAAGGCGCCTTGAGTTTGGCTTTTTTAGATTCAACATATAAGTGATGTCATACAGTATTTGTCTTTCTCTGACTTGTTTGGCTTAGCACACTTTCCTCAAGGTCCATCCATGTCATTGCAATGGCAGGATTTCCTTCTTTCTTGTGGCTGAATAATATCCCATTGTACATACACCACATCTTTTCTACTCACCCACTGACCAGCACTTCGGATGTCTCCAATATCTTTGCTATTGTGAATAACAAGGCAATGACCATAGGAGTACAGATATCTCTTCAAGAGCCAATTTTCATTTCCTTTGGATATATACCCAGAATTAAGATTGCTGGATCGGAAGGTGTATCTATTTTTAATTTGAGGAACTACATACTGCTTCCCATTAGTTTTCCAACGTCCTTTCCTGCCTTTTCTCCCTCTCCTATTCTCAGTAGTAGCAACAATAGCAACTACAATTTTAACTATAGCTTGCTTACTTGGGGCGCCTGGGTGGCTCAGTCTGTTGAGCGGCTGCCTTCAATTCTGCTCAGGTCAAGATCTCAGGATCCTGCTCAGCGGGGAGTCTGTTTCTCCCTCTGCCCCTCCCCCAACTTGTATTTTCTCTCTCTCTCTCTCAAATAAATAAAATCTTAACTATAGCTTACTATGTGCCTGGTGCTTTATAAACATTACCCTGTTGAATGTTTAACTAGACTTCTCAAATCTTAAACTGTCTTCAGTTTTGCTTTGTTTTACCATTTTGTTTTTTCCAGGTCTTTGTCTCTTAGAGGTGTTCTGTTTTGTTTTGTTTTAGCTCAGCAGCTTTTCAAGATGAATGGCTGCTGCATGTTCCTGAAGGCTGGCACTTTCAACCTGAATCATGCTGGTCTACTGAATTAATGATACTTGTCTCCTGAATTAATGATACTTGTCCAGTCATTACCTTAAGAGCTTTTTGTTGTCTTTAAAGAGAGAGAGTTCATTTTGCTTCAGATAGAGCTGTGGTGATCTGGTGCTCAATACAAGCCAGTTGACATGCTAGTGAAAACCTCTGTACTTTAGTGTTCAGCTGTGAGCTGCTTTCCATAGTCAGGTTCCCCGAAAGAAAGCATCCCTCCTCTCCTCTCAACCCACCATTTTTCATAGACAGGTTTTTCAAACACAGACCGGAAAAGTACCAAATGTAACAATGTTCCTCCTTTCTGCAGTGCTTTATGGCCATGCCACAAATGCTGGGCCCCATACCCAAGGCCGCCGCTGTGTTGAAAACCCTTATCTCTGATCTACAAAGGCGAAAAGATTTCCCTGTGGTATTAGAAACATCTAGAGTGTTGTCTAAATTGGAATACGGGAGAACTTAAGTTTAGTCTTTAATTCAAATAAATCATTATAGTTCCATTCACAACACTGTCATTACAAGACTGATTCCAATGATAGCTACAGAAAAAATAGAATGAGTGCCGTAGGGGAGGGAAAAGTTTTTCTCATCCCTTTCTCATCCCAGCCAGTCTCTGGCTGGGTCTGAAAATTAAACTGACAAAAACGGATTAACAGGAGAAAAGCATACAATTTATAATAACAGATAAATTTCCCTAACTTGATGTGTATCTTAAAAGAGAATTTCTCAGAAGATCGCTATTTCCCCCATCCCCACTGCGAATCTGTTACATGGAATGGGTATCTCAAACTTTGTTAACAAGTTATTTTTGTTAACAAATTATACTAAATAAAGTCTAGGCATATCTAAAAGGTATATTTTTTTCTGTAGTTCCTGTAGGGGAGAAACACTTTTCCTTTCTTCCCTTCTAGTTTCTTTGGTCTAATAATTAAGTTCACATTGGACAGGTTGACAGGAGAAAAACAAATTAAATTTCATATGCACAGGAATCCCAAAGCTATAGGTCTCCCAGATAGTCAGGCCGTTGAGGTTTATATCCCATTCTCAGCTAAGGAGAAGGGGGCAGAGGTCTAGGACTTCAAAGGTAAGGAAGACAATTCACAGGAAGGTGGGAAGAGCAGACGTTGGTAAACAAATGTTCGCTGAGCAGATCAGTCTTTCTAATGTAAAAAGTTCTCTCTGGTAATAGCTCTCTTGCTGGTCTGTCCCCCTATCTAAATTCTCACAGACAGTTAAGGGAGAGGTAAATAAAAAAGAAAACTTCCTGGTCTGTTAGGTCTTGATAACCTTCAGCTCAAAATAATCCACATGCCAAAGTGGCACATTTTGGAGTCACATGTTCTGCTGCACGTCACTCCCTAGCATTGAAGTTATATCCAAACTGAAAAGAATGACTTCATGTTGATTCTTAGTTTAAAAACAAATTACTGAGAACACGAAAACCTAAAAAATAAGGCACTGGTTATCAATACACACTCTCGAGTTTGCTGACTGCAGCATTTGGAAAAATAACACAATGCCATTAACAGGCAAGGGAAGGAGAAGAAATCCATCACTTCTGCACTTAACAGGCTTTGACCTTTAACACTGGGCACATTTGTAAATTCGCCAAAGTCAAGCTGGGTTGAGGGTAAGAAGGCCACCTTTAGCTCAACAGCTTGTTGGACCCACCACTGAAAGTACTGGCTCACTGACCAAAGTAAATAGAACTGAAAAGACCAAAAAAAACACCACACAAAATAAAGAATTCTGACTTAAAAAGATTTTATTTATTTATTTGACAGAGGGAGACACAGCGAGAAAGAGAACACAGCAGGGGGAGAGGGAGAGGGAGAGGGAGAAGCGGGCTCCCTGCAGGGAGCCCGATGCGGGACTCGATCCCAGGACCCTGGGATCAGGACCTGAGCTGAAGGCAGACGCTTAATGACTGAGCCACCCAGGTGCCCCGAATTCTGACTTTTTTTTAAGGTCATCCTAGAGATATATTTTTTCTCCTTCCTGAAGGGGAAGGGTAGCCAAATGTGCCACCCCACCACAAGCCTCTTTAGTATAAGGATTACGTTGAGCTAACCATTTTTAAGAAACTGCAGAAGCAGGAGAAGCTCTGAAGAGTAGATGTTACCCTTTTGTAAGGAAAATCTACATTTATAAAGGACATTTACATTAGAAAGGGGGGCCTGCACCAGGAAGAGAACTATTACCTGATAACTTTTTCACCTGAGGGACTTACCAGTAGGACATTTTTGTTTACCAAACCTCTCTCTTCTCACCTTCCCCTGAATTGCTTCTCCCTTTGAAGCCCCAGCCTTTATCCCGTTGCTTAGCTCAGGATGATATACATCACAGTTGTCTAGTCACTTTTTGAAACTCTTATTTTTGTGAGACTCCAGTATGAATGTAGGTAATTAAGCTGGTTTTATTTTTCTCCTATGAAATTGTCTTCTATTATGGGGGTTGTGGGGGGGAGGTCTCGGCCAAGAACTCAGAAGGGTAAAGAGAAAATTATTTTTCCTCCCCTATATCACCTTGAAAGCAAAGTCCTTAGCTCTTATTTAAGATTACTACAAAATAAGAATAAGATAAGCATTTTTTTTTTTTTTTTGAGAGAGGGAGGGAGAGAGGCGAGGGTAGGGGCGGAGGGGGGGGAGAGAGAGAGAACACCTTAAGCCGGCTCCACACCCAATGTGGAGCCTATGCAGGGCTCAATTCCAGGACCCTGAGATCATGACCTGAACCTAAATCAAGAGTTTGACGCTTAAGCAACTGAGCCACCCAGCCGCCCCTTTAATAAGTTATCTTTAAAAGATAAAAGGGTATATATGTAAAGTGTTCAGTTCACACCTGGCTCCCACCATGGGCTCAATAAATTATAGCGATAATCATTTTGTTATTAGTATTTTATTACATCTTAAAACTCAAATTAAAATGGCTAGGCCTGAGATGAAAACAGCTAATGCCCAGGTGAGCCCTTACATATCTGTTTTACTCTATTTGTTCATCTTTGCTAACACCATTGTCCCCAGCCCTTTTCTTTGTTTTGCTTTTATATTGCTTTAATGATGCTGTAGTAGTGCTGGATCAAATTTTAAATTCCTTAAAAGTTTATAATCCAATTGACTTTCCAACCAGAAGAAATACACCTGTTGCCTCTAAGCCTTGGCTATTTTAAGGATTGTACATTAGGGACTCGGTTGCACAAGTTTTACGTTCCTAAACACTAAATACCATGGTAGCTTGGTAAATTGCAAAATTCTATAAATTTTTAATGGATCCCAAGATTCTAATCTGGTATCATTGCACAAAAAAGTTTGAAGGTGTGTATGTGACGGGGCGCCTGGGCGGCACAGTTGGTTAAGCATCTGACTCTTGGTTTCAGCTCAGGTCGTGATCTCATGGTCGGGATCATGGTCAGGAGATCTGGCTCCGCACTCAGCACGGAGTCTGCTTGAGATTTTCTCTCCCCCTCCCTCTCCCTCTGCCCCTCCTGCTAGTGTGTGCATCCTCCCTCTCTCTCTAAAATGAGTCTTAAAAAAAAAAAAAGGTGTGCATGTGTGAAAAAAGTCTGGAAAGATATACAGTAAAATGTTTCTCTCTGGGTAGTAGGATAACAGGCACTTTGTCTTTTCTCCTTGTTGTGCTCATTTAATACCTCAAAAATGAGGGTGAATTACTTGTATCTTTTTAAGTTAAGAATGTACCTATGTAAACATTACAATTGAATATCTTTAGATAAACCTACTAGGGAGAGCTTTCTTTCTCCTCCGCCTGGTGGGTCCTTTTTGTATTTCACCAGGCTCTGAAGGAACCATACCAGCTACCCACGATGTGCCCACTTTGCTGTCTGCACCCTTAATTCCAGCCAGGCATCTTCAAAAGGTAACCAACAAACCTTAGTACAAATCAATACCACTGCTATTGAAAAGATCTCCGAGTTCTTGCTCTATCAGATGTGAGCTGAGAATTTCATCCTTGAGACTGAGACAGCCCTAAATTTTAATTTGTCACTTAGGAGCTATATCACATTGGACACACATTCCCAACCTATAAAAATGGGTCCAAGAATCCTGTCTTCACAGGTGAGTTGTGACTATTAGGGATGCGTGTACAACTCCAAACAAAGTGCCTGGCACGAGCCAGCATTCAACATGCAGTAGCTATGTTTGTGATTCTTCTCTGTAGTTACAACAGCAAGTGCTCCTTGTTCTTTCCACCACCAGCTAAGTATGAACATCTCCGAAAGACAAGCTCTCCTACACAGCCCTGCCAGTGAAAGGGAACCAGCCTGCACTCTTTGCTATTGAAATGATGAAGATGCATATACCTCTTAAGACAGTACTTTTTGGGCACCTGGGTGGCTCAGTCGGTTAAGCGACTGCCTTCAGCTCAGGTCATGATCCCGGAGTCCCAGGATCGAGTCCCGCATCAGGCTCCCTGCTCGGCAGGGAGTCTGCTTCTCCCTCTGACCCTCCCCCCATCTCATGTGCTTTCTCTCTCTCTCTCTCAAATAAAATAAAAAAAAATCTTTAAAAAAAGAAAGTACTTTTTATATATCTATGTGTGAAACATGTAAAATCTGTACTTAGATCAACTGTTTATGCTCATCTAGCAGCTGATTAAATGACTACCAAATCATATATGTTACTTCTAGTCCCAGAATAACAAAGCTTTTGTCCTGCTTACCCTTCTAATTTAGTAACCACCTGTATTCGTAAAGACCTTCTTGCTCTCCCTAAATAATTACACTGATAAAATACTTTATGGGCAGGGTTCATTTTCAGATTCAGTATCTTAGAATCTTTTTTCGTAGCTTTTTGACATTTACCTTCTAAGTCTGTAGCTCTAAAATTGTCAAGGCTACAGCCAGAGGCCTCTCAAATCAGACTGCCTTGGCTCAGATTCCAGCTCACCATTTTCAAACCATGTGGTAAGTGACTTAACCCCACTGTTTTTCAGATTCCTCCACAGTATAATAAGATAATCATAGTACCTATCCTATCTCATAAGGTAAAGTGCTTAGAACAGTGAGAGCCCAGCATACAGTAAGTAGCTATTATTATATGTGATCAATATTATAAAAGTGAAATACAGGGGCGCCTGGGTGGCTCAGTCAGTTAAGCATCTACCTTCAGCTAAGGTCATGATCCCAGGGTCTTGGGATCAAGCCCGGCATTGGGCTCCCTGCTTGGCAGGGGGCCCGCTTCTTCCTCTCCCTCTGTTCCTCCCTGTCCTTCTCATACTCTCTTCTCTCTCTTTCTCTCAAATAAATGAATAAAATCTTAAAATAAAAGTGAAATACACTCCACAAACATTTGCAACTCCATCAGAAAGGCAAACTGCCTACCTGCAGGATTCTCTTTCAAATGATAACCATTGTCAGAAAACTATTAAATGTGCATACAGGGGCCCCTGAGTGGCTTAGTTGTTAAGCTTCTGACTTCAGCTCAGGTCATGATCCCAGCGTCCTGGGATCGAGCCCCGCATCGGGCTCCCTGCTCCACGGGAAGCCTGCTTCTCCCTCTCACACTCCCCCTGCCTGTATTCCCTCTCTCGCTGTCAAATAAATAAATAAAATCTTTTATTAAAATAAATAAGTAAATAAATGTGCATACAGTTGTCATAGCAAAGAGAACATGACATACACAGACAGTCTCTAAAGTAATTTCTGCATGACAGATGTTACTGGAAGTTGAGTGGCAGAACATTATTCACTCCTGTGGAGAAACGTGGTTTGGGAGTTTCCAATAAACTACAGTAATAACTAGTTGGCTCTGCCACCAGTCAACTTCAGTCATCTCAGATGTGTTTGAATGCTGAGTTTCTTATTATTTGTTTAATCCCCGGTTTCCGCTCCTTTATTCCGGCCTCCCCCAGTAGATGTCCCCATGCATGTGGGAGTACTTGAGGAAGACCAGCAGAAGCACACCCCACAAGGGGACACATCAAAACTATTCCCTGACCATTATCTAGAAACTGGCTGAGCTGATTGAAGGCCACAAAGTTTCTCAGACATTCTTTGTTCTTCCCTCCCCACTGTGCGCAATCACTCAAAACAAAGATCTCTGTGTGCGACAGCACCAGCGATGATTCTGTTACCAGTTTAAGCGATACTGCGGAGGATCATAACCTCTGCCTTTTAAGTCTGTGTTTTCCACAAACCCAGCTCCCAAAGATACTGATGATGTGCTTCAAAGATACTCATTTGAATTTTTACCTCCATGGTGCAATGCCCTCTGTCCTAATTACTATTAGTACTCTAAGCCAGAAAAGACGAGTTACGTTACTTGGCAATTGAGGGGGAAAAACCTGAGCCAGAAAGACCTCCTGACATTACATACCAATAAATTAGAAGAAAATAACCATACTCCCCTGAAAAAGATGGAGATCAGCAAAAATATTTTGTGATGGGCTATATGTGACGTGGAAGCAGTTTTGTCTAATTTTTTTTTCCAATAAACTTCCAGAGCTCTAAGAATCACATTGTTGGTTGTGACAGGTTGGAGGTCATGTAGGAGTTTTTTATGTCTAAAGTTAGTAACAGTCTGTGGAGATTATATTTAACCAGGTGTAAACATCTGCTGTGGAAAAACAGAATTGGCCCAACGGTAGGCCCAGCCAGAAAGCCCCAGAGTGGTTAAGCTAAAGACTGCAGGGGCAGCACAATATCCATCAGCTCTCTGCTAGAGGAAATTATCAGGCAGGAAATACCTCCCAAGCGATTTTCTGGCCTCCTCTGAGGATCCAGGCTCACAAAGAGTTTGATTTTCCTTTCTCAAAATTCCTATACTACTGACAGCCTGATGTTTACATTCTATTACTATTTTAATGAGACTATGTAATAAAGTGTTAAATGGTCTAATTGTTTCCATAGATTGGTCTTTTCTCACTATTCAGCTCTCTCCTTATTAGGGTCATTGATAACGTCCTTCGAACTTCCAGTAACTCCACAAAAGTCATAGGCACAGAGAAGCTGATACTCTCAACTCAACCGGATAAAAACACCAGTGTTCAAATGTCACACCAGCTCAGCCTACTCCTTCTTTCCACATGTCAACAGGCAAACAGAACATGTGCCTCATAAAACAAGTTTTTTTTAAGATTTTTTTTTTTAGTTATTTATTTAATTGACAGAGAGAGAGAGAAAGAGAGAGAGACACAGCGAGAGAGGGAACACAAGCAGGGGGGAGTGGGAGAGGGAGAAGCAGGCTTCCTGCCGAGCAAGGAGCCCCATGCGGGGCTCAATCCCAGGACCCTGGGATCATGACCTGAGCCGAAGGCAGTCACTTAACCAACTGAGCCACCCAGGCGCCCCAAAATAAAGTATATTAAAAAACATTTTTTTTGTGATCTGTACAGCCAACATGGGGCTTGAACTCATCATGGCCCCAAGAACACGAGTCACACACTCTCCTGACTGAGCCAGCCAGCTGCCCCAAAACAAAATATATTTAAATACTTAGGTATTTATTGCATTTTTCTGGTATGGTAGAAAGATTTATTAGCCAGGTGGTCTGGTTTATAATACTAGCACTGAAAACTACCTGTGTGACCTGGGGCAAATCACTTAACCTCTCCGTGCTCTATAGTCATTAGTTCACTTGGTCATTTAACAGATCTTTAATTATTATTTGATTTATGCAGAATGAGGTTCTAGAAAGAGATACAAAGGTAAACAAGGCTTCCTCAAATCTATCTTCCAAAACCTATATTAAGGTTTCCATTTCTGCAATTTTAGTTTTTATTCTGAAGGCTCTCCTTTTCTTGTTCTCTGAGTGTTCACTCTGTCCTCATTTAGTATCTCCTCATCCCTTTGAGAATATTAATGTAGTCTTTTCCTGTTAATGTTTATTTTTCCATGTAGAGTCTCTGTTTTCACCAAGTTTCCTCTATTTTTTGTTAGTTGTCTGTTTCTATCATTTTACATGCTTTCCTCCAACACCATCTTTTAGAGTGAGGAAGAAAAGCTGATAGGAAGCTCTGAAAAACTGAGTGTAGCTTGTCACCTGTGTTCTCACTACAGAGCAGTGGCTTTCAAAATGTTTTGACCAGAGATTGCTGGGAAGATGACACAGTAGGAGGACCCTAACCTCACCTCGTCCCACAGACACTACTAAATAACACTCGCATCAGTGTAAATGACCCAGAAGACGACCTGAAGACTGGCAGAAAAACTCCACAAGTAAATGTAAAGAAGAGGTCACATGAATAGGGTTAAGGAAGAGCGGAGACCTGCTGGAGAGCTAAGCAGACCCGCGGGGCTGTCCATGGGAGGGAGGAAATGCCAGTGTGGAGCAGGGAGAGAAGAAGAATATCATACAGGGGAGGATGAATCCCCACAACTTTTGGCTTTGAACACCAGACGGGCCAAATTTCGTGAGTTCCTACAACCAGCAGGCCTGAAAACATGGAATGTTAAAAATCAGTGGGCTCAGCTCTGGGAGAGCCGGGATGGCGTCCTCATCCTTAAAGAGAACACAACAAATAGTCTGCGGAGTTATACCACAGAAGCAGCAGTTTGAAAAATGTCTGGGATATATGGTAGGGAGAGTTATTTACTAATCTCAGAGCATGTCCTGGAGAGACAGAGATCTCTAGGGGGACTCCTCCAGGAACAAAGGAACAGGGAGGTGCCATTTCCCTCCCTGACACCCCAACATAAAAACATAGCCACCTGTGGGAACTAGCCCTGTGCCTACATGTACCACCTAACTTCTTTACACCAAGCCCTGCCCTGGGCTTCATGGATCTGCCCTTTCCAGTCAGCCCTGCCTTAGTCCCAGTGCTGTGGGTCCCCCTCCCCAAGAAGACCATTGCAAAGCCTGCTAACACATTGTCTCCTGACCCACGCACTTTGTGGGGCCTTGGTCCTGGCAACAGCAGGTCCCCTCTCACAAAGGACCGGTGTACAAACCTTACTAAAACTGCCTGCCCTACCCCCACACACTTTTCATACCCACCCCCTCCAATATTCCCTCAGATGGAGCCCATTCAAAAGGGGCCACAAGCCGGGCAGTGTGCAAGCAGCCCAGACAGGGACCAGCACCACTCCAAAGTGACTCTTGACCTGGGAAGAGGGGAAGATAACCACACACACCACTCAGAATTCAGACCCAGCACTGGGTTGGAGGCAGACATCTATAGTCTGATTGCAACTCCTGGCCACCAATGAAAGCTTCTCAGGGGACAACACAGGGAAAGCACCCTGCAATTTGGTGCTACTACATCTCTGGTAAACACCTCATCTGACTCAACTCAAGCCCAAGGCAACCTCAGACTGGTCCAGTAACACCACACAGACCAAACCCTGCCTACAACAGGCAAAGGGTCTCTGTACACAACTGGACTGAAGGAAAAAGAGGCTTAGCCACAATAGCAGGGTGTATGCGACACGCACAAGAGACACCCCTGAAGCACCAGGTGCTGGTAAACAGGGAACACTGCCCTGCAGGGCACTACAGAACCTCTTCTTCGTGCAGGAGACATAGCCAACTTTCCTAACACACAGAAACAGACAGTTAGGTAAAATGAGGAGACAAAAGAATATGTTCCAGATGAAAGAAGAGGAAAAAACCACAGCAAGAGATCTAAGAGAAACAGAAATAAGTAATATGACCGATAGAGAATTTAAAGTAATGATTGTAAAGATACTCACTGGACTTGAGAGTAGAGAACATTAGTGAGACCCTCAAAGAAGAGATTAAAAAAAAGAATCAATCAGAGATTAAGAACACAAAAAATGAAATTTAACATACACTAGACGGAATAAATAGCAGACTAGAGGAAACAGAAGAGCAAATCAGCAACCTGGATGATGGAATAATGGAAAGTAATCAAGCTGAGCAGTGAGAGAAAAAAAAATTATGCAAAATGAGAACAGACTTAGGGAACTCAGTGACACTATCGAGTGTCATTACATTCACATTATAGGGATCCCAGATGGAAAAGAAAGAAAAGGGGGCAGAAAGTTTATTTGAAGAAATAATAACTGAAAACTTGCCAAATCTGGAGAAAGAAAGAGAAACTCATATCCAGGAGGACAGAGATCCCCCAACAAAATCAACCAAAGTCCATACTAAGACACACAGAAATTAAAATGGCAAAAAGTAGTAAAAAGACAATTTTAAAAGCAGCAAAAGAAAACAGTTACATACAAAAGAAACCCCATAAGGCTATGAGCTGATTTTGCAGCAGAAACTGTGCAGGCTATAAGAGAGTGGCATGATATATATTCAGAATGCTGAAAGGAAAACATCCACATCCAAGAACACTCTATCCAGCAAAGCTATCATTTAGAATAGAAGGAGAGCTCAAAAGTTTCCCAAACGAAAGTTAAAGGAATTCATGACTGCTAAACCAGTCCTACAAGAAATGTTAAAGGGAACTGGTTGAGTGGAAAGGAGACACCATAAGTAAGGGTAATAAAAGTAAGCATAAAAGCAGTAAAAATAAGCGTATCTTTAAAAAGCAGTCAAGGGACTCACAAAATAAAAGTACGTAAAGTATGCTACCAAATCCCTATAAAGGGCGGTGGGGAGGTTGCAAAAAATAGATTCAAGCTTAAGTAACCATCAACTTAATGTAGACTGCTACATGTAGAAGGTATTATATAATGAGAAGCCCAAACCAAAAGCCACTAATAGATACAAAAAGTAAAGAGAAAGGAATCCAATTATATCACTGAAGAAAGTCATCACGGAAGAGAGCAAGGGAAGAAAGAAACAGAAGAACTACAAATACAACCATAAAACAAGTAACAAAATGGCAATAAATACATACCTATCAATAATTACTTTGAATGCAAATGGATTAAATCCTCTAATCAAGACACAGGGTGACAGAATGGATAAAAAAAAACAAAACCTATTTACATGTTACCAGCAAGAGACTCATTTCAGACCTAAAGACACAGGCAGATTGAAAGTGAGGGGATGGAAAAACATTTCTCATGCAAATGGGTATGAAAAGAAAGCTAGGATAGCAATCCTTCTACCGGACAAAATAGACTTTAACACAAGACCGTAAAAGGCTTTAAAACAAGAGGGAAAAAAAAGGACACTAATCATAAAAGGGACAATCCAACAAAAAGATATAATTGTAAATATTTATGTATGCAACATAAGAGCACCCAAATACATAAAGCAGTAAATAATAAAAATAAAGGAAGTAATCAATGGTAATACAATAATAGTAGGGGACCTTAACACCCCACTTACATCAATAGACATATCATCCAAACAGAAAATCCGAAAAGAAACACTGACTTTAATGACTCATTGGATCAGATGGATTTAACAGATTAAGAAAATTCCATCCCAAAACAATAGAACACATATTCTTTGCAAGTACATATGGAACATTCTCCAGAATAAGTCACATAGGTGGCCAGAAAACCAGTCTCAACAGATTTGAAAAGATCGAAGTCCTACCATGCATTTTTTCTGACCACAATGCTAAAACTAGAAATGACCAACAAGAAAAAATCTGGAAAGAGCACAAATACATGGAGGTTAAATAACATGCTACTAAATAATAAATGGGTCAAACAAGAAATCAAAGAAGAAATAAAAAAATATATGGAGACAAATGAAATTGAAAACATACTGGTCCAGAACGTTTGGCACGCAGCAAAAGTGGTTCTAAGAAAGTAGTTTATAGCAACACAGGCCTAGCTCAAGAACTAAGACAAATCTCAAATAAACAACCTAATCTTACACCAAAAGGAGCTAGAAAAAGAACAAACAAAAACCCCAAACCAGCGGAAGAAAGGAAATAATAAAGATTAGAGCAGAAATAAACAGAAATAAACAATATAGAGACTAAAAAACAACAGAACAGACGAATGAAACCAGGAGCTCGTTCTTTGAAAAGATGACCAAAATTGATAAACCTCTAGCTAGATTCATCCAAAAAAAAAGAGAGCACAAGGACTCAAACAAAATCACCATTGAAAAAGAATTAACTGCCACCAAAGAAATGCAAATATTAAGAGAATATTACAAAAAATTATATGCCAATAAATTGGGCAACCTAGAAGAAATGGATAAATTTCTAGAAACATCTGTCTTCCCAAAACTGAAGCAGGAAGAAATAGAAAATTTAAACAGATTGCTTACCAGCAATGAAACAATCAGTAGTCAAAAAATTCCCAAGAAAAGTCCAGCACCAGATGGCTTCACAGGTGCATTCTACCAAACACTGAAAGAAGAGTTAATATCTATTCTCACTCTTTTTTCCTTAAAGATTTTATTTATTTATTTATTTGAGAGAGAGTGTGCAAGCGAGCACCAGTAGGAGGAGGGGCAAAGGGAAAAGGAAAAGCAGGCCCCCTCCTGAGCAGGGAGCCTGATGTAGGGCTCGATCCCAAGACCACAGGATCATAACCTGAGTGAAAGGCAGAGCTTAACTGACTGAGCCACCCAGGCGCCCCAAACATGCTCTCATTTTAGATTATTTCCTTAGAATAAATTCCCATAAAGGGAAATATTATGTGAAAAAAGAGAATGCAGATAGATGAAAGAACAAGCAAATCCTCAGAAGAAGTCTACACCCATGATCCTCAAACTTTGGTTGCCTCAGAGTAACCTGGAGGGCTTGTTAAATACCCTGCCATCCCTAAAGGGAATAATTCAGTAAGTCTGGGTGGGCTGATAACTTTCATTTTTAACAAGTTCCAAGACCTCTGCTAAAGCTACAGTCACATCTGGAGAATATTGATCTAAACCACAGAGTGGGGCTCCTGGATGGTGCAGTCAGTTAAGCATCTGACTCTTAGTTTCAGCTCAGGTCATGATCTCAGGGTCATGAGATGGAGCAAGCCCCTCACTGGGCTCCACGCTCAGCAGGGAGTCTGCTTCTCTCCCTCTCTCTCTGCCCCTCTCCTACTAAAATAAATAATCTTAAAAAAAAAAACACACAGGAAAATAGTCTTGAACAAGAGAAGGAGGGAGATTAAGAATAAATGAGCAGTGTTAGGTGGAAACCAGTCAAGAAAGTGTGTCTTTATTTCTGACTGAAATAGGAGGTAGAATCTTGAGCCAAAAAAGGAGGTAAGTGTAGCATGAGTAGTGTGATGAAAGGGATAAATGGTTTGGGTTAGCCTCGGTGGGATTTAATGAAGGAACAGACATGGAACCCTATAAAGCATTAACCAGCAGCACTGAGAATCCATCTTAAACTATACATCATAAATTCAGAATGCTACCAGTCCTCATCATCAAATGAAGTCTTTGTTTTTTCATATGAGGTTTTACAACAATAGCTCAGCTGCCAGAGAAGGCCTATAGAGTTAGTAGGGCAGTAGCACAAGCAAGGAAGGAGCTGAGGCTGGTGGTGAGCAAGAGACTGAAGCAATGGACCATGAGGTCTAGTCCAGAGAGGAAAGGTGTAAGCACGATGACCACCGTGCCTGAGGGCAAGAAAAGAGCTGTCAAAAGGACAGCAGCTTTTGGTAAAATATAAAGAAGGCCTTGTGCAAGTAAGCACATGAGCAAGCAAGAGACAGAACAGGAGACAGTTCTTAAGTCATGCCATTAGGTTGATCATTCTGTAAATGGAACGTTTTTTTTTTTTTTTAAAGATTTTATTTATTTATTTGAGAGTGAGAAACACAGCGAGAAAGGGAACACAAGCAGGGGGAGTGGGAGAGGGAGAAAAAGGCTTCCCGCGGAGCAGGGAGCCCGATGCGGGGCTCGATCCCAGGACCCTGGGATCATGACCTGAGCCGAAGGCAGACGCTTAACAACTAAGCCACCCAGGCGCCCCTGCAAATGGAACAGTTTTGAGGTATGAGAAGAATTTGGGGACCATTAGAACTAGGTATAGGGAGTCTGGTGGTAAGCTGTTAGATGCATCATTTGCATAGCACTAAAATTCCTGAGGATAATGGCAAATCCTGGGTCACCTGGAGGCTGGTAAATGAGAGCCATGGAAGCAGATAGTGGAATTGAAGGCAGGTGTGGTGGGAACCTCAAAAGGCTTTGGCATCAAAGCTGGAGACCAATGAACTGAAATCAGCCATCAAGAACTAGGAGAATTTGTATGCTTTCTTGTTTATGGTAGGTGAAGGGTGGGAAGATGTAGGGTGTCATCTGGAGCCCTGAAATTGGCCAGGTGGTCGTGATGAGGGTTCAGGCCTGTCAGAAGTTACAGGTGTTGAGTGCTGCACTAAGATTCATTTCTATAAGAGCTGGAGGGTAATCAGAGTTCCCATAGAAAAGCCTGAGGTCCATAGGGTTGTTTTTGGTACACAAGACACTTAGACATCTATTAGCCAGGATGAAGGCTCACAAGGAGAATGCTGATATACGATAATGACCATTAATTAATTCTTTCATATTAAGCCAGAGTTGAGGGGCTACTGTTCTCCCCTACTTTCCCAGGATCATGGTCATTCTCAATGTTCCAGGCAATCACTACCAATCCATCAGTTTGTACTAAAAAATGAAGCTCCCTTGTCATTCTTGTCGTAGGTATCAGGAATGCTAAGTCCCTATTCTCAAGCATCTTAATGATGGGTGAGAACAGTCTTAAGATATGAAATAGTCTTGATGGGAACTCAGAAAAGGAACACCTAAGTAAGTCTAGAAAGATAGAAAATGACCTCTCAGAGGTCATTCTTCTATGAGGCAAAAGCTCTTTGAGACAGGTATTTCCTAGGAAGGAAGTCCTCAAAATGCAAATAAACCACTTAAGACAAAGCGAATCTATTGCTCATTGGCTGCTATTTCTGGCCTAATTTCTGAGAAAAGAAGTTAGCCTGAGACTAAGTGAAGAGAGCAGGAGGTCAAGAGGAGGTATTCCATGCTGCGTTGTAGTCTATTAAGTACACCACTAAGACATGTTTTGCAATTCCAGGGCAGCCCAGCTTGTAGGGAGAAAGGTATAAACAAATATACCACTCTTGGATTTCGTTCACTTTCACTCTGCCTCTAGAATTATCAGCCTTTCTTCTAAAGAGAAAGACACCCTATCTCTAAAGACTTGGCCCAAAAAGGGGTGAGTAGGGTAAGAACGAGAAAGGAGAGAGGAATGTTGTATGTGATCAACCACCAGTGTGTGTAGATAGAGGAGAACACCTAGATCAAAACCCCCAAGAACATTTTTAGAGTGGAAACAGGAAGACTGTCTATAAACTCGGGCCTCTATGGGTTCCTGGGGAAATGTGACCCATTCCATAGCCAGTGTTGGGAAAGGAAAAAAAAAAGAATACCAAGTGATAGAACAAATGGTGGATCCTGGAGATGTAAGAAGAAACGAGAAACACCTGAGTCATTGGAGCGGCCAAAGAAATAAAGACCAATAGGTAACAGGGCTGGATTGAAATTATTGAATTTTTGTTCAGGAGAGTCATTGAGGAATTGCAAATAGGGAAACTATATGGTTGTGTGTGTATTAAAAACAGTAGCTTGCCAGGAAGCTGGATGGGTGTGTGGAGGAGAGATAGGAAGCAAGGAGATGATTCAGTCTCCTCACATTGCTCCTTCATTCTTTGTTCATCATTTTCTCTCTTCCACTCTCTATAGGAGCCTACGAAGGCTAAGGCCAAAGACTTATTTTTCTTCCCAGGCCATGAGGGTTAATTCTTCTGTTTTACAATTGTGAAAAATCAAAATGACAAACCTAGGCTCATTCTAAAAGAAGCCTTGCTAGGTTTTAACAAAAAGGAGACTATTATAACAGTAACGTAATAAATAGTATAACCAAGAAACTCTCCATAGGCTTTCCTAGCATACGCAGGTATTCTTAATTCATTCAGCATTTACTATATGCCAGTGTAGGGGGGGAGGAAATTTCCTCCTTCCTTTCTAGGTTCTTGGCTGAGACTACTCTGTAATAAAAAGACAGATTAACAGGGAGAAGGAAAACTAATTTAATTACATTCATACTTATGGGAGCCCCACAAGGATATGAGACAGAAGTGACCGGATTTGTGAAGAACTGACTAGACAAAGGGGTTTGCGCCACAGGTAATAATATGGTGAAGAAATAACAAGGACAGCATCTTGGCCCTAAATTCCCGGAGACGTCTTCTACTCTTCTAGTATAGGGAGGGTACCTTTTAGGGGATTTATCTCCTGTTTTCAGGGGGCCAAAGGAGGGTGAGTATCCTTTCTGCACCAGCTGTTTCTCCAGTTCCTTTAATTCAAAATAATATGCCAAAATGGCATATTTGGGGGTAACATATACTGAATCTCTACATCAGCCGTGGTACTAAGATGAGAGCCATGAACAAGACAGACAGGGTCTTTACTCTCCCAGAGTTTACATTCTAGGTAGTGTGTGTGTGTGTATGTGTTGGGAGTAGGGTATGAAACATATTTTAATTAAATAACCATGAAAACATCAGATTCTGAGAGGAACTGTGAGGAAAATAAATAGGGATAGGATATTGTAATAGAAAATAATAGGGCTTAGGGAAGGCCTCTGTGAATGTAATAGAAGACCTAGGAAGGTGACATCTGAAAAGACTTGAAGGAATCAGTACAAACATCATTCCACACAGAGGGAATAGCAAGGGCAAAGGCCTTGAGGTGGTTATGAGTCTGAGGTTCTTGTGGAGGAATCACACTGAGCAAGGCGATCACTAGTAAGGATGAACTGGAGGAGGTAGGCAAAGGCCAGAGCATATGGGACCTGGAGCAGTGGAAAGCTAATGAAGGACTTTTTAAACAGAAGAATGACATAATCTAAGTCACTTGTCTAAAAAAAACAACAAACTGCTCTGGCTCCTGTGTATCTACAGGAAATTTAGGAAATCAAAGGAGTATCCAGAGAGATGATGGTGGTTTAGACTAGAATGATGGCAGTGGAGATGGAGAGAAGTAGAGGGGTGATGGACTTGTTGAAGTAGAATCTATAGTATTTGGTGCAATTTGATGTGAGAAATAAGGGGTAGAGAGGAATCAAGAATAACACTTGAGTTTTAGCTAGCAACTAGGTAGATGATGATGGTATTTACTGAAGTGGAAAGATCTGAAGATGAATGGATTTTAAGGAGCCAACAGATCCATGACTGATAATGTTTGTTATATTCAAAACGACATCAAACAGCTAGTTTGATATGGGAGTGTGGAGTTCCAATAAAAAGTCTTTGCTGGAGATACAGTATCAGGAGTTATAGGCTATAATGACTCCATTGCCCAAGGGTTGAGATCATTTGCTCCTCAAAAACATCCTGATAAAGTCACATCTTTGCTAATGTGAGAGCATGTCATCCCTCATGCCATCAGTTACCCCACATGCCAAAGGCAATCACTGTTCTGATTTCTACTGCCAGTTTCATTGTGCCTGCTTTAATATTCTACTTTCATTATGATACAATTCAAAATATTCTTCCCTTATGATTTCTTTTCTGGCTCATGGATAATATTTAGATGTGTGTTATTTAATTTCAAAATATTTGAGGCTTTTCTAGATGTTACTGATTTCTAATTTAATCCTCTTGTGGTCAGCGAAGATACTACATATAACTGCGATTTCTTTTAAAATTTTTGAGACTATTTCATGATCTAAAATAAGATTTATCATGATGAATGTTCCATTTGCACTTGAAAAGAACATATATTCTGTTACTCTACAGTTGCTGGATGAAATATTTTATAAATGTCAAGTAAGTTGCTGAATAGTGTTTTTCAAATTCTTCATATCCTGGTATTTGGTTGTGTGTGTATGTTGGTCTGTCAATTTTTGACATAAGGGTGTTAAAATCTCCAAGTGTGATTATGAATTTTAGTTTCCTCTTTAGTTATGTCGAAGTTTTAAATTTTTTTTTTTGATATCTGCTATTAGATTTGTATACATTTGGTACTGATAGGTCTTCCTGGTGAGATAATCCCTTTATCATTATAAAATATTCTTCTTTATCTCTGGTAATATATTTTGTTTTGAAGTCTAATTTGCCTCACATTAATATAGCCACTCTTCAAGTGTGTCTCTTTTAGATAGCACAGTTAGACTTCCTTTTTTTAAATCAGTCTGGCAATCCTAGCCTTTTAATCGGTGTGCTAGGTTCATCTACATTTGATGTAATTATTGGTTTGTTGAATTCAGTTCTATTTTCCTGTTTTCTATCCATCTCAACTATTTTTTGTTTCTCTATTTTTTCTTTTCATCCTTCTGGGTTTTTTTTTTTTTTTTTTAGTATTCAATCTCTTAGTTCCTCCATTAGCTTCTTAGCTCTGACACCTCAAGCCAGTAAGACTGCAGATTTCTGCTTGAGTTCTGGTGGCCCCATGCTGCCTAGACATGGGAATATCTGTATAAATGTGGATCTCATCCACTGCATGTAGTTCCCTTCTTTTAAGGTATGAAAGCCTCCCCTTAGTACCTGCCTGCTTTTGTCCCCTCTCCAGAGTCTTCAAATAGTTGTCTGGCTACACTTTGTCCTGAGTTTATAATTGTGATCTCTGGGACAGTTATTCTCATCCTGGCAACTCTGCCATTATCAACACCAGAATTCTCAAGTCTCTTTTAATCCTTTAAAAATCATTATGTAAGGGGATAACCTTTTATCCAAAAGAGAACAGGTCTCAGGCTTTGGAAGACAATAGCATCTAATTAGAATTTAATAATCATGTGTTGTATTTTATCCATTTATCATTTTACTGATGGCTAATGATACTACTTTTCCAACTATAGCTATGATTTCAACTTTTATACAAGCAAAATTGTGAGTCAAAGTACAGAAAATGAATAAAAACTAATAGTACCAGGGTTATACAGTTACAGCAAAACATGAGGCAAGAATGCTGGAATGGCTGAAGTTAGGAAAATACTATTCAGTAACATACTTCCTCTAAGCATGAGGCAGTGGTGAATGGCAGTCTACAGTTAGGAAGTCAAGTCAGGACTGGAAATAGAGATTAGAGAATTCAAAGGCTTAAGACCTTCAATCCAGTGCCATTGTTAAAATCAGGTTTTATAGCTTTACTGTAAAAGGTTGTTGAGAATACAGCCATTCTATGAGGTTCTATCTTTGGTTCCCTAAGATGTTTTTATCTTTATAGGTTAAGTTTTTTAAGAATCAGTGTAACATGTTCAATTCCACTTCTGATTTATGGTTTTTTTATTTGCTTTGCTTTCTTTCCAACCATTGTGAAGGTAGCTTTAAAATACCTCTATAAATTCATTTGTTTGAATGTCTCTGATGACACTTCAATTTCAGAAATATCTATTGTTGCTTTTCTTTTTTCCTACATTGATCTTGATCCTGAGGAGAGTAATAAAATTTTAAGTCATCTGATTCTAGTCCTGGATCAGGTCAATATCATCTGAAAAGTAACACTTCTGTTATCCAAAGAATAGAAAGAAAATAAACCCCTAGGGAAATAGCATTGACTAGAGATTAGAAGAGGCTGTCAGGATGATAATCCAATTTAATCAGCGATCCTGTTTCTAAACTCTGCTACCAGTCCTTTCTACTCTAGCTCTTCAGGGGTTGGTAGGACAACTTGCGTGTTAATATTTATATAGTGAAAGCACAATTTTATTTTCTTACGTAAGTTTTCATCAGTCCAGTATGTAGTAGCTGGTTCTTTGATCTCTTTTGAACAATGGAACTAAACAAAAAATTTCCAATAATTCTGTTAAGGGCCTAGTATCATGAACATGTGTCCTACTGCTTTTTTTCTGACCGGTAGTATGCTAAAGTTGAATTACACTAAAACACAGATTTTGGAATACTTAAATACTTTTGATGAGAAGCCAGTGGTCATTTGTATTGTATTCTCCTGTATACAATGTATTTTTAAAAACTTCTTTTAAAGTTTTTCTCTTCATCTTTGGTCTTCAGAAAATTTACTAAGAATATCAGAGATGTGGCTTTCTTTGTATTTATCCTATTGGGATTCATTGAGTTTCTTGAATCTATAAGTTTGGGAAATTTTTAGCTATTATTATTCCTTCAAATATTTTTATGTCCCATTCTCTGCTTTCCTTTTAAGACACCAATTACTCATATATTAGAAATTTTTATATTGTCCCATGTCACTAAGTCCCTGTTCTATTCTCTTCCTTTCTCTCCAATCTTTTTTCTTCCCTATTCTTCAGACCAAATAATTCCTAATCATCTATCTTCATGTTCACTTATTCTTACATAATCTCCAATTTTCTGTTAAGTCCATCCATCATTTTATTTAGGTTATTTTCGAGCTGCAGAATTTCCATTTGGGTTCTTTTTTAAAGATTTTATTTGACAGAGAGACGGAGAGAAAGCACAAGTAGGCAGAGAGGCAGGCAGAGGGAGAGGGAGAAGCAGACTCCCCACTGAGCAGGGAGCCCAACGTGGGGCTCGATCCCAGGACCCTGGGATCATGACCTGACCGAAGGCAGCCACTTAACTGACTGAGCCACCCAGGCGCCTCTGGGTTCTTTTTTAAAACACTTTTGATTTGGGCACCTGGGTGACTCAGTTGGTTAAGCGACTGCCTTTGGCTCAAGTCATGATCCTGGAGTCCTGGGATCGAGTCCCGCATCGGGCTCCCTGCTCGGCAGGGAGTCTGCTTCTCCCTCTGACCCTCTCCCCTCTCATGCTCTCTTTCTCTCAAATAAATAAAATCTTTAAAAAAATACTTTTGATTTTTCTGCTGATATCTCATTTATCAATTACAAGATATTTTCCTTTATGTCCCTGAGCATAGTTATAACAGCAGTTTTGCAATCTTTGTTTGCCAACTTCAACATCTGGGGAATCTTGAAGTTAGTCTACACTGAATGCCTGAGTCATGTTTTCTTTCTTTTATTCCCTATATCCAGTGATTTTGGATTTTACTCAAGACATTATTAATAATCATTGTAGAAACTCTGGATTTTATTCTTCCAAAGAGTCTTGATTGTTTAACAGAAAGTTAACTACGCCTGCTTCAAACTCCAAACTCAAACTCTCCTGCAGTTAGCAGCAGCTGAAATCTGTTTAGTTCTTTTAGTCATGGATAAACTTCTTGGATCTGTCTCACACATGTGTAGTTTAGGAATCAAAGATTTGGGCAGAATTTATGTGCAGATTTTGAGATTATCCCTTTATGTCTCTCTTCTGAGATTCTCAGTCCATTTCCAGCTGCTGTGGCCACTTCAGACTCTGGTTTTTCAAGCCAGTAACACTGCAGGTTCCTATTGGAGTTTTAGCCTGCCTATCTGGTGCCAAGTAGGGACTTCCCTCAGGTAAAAGTTACAGAAATGGGAGACCCCACAGAGCTAGTCCCTTCCTCCAACTCCGAAGTTCCTGATTGCTTTTGGTCACTCTCTCTTGTACCTTCAGGCAATTGATTTATCGTTGTCTTTGTCCAAAAAACTTGGACTGTCTTAGGGACAGTATCTTTAGACTTTTACTTTATAGATAACTGTTCAGTATATTTTATGCTTAACAGCTTTATTTTTTTTAAGATTTTATATATTTGAGAGAGAGTGAGTGCATGCAAGTGGGGGAAGGGGCAGAGGGAGAAAAAGAATCTCAAGCAGACTCGGCACTGAGCACAGAGCCCAACTCAGGGCTCAATCTTATGACCCTGAGATCACAACCTGAGCTGAAACCTAGAGTCAAGCGCTTAACCAACTGAGCCACCCAGGCACCCCAGCTTTATTTTTTAATCAAACTTTGATTTTTGAGATAATTGTAGATTCACATGCAGTTGTAAAAAATAAGAGACCCCATGCACACATTACCCAGTCCCCTCCCTGCCATGGTAACTTCTTGCAAAACCATAGTACAACATAATCACCAGGGTAAAATCAAGATTCAGAACATTTTATCACCACAAGGAATCCTCATGTTGCCTTTTTATAGCCATGCTTACTTCCCTCAACCCTCATCCTCTCAATCCCTGGCAAGCACTAATATGTTCTCTATTTCTATAGTTTTGTCGCTTCAAGAATGTATATAAATTAGAATGCCTGGCTAGTTCAGTCAGTAGAGCATGTGACTCTTGGTCTTGAGGTCGAGTTTGAGCCCCACGTTGAGGGTAGAGGTTGCTTAAAAAAAAAAAAATTTACATATATATAAATGGAATAATTCCACAAGTAATCTTTTGGGATTGGCTTTTTCCACTCAGTGTAATTCTCATAATTCATGCAGGTTGTATGTATCGGTGATTTCTTTTTAATAATTAGTATTCCAAAGTATGGATATACCATAGTTTAACCATTCAGCCATTGAAAGACATGTAAATTTCCCCCCCCCCAGTTTTTCACTATTATGAATAAAGTTGCTATGAAAATTTATGTAGTTTTTATATGAACATAAGTTTTCATTTCTCTGGAATACATGCCCAGGACTGCAAATGCTGGGACATATGGTATTTGCATGTTTTGTTTCTTAAGAAACTGCCAAATTGTTTTCCAGACTGGCTGTGTCACTTTATATCCCCTCTGGCAATATATGAGTGATCCAAGTTTCTCTCCATCCTCACCATCATTTGGTGGTATCACTTTTTTTTTTTTTAATTTTAACCATTCTGATAGATGTATAGTGATAATCTCAATGTGGTTTTAATTTGCATTTCCGTAATAACTAAGGATATCAAACATTTCATGTGCTTATAAATTTTTTCAGTGAAATGTCTCTTCATGAGTTTTGTGGACATTCAAGTTGGATTGCTTGTTTTACTGCTGAATATTGAGAATTCCTTATAGCTTTCAGATACTAGTCCTTTCTCAGATATGCAGTTTGTAAATATTTTGTCCCAAACTGTCTTAATTAAGCTTAAGTTTGTCTTAATTCTTTAAATGTTCGGTAGAATCTCCTTTGGGCTTGGATATATCTTATGAGTTTTAAAATTACACATTCCATTTCATTAATAGTCATAGGGTATTCAAATGATCTATTATCATATTGGGTAATGGTTTATTCAGCCTTAAAAGCAATGAAATTCTGATACTATATGAATGAACCCTGGAAGTGATATGAAATAAGCCCGACACAAAAGGACAAATGTTACAGGATTCCGTTTGTATGAAGTACCTAGAAGAGTCAAATTCATAGAGAAAGTAGAAGAGCGGTGGCTGGGGTGGGAGTAGGGGATGGGAAATTATTTATTGGGTACAGAGTTTATGTTTGGGATGATGAAAAGTTCTGGAAAAGGACAGTGGTGATAGCTACACCACACCGAATGCATTTAATGCCACTGAATTATATGTACACTAAATAGCTCAAATGGTACATTTTGTGTATATTTTACCACAAACACAATAGAACAAGAACAAAAAACTAGTACACCAGAAGTCCTGATTCTGTGAGGACTCATGTGGTCAAGTAAAAGGTGGTGGGAATGAGGAGGAGAACCAGATTTCCACCCCATCCTCTCCCAGATTTCCAGAGAGAAGAAATTACCTTTGTAAATATGACAGAATTATAAATACTCCATAATGTCATACTTCACAGCTCCCTTCTGCTCTAACAGTGTTTAAAAATTGCAGTTTTTAAAAACAAAAATAAAAATAAATTTTACTATCAGTGGCACATAATCTCTATACCCACAAACATATACTCATTTTCTGGGCCATCAAAAAGAAATGAAAACACTCAGAATTGTCAATCTGACCCAGGTATACAGAGATCCAGCAATGGGAGAAATGGCATCCCTAGCTCTTAGGTGAACATCATCCAGTGTGAAAGGAAATAACTAATAGAGCACTCAGGCTAAGTTAGGTATCTTCTGGAACACTGATGGAGTTTTGGTACAAACAGATGTTTTGGAACAGGACACAAAGATTCTACTCTAATAGTCTCCAAATGGTCCTGGTGAAACTTGTTTCTCCCAGTTTGTAACTCAGAATGGCCTACTCCCTTTACAATTTAATGAAAGAATTGCAAAAATTGGAGGAAGGCTTTTGCTGTTTCAGAAGGACCAACATCTGCACTTAAAATGTCACCAAACACCTGCATCAGTGATTGAGGGGATGATGGAGTGATATAAGTTGCAACAGCAAGGACCTTGCTGATTGGGACCACCAGGCAATGGAGTAGAAGAGGCACCGACAGTGCTCGCTTCGGCAGCACATATACTAAAATTGGAACGATACAGAGAAGATTAGCATGGCCCCTGCGCAAGGATGACACGCAAATTTGTGAAGAAGAGGCACCGACAGGTGTGACAGGGGTGACTTAATGGCAACCAAAGACATCACAGGAGCCTCTTGGACTAGAATTTGATGAAAGGCCTAAGTTTGGGTTGTATCCTGAAGACAATGGGGTTTAGAGCAAAGGAACAATATCATAAAATTTGCATTTTAGAAAAAGCACTCTGGCAGTAGGATGAAGAATGTATAGGAAGGGGGGCAAATAAGCTGGATGCTAGAAAACCAGGAATCTATTCCAGCCATTGGGACAAGAAATCATGAGGGGCTAACTTAATATGGTTCAAGTGGGATTAGAGGGAAGGGTGAGCATAAAACTGGATGTAAAATTTTTTTAGGAATTCAGAGAAAGAATAAGAAAGCTGTGGTAGATTGTAAAATAGAATTAATAAAGAGATTTAGAGTGCTGTCATTAAAGAAAGAGAATATCATTAGTGTCCTCAAAAATAAGCCAATGAACTACATTCATAATAGTATATAAGTCTGTAGAAATATTTTTAAAACTGAAAACTACAAACTAAAATTAAAAACCATGATTCCAAGAAACAAACAGGTATCAGAAGTTAAAGTAAAACATTGGTCTCTAGTCAGAATTATATAATTATTAGGGTGAAAACAAAGTTTAAGAAAGACCTCACATCCTCTAGCTGCCATCTTGCGTCCCAGCATGTGTGCACCTCATCTCAGCCGGTCCGCCTGAGACCCCCGAGCGGTCCCAATTCCGCTCCAACAAGATGAAAGAAACTATCATGAACCAGGAGAAACTCGCCAAACTGCAAGCACAAGTGCACATTGGTGGGAAAGGAACTGCTCGCCGAAAGAAGGTGGTTCACAGAACGGCTACAGCAGATGATAAAAAACTTCAGTTCTCGTTAAAGAAGTTAGGGGTAAGCAATATCTCTGGTACTGAAGAAGTGAATATGTTCACAAACCAAGGAACAGTGCTCCACTTTAACAACCCTAAAGTTCAGGCATCGCTGGCAGGAAACACTTTCACCATTACAGGCCATGCTGAGACAAAGCAGCTGACAGAAATGCTACCCAGTATCTTAAACCAACTTGGTGCAGACAGTCTGACTAGTTTAAGAAGACTGGCTGAAGCTCTGCCCAAACAATCTGTGGATGGAGAAGCACCACTTGCTACCGGAGAGGGTGATGATGATGAAGTTCCAGATCTTGTGGAGAATTTTGATGAAGCTTCCAAGAACGAAGCAAACTGAATTGAGTCAACTTCTGAAGAAGATACAACTTGAAGTTACTGGGAGCTGCTATTTTATATTATGACTGCTTTTTAAAATTTTGTTCATGGATCTGATAAAATCTAGATCTCTAATATTTTTAAGCCCAAGCCCCTTGGACACTGCAGCTCTTTTCAGTTTTTGCTTATACACAGTTCATTCTTTGCAGCTAATTAAGCTGAAGAAGCCTGGGAATAAAGTTTGAAACAAGGTTAATAAAGTTCTTTGCCTAGGAAAAAAAAAAAAAAAAGACCTCACATACAAAAAAAAATTAAAACAAGTAACAAAATGGAAGTACATACCTATCAATAATTACTTTTAATGCAAATGGACTAAGTGCTCCAAAAGACTCCCCTATCTGCAGCCTACAAGAGACTCATTTCAGATCTAAAGACACATGGAAATTGAAAATGAAGCGATGGAAAAGCATTAATCATGCAAATGGATGTAAGAAAAAAGCCAGGATAGCTATACTTCTATCAGACAGGATAGATTTTAAAACAAAGACTGTAATGAGACAAAGAAGGCACTATATAATCATAAAGGGTATAAAAATATATAACAATTGTAAATATGCACCCAACACAGGACCATCCAGATACATAAAGCAATTAATAAACATAAAAGAACTAATCAATAGTAATACAATAATAGTAGGGGACTTTAACACCCTACTAGCATCAATGGACACATCAACCAAACAGAAAAATCAACAACAGTGGCTTTGAACGACACATGAGATTTAACAGATATATCCAAAATATTCCACACTAAAACAGCAGAATACACATTCTTTTCCAGCGTACATGGAACATTCTCTAGAAGAGATCACATATTAGGCCAGAAAACAAGTCTCAACAAATTCAAAAAGATCACATTCATACCATGCATCTTTTCTGACCACAGTGCTATGAGACTAGAAATCAACCACAAGGAAAAGCCTGTAAAGAGCACAAGTAAATGGAGGTTAAATAACATGCTACTAAACAATGAATGGTCAACCAAGAAATCAAAGAGAAACTAAAAAAAATATATATATACAGAGACATGGGATGCCTGGCTGGCTCAGTCAGTAAAGCATGTGACTCGATCTCAGGGTTGGGATTTCAAGCACCATGATGGGCACAGAGCTTACTTAAAAAAGGAAAAAATAATATATATTATTAGAGGGGGGAGGTTGAGAGGGAGAGAGAGAAATGAAGATGAAAACACAACAGTCCAAAATCTTTGGGATGCAGCAAAAGCAATCCTAAGAGGGAAGTTTATAATATAGGCCTACCTTAAGAAGAAAAATCTCAAACAACCTAAACTTACACCTAAAGGAGATAGAAAAAGAACAAAACATGAAAACAATAGAAGAAAGGAAATAAGATTAGAGCAGAAATAAATAAGATAGAAACTAAAAAAATAATACAATAGATCAATGAGCTAGTTTTAGGTTTAGAGCAAAGGAACAAAGGAAACAGTTTCCTTCAGAGCTAGTTCTCCAAAATTGGTGAACCTCTAGCTACACTTATCAAATGAAAGAGAGCGAGGACTCAAAATCAGAATTGAAAGAGGAGAAATAACTGACAACACAGAAATATAAGTGATTATAAGAGATTATGAAAAATTATATGCCAACAAATTGGACAACCTAGAAGAAATGGATAAACTCCTAGAAATATATAAAGTAACAAAACTGAGGCAGGAAGAAATAGAAAATTTGAACAGATTACCAGCAATGAAATTGGATCAGTAATCAAAGACCTCCTAGGGGCACCTGGGTGGCTCAGTCGGTTAAGGGTCTGCCTTCAGCGCAGGTCACGATCCCAGAGTCCTGGGATTGAGCCCCACTTTGGGCTCTCTGCTCAGCAGGGAGTCTGCTTCTCCCTCTGCCCCTCACCCTGCTCGTGCTCTCTCAAATAGTCTTTAAAAACAAACAAAAAAACCTCTTAACAGAAGTCCAGAACCAGATGGCTTCACAGGTGAGTTCTACTGAACTTCTCAAACTATTCCAAAAAATAGAAGAGGAAGGAGAGCTTCCAAATTCATTCTATGAAGCATTACTCAGATACCAAAACCATTTAAAGACACCACAAAAAAAGAAAACTACAAGCCACTATTTCTGATGAATATAGATGCAAAAATCCTCAACAAAATATTAGCCAAGTGAATACAATAATACTTAAAAAAAAAATCATTCACCATGATCAAGTGGGATTTTCAGGATGCAAGGGTGGTTCAGTATTTGCAAACCAATCAATGTGATATATCACATCAATAAGAGGAAGGATAAAAACCATATGATCATTTCAATGGATACAGAAAAAGCATTTGACAAAGTACAACATCCATTCATGATAAAAACGCTCAACAAAGTAGGTTTAGAGCAAACATACCTCAACACAATAAAGGCCATGTATGAAAAACCCACAACCAATACCATACTCAACAGGGAAAAACTAAGAGCTTTTCTCCTAAGATCAGGAATGAGACAAGGATATCCACTCTCACCACCTTAACATAGTCCTGGAAGTCCCAGACACAGCAATCACACAAGAAGAAGGAATCAAAGGCATCCAAATGGGCAAAGAAGTAATTAACCTTTCACTATGTGCAGATGACATGATACTGTATATTCAACCAAAAGACTCCACCAGAAAACTACTAGAACTGATAAATGAATTCAGTTAAAGTCTCGGAATATGAAATCAACATACAGAAATCCATTACATTTCTATACCCTAATAATGAAGAAGAAATTAACAATCCCATTTACAATTGCAACCAAAAATAATAAAACATCTAGGAATAAACTCAACCAATGAGATGAAAGACCTGTCCTCTGAAAACTTTAAAACACTGATGAAAGAAACTGAACATGACACAAATGGAAAGACATCCCATGCTCACGGATTGGAAGAACAAATATTGTTAAAATGTCCATACTACCCAAAGCAATCTACAGATCCAATGCAATCCCTATCCAAATACCAACAGCATTTTTCACAGAACCAGAACAAACAATCCTAAAATGTGTATGGAACCACAGAAGACCCCAAATAACCAAAGCAATCTTGAAAAAGAAAAACAAAGCTGGAGGTATCAATTACAGATTTCAAGATACACTACAAAGCTGTAGCAATCAAAACAGTATGGTACTGGCACAAAAACAGACACAGAGATCCAGAGATCAATGGGACAAAATAGAAAGCCTAGAAATAAACCCATGATTGTATGGTCAATTAATCTTCAACATGAATATGTTGAAGATTATACAAGAATATACAATGTATACAAGATTATACAAGAATATACAATACAAAGTCTCTTCAACAAATGGTGTTGGGAAAACTGGACAGCTATGTGCAAAAGAATGAAACTGCACCACTTTTGTATACCATACACAAAAATAAACTCAAAGTGGATTAAAGAGCTAAATGTGAGACCTGAAACCATAAAAATCCTAGAAGAGAGTACAGGCAGTAATTTCTCTGACATGGGTTGTAGCAACATCTTCTTAGATAGGTCTCCTGAAGCAAGGGAAACAGAAGCAAAAATAAACTATTGGGACTACATCTATATAAAAAAGCTTCTACACAGTGAAGGAAACCACCACCAAAACTAGAAGACAGCCTACTGAATGGGAGGAGATTTACAAAGAACTTACCTGATAAAGGGTTAGTTTCCAAAATATATAAAGAACTTATACAACAGCAAAAAACAAATATCCAATTAAAAAATGGGCAGAAGACATGAGCAGACATTTCTCCAAGGAAGACATACAGATGGCTAAGATACACATGAAAAGATGCTGAACATCACTTATCAGGGAAATGCAAAAACCAAAATAAGATACCATCTCACACCTGTCAGAATGGCTAACATGAAAAACACAAGAAACAAGTGTTGATGAGGATGTGGAGAACAGGAACCATTGTGTGCTGTGAGAATGCAAACTAGTGCAGTCACTGTGGACAACAGTATAGATATTCCTCAAAAATATTAAAAATATAAGTACCATCTGATCCAGTAATCACACTACTGGATATTTACCCAAAGAATATGAAAACAGTAATTTGAAGGATATATGCATCCCTGTGTTTATTGCATTATTTAAAATAGCCACATTACGGAAGCAGCCCAAGTGCCCCTTGATAGATGAATGGATAAAGACGTGGTGTACACACACACAATGGAATATTACTCAGCCATAAGTGACATATGAATAAGTGACATATGAATCATGTTAATTGAGGGCATCTCTGGAATCACACAATGGGAAAAGTCATGTGCTTATTAGGTTCAATAATAGTTTGAACTTGTGAAATGGAAACCCTCGTAGCCTGTGATAAGTATAATACCTAGAGCAAACAATAATATATAAAGAGATACACTAAGTTATAAATAAGTCAAAACTGAATTTTAAAAAATGTTCAAACCCACCGGAAAGCAGAATAAAACAGGGAAACAAAGAAACAGGAGAAAAAACAGGAAATAAAAAATTAAATGGTAAATTTAAGCCCCAATAATAGTTAAAATGTATTGAGCACTGAAGGGGGGGAAATTGGAGGGGGAGACCAACCATGAGAGACGATGGACTCTGAAAAACAAACTGAGGGTTCTAGAGGGGAGGGGGGTGGGGGGATGGGTTAGCCTGGTGATGGGTATTAAAGAGGGCACATTCTGTGTGGAGCACTGGGTGTTATGCACAAACAATGAATCATGGAACACTACATCCAAAACTAATGATGTAATGTAATGGTGATTAACATAATAAAAAAATTTAAAAAAAATGTATTGAGTACTGAGTATATGCCAGATATGTACTCATTTATTCCTCATGCCAACCCTATGAGGTAGACTTGGATTACTATCTCCATTTTACAGATAATACAACTGAGATTGAGATTAACTTGCCCAAGATCATAAAACATGTGGTGGGTGACAGAGCTACCATGCAAACCCAGGCACAGCCCACACTATTTACCCTTATACTGTGCCAGACAGCATCTGAATACCCAGCCCCAGCTACTTAAGCACCACATTTGATACCACATGATAATTCTCTCATGCTCCCAGATAGCACAGATTGGACACCTGACATAGGGGCCACTGATCCATAATACCGTAGTGGTCCCATACACACATACACAAGATGAACCTAAGCCAATCATTTTCTTTCTCTTGGTTTAATCTCTTGTTAATACCAAGAGATAATGCTGGCCAATAGTAAGATTGAAGGCAAAATGATGCTCTGTATCCAAGGCAGACAAAAGCTTGCTGTAAAGTCAGTGTCATGAGAACATAACGGACAGTAGGAAAGCTGGGTTGATCAGGACCGTGTTAAGGACAATTATCTAAAACTCGGAAAAATTAGAAACTGTAAAAACTGGCTGTTAATGCTAGTCTAACAAATATACCACAGGATGCACGGCTTAAACAACAGACGTTCATTTCTCACAGTTCTGGAGGTTGGGAGGTGCATAATCAATGTGCCAGCAGATCCAGTATCTGGTGAGGGCCCTCTTCCTGGTTTGCAGATGGTGGTCTTCCTTGGATCCTCACAAAGTGGAGAGCAGGGAGAGAGGAAGCAAATTTTTCTCATGTCTCTTTCTATAAGGGCACTAATCCCACTCATGAGGGCTCCACCCTCATGACCTGATTACCTCCAAAGGCCCCACCTCCAAATATCAGCTCATTAGAGTAGATGTCCACATATGAATGGGGTGGGTAGAATGGAGGGTGGGCATACATTCAGTCCCTAGCACTGGCTCCATAAGTCACGAACACGAGCTGGTAATTGGGAAAGCCTAGTTATTCTAGTTGTCTTTCAGAGTAAGAGTTTGAAAGATCTAACCTAGTTTGTCACCAGAGTTGTAATGGCAATCCCATCTCTATCATGAAAGCCTGGTCAAGCTGGTTCTGTTTGGACTCCTCTTCTTTAGAGACTGGAAGCCAATGTGGTTGTATTAATTTCCCGTGGTTGCCATAAACATTACCACAAAGTTTGTGGCTTAAAACAGAAATGTATTCTCTCTCAGTTCCAGAGACCAGAAGTCTGAAATCAAGCTGTGGGCATGACTGTGCTTCCTCTAGAAGTTCAAGGAGAGATTCCATTACTTGCCTCTTCTAGCTTCTGGGGGCTGTCCTTGTACCTTGGCTTGTGATTGCTCACTCCAATCTCTGTCTCCATCTTCAAATGACCTACTCTGTGACTTCTCTTCTCTTATAAAGACACTTGTTATTGGGTTTAGGGCCTACGTGGATAATCCAGGATGGTCTCCTTTCAAGGCCCTTAACTATATCTGCAAAGACCCTTTTCCTAAATGAACATTTACAGAATTTGGGTATTAGAACAAAGATATGTATTTTGAGGGGCCACAATTCAGCCCCCTACAGGTGTCCTGGGTGTGGTACCAGCTGTTTTTCTGATAAGCCTAAGGAAAAGCAAAGTAGAATAATAAGAGTTCAGGGGTGCCTGGGTGGCTCAGTCGTTAAGCGTCTGCCTTCGGCTCAGGTCATGATCCCAGGGTCCTAGGAAGCCTGCTTTTCCCTCTCCCACTCCCCCTGCTTGTGTTCCCTCTCTCACTGTGTCTCTCTGTTAAGTGAGACTGTTAAATAAAATCTTTTAAAAATAAAATAAAAAATAAGCGTTCAGCTTTCTGTCAGTGTTCCTTAGTGAATTCTGTGGGTTGGGATATATGAAATTCCGGAGTGAGTGGTAGAGAAAGTATTAGTCCATAGCAGTTTGTATGCTTTACATTTGAAGCCTGAAGAAAGCTGCTTTGAAAAACGACTAAGATGAGCCATACCATTCACAAGGTTACCTCTGGGGACTCCAAAAGAGATAAAGAGAAAAAGCGGAAATTCTGCCAGTTGACCAGTGGAATTGATGGATCATATGGTATTTATGTTTAAGGTTTTAAGGACTGCTGGTAGACTGGTTTTGAATTCTATATGTCAATGTGCAGATTAGACTTCTCCCTAGGTCCCTCACCATCTTGAATTTGGTTCACTCCAGAAATTAACCATTCTATAGACAATCCCTAAGTTTCCTTTCAGCTAATAAACTTCCTCTCTCTGCAACGATTCTCTTTCCAAAGAGTTGCTTAAAAAGAAATCTGAAGAATTCTATGATCTGGAAAATTCACAACCATAATAGTTTAGAAGAAGTTGTCTATGCAATGAACAGAGACTGCTCACAACTAAACCACAGAATTTTTTTTTTTTTTTTTTTGCATCCTAGTTGTTTCCAGAAGGGGAAATGATCAAATTAAAAACAAGAAGTTCTTGAGTAAAACCAAAAATCTTGCTAGGTGCCTATGGGCCCCAAGCTGCTCAGCAGGACTTTGCTACCATGTCCCAGAAGGCCAAGCAGGTGCTGGTCAGAGCCCCCAGGATAACTGAGAAGCACTTCATAGCTGGCTGCCCCATCAACAGACCCTCCCTTTCCTTGACTCCATTTTCCCTTCACACACCACTCCCCCCACCCCCATCTTTCATCCCCTCCAAATCACCCTAAGTGCCTCAGCCTCTCTTCCTTGGCATGGTTTGTTTCTGTTATTTTAAGGATAGGGAGCCACTCTTGTTTTTTTCTGTTGTTTTTCCTGTGGTTTTGAAAGTCATTTGAGCTCATTCCAGATAATTTGGAAAGAACAAAAGAGGAGAAGAGAGAAGAAAAATCACCATTAGCTCCCCTATCCCAGAAGAAATCTCTGCCAACTTTCTGCTACATCTTTCTGGACTTCTTTCCTCCCCTCATTGTGTTTTCTGAAGTTATTATATCAAAAAGATAAGAGATAACAAGTGTTGGCGAGGACATGGGGAAAACAAAGGAAACCCTTGCACACTGTGGTGGAAATACAAATTGGTGTAGCCATTATGGAAAAACAGTATGGAGATTCCACAAAAAACTAAAAATAGAAATATATGATCCAGTAATTCCACTTCTGGGTCTATATCCAAGGGAAATGAAATCCTTAACTCCAAGAAATATTTGTACCCCTGTAAAAACACTTTATCAAGGGCAAATTTAAAAAGTTATAGAAGGAGAACAAGTTAGAGGGGAGTTGCGGTTGGTAAAATGTAGACGGTTAGGTTATATTTATAGTTCAGCTTCCATAATGTTTGAACTGATTCAGTAATTAAAACATGACTTTATCTCATCTAGTGTTCAATGATGCTTTAACACTTTATACCATCAAATATTTCATAATGAACAATGCTTATCCATGAAAAAACAAGTATTTCCTCTTGCTAAAAACAACCAGATTTGCATTCATGTTTCCATATTCCTTTCTCTAACCAGGTATCCGATGTCTGCAAACTGACCTGCTCAACAGTGCAGACATATAATCAAAAGCAAACATACAAGTAGAGTTTGGAGAGGTAGGATTTGTGGACTAAACTCAACCAGGGTGGTAATGGGCTGGGCCCTCCCACAGAGTGGCTTCTGGCAACGGAAGGGTAACTTTAGGCCTTTTAGGTTTCTTGCCTTTGTACATCCTGAAAGCAGACACGGGGGAGGTAAATCTATAATTAGGGGGTTATTTAGAATAGAGATTTGTGACCTGACAGACTGCAACCTGTCTGTATCCACAAACACAGTGAAACCCCTCACCAGCCCTTTGTCTCTGGGTGTGCATGGTCTATTGAAGGTCTCTCATTTACTGAGCCACTTGGGTTCACGTTACATTTCCTGAGAGAAGGAAGGGTGTATGGGACAGAGAACAAGTACACCCACGCCTCTAAAAATGATCTTAATTCTTGCATTCTTTGTCTTAAAATCAATTATGTTGAGTTCAAGTTTGACTTCACCTTACCTCATTATTTAAGTGCTGAGTTGTCAAGTTTCAAACCCAATAATAGGAAATGGAATTCTTTGTGCAAGGTGAATAAAAGCTACAGGACAACACATACCTTAAAGCTCTTCAATAGGAGACAGTATTTTAGAAAGTTTTAGGTTTAAAATTCCATCTACAATCATTTTAGTTGGTAATAAGTATTTTCTGAGTACTTGTATTTACAGCTCTCATACCAGATACTGTCTGTAGATAGCAGGTATGTGCCTATGAAATGTCATTCCCTGTTACCTGTTGCTGAGCACACTGAATTTCCATTCTTATGCTTTTTGTGGCTTTCATTTAAAATGAACGTATTTACCAGGATACAATTAACACAGTGACTGAAGACCTTTATAAGGTACCTAAAATTGCAAGATGAACTTACATTCCCATTTATAGGACCCTGTAAAGGGACTGCATAGTTAACACTACAAACCTAGATCTTGATCGACAGATGGGTCAAGTGTTTCAGACTTAAAAATTTTATTATAAAATGTTTTGGATCCAAAAGAAAAAAGAAAACCCCATGGAAAGTAAAAATATAAAAGACATTCGTGTGCCCACCATTCACATTTAACACTTTGCCATATTTGCTTCACACTATTTTTAAAGAAAGTAACAACAACAAAAAAGCATTAATGATAGAGTGGAAGGCCTCACCTCTCTTTCCATCTTTCCCTCCTCAGAGTTTACTGTATCCTGTTTTGTTCATGTAGGTTTTTTTATACTTTCACAACTTAAGTAGATTTTAGGTTTCTTTTGTTTGGTCTTGTTTTATGTTTCTAAAACTTGCCTAAGGGGTACAGTTTGCAGAAATGTTTGCAATTTGCTTTTTCATTCAATATTAAGATTTATCTACATTGGTGCAAGTAAGCCATACCATTCATTTGAATTACTGTTCAAATTCCATTCTATGAATATACCACCGTCTGTGCATCCATTTCCCTTCTGAGGGGCACTTAATTTGCCATATTTTACTATGATACACAATGCTAATATGAATGAACCATCCATCCCTCCAGTCCCATTAGCTCGATCTTCAAAATAATATATCTGAGCAGTTCTCCCCACCCTAAAACTACCCTAGTCCAAGCCATCATTTTCTCCTCCAGGGGCTCCTAAGTGCCTTGAGCTTTCAATCCTGCTCCCCTTCAACCTACAGTTCATACAGTCCATGGGGTCAGATTGGGTCTCTCCATCAAAATCCTTCCCATCATACCTAGGATAAAATCCAAAGCTCTTCCCATGGTCAGGAAGACCCCACACGATCTGGGCCCTCTCCCTTTCTTACCCTAGCTCTATAGTCACAGCATACTCGGCTTCTTCTGTTAGCTGCCTTATAGAGCCTTTGAACCAGCTGTTCATTCTGCTTAAAACCAGCACTTCCCTTATCTCCTATGACTTCTTCCCTTGCTTTACTCAGGCTCCTGCTCAGGTAACACCTCAGAGAAGCCTTTCCTGTTTTTCTTATTTGAATTAATACCTCTTTCATTTCCTATTTTTTCTTCTTTTCAGAAGTTATCACACCTGAAATTATCTTGTTTACTTCTACTCTTCTGCTAGGATGTACACTCCCTGGCCTTTGAGTCTCCAGTTCTCAGAATAGTGCCTGCTGTAATAGGCATTGTCTATACTTAACCTGAATGAATGAGAGAACATCAGTACAAGACTCATCATGCACATTCTCCAGGATGCTATTTTGAAAATTCTGTCCATGGCAAAGCGCAATATGAAATACGCATTTATACAAAACACACACACACAAGTGACACAGTTCGAGAAAACAATACTCACACTTACTACTATTTTTTACCCAATTTCAAAAAGAAAGAAGAAAGTGTGCTAGCTGTAACCCACAAAGTTGATGTCACAATTCACCAATGGGTTCTAACCAGCAGTGTGAAAAACTTTTTGGGGGGGTAATATACCTGGAAATGGTTTTGCTGGGTTTTACTAAATATCCCTGAACTGTCCTGTGAAGTAAAAAAAAAAAAAAAAAAAACTACACTTCTAACATTGCAGGAATTTCCTCATGTCCTTACCAGCACCTGGTCTTATCAGGTTTTTTTAAATTTTTGCCTCTGAGTGAAACTGTATCTGTTTTAATTTGCATCTTTCGGTTTACTAAAAAGACTGATAGACCAGACATCTTAATCTTAATATGTAAACGATTTTCTAGTGCCCCAAGAGAATTAAGAATTTTCCTATCAGAACTTCTCAAAGGACTTAATCTTCCCTTACTTTACGCATTTCACAATTCCAAATTCTCACATATTTCAGTGGCAAAAAACTGTATTCCCAAGGACACAGCACCAACGACAATTTTAGTTCTTTCACCATTTATATAGTTATTTACTCAATACTTATTGAGTCACTCACCCGCCCCCCCCATCACCACCACTGCCAAGAATTTCGCCAAACCAACCGCCTCTCTTGGCGCCTACCTTCGAGACCGTGAGTTCTTTGTCCCTTACACTGTGACAGAGTGACCATGGGCAGGCGTGTTTTAGAAAGGCTCGAAGACTCTGACCAAGACCCTCCCAATTCTTCCAATCCATTGTTCTCTGGTATTACTTGCGCACAAGTTTTTGTATTCAATACATCCAGAGGGGAACGCGGTGTGTTCACGCATGCTCTCTTACTGTAAAGGAATTATTCCCGAGAGAAAAGTTTTTAAAGGAGAAAATTCGAATGGTTTCATTTCAAGCACTTGTCTTAAGCGTAAGATTATAATTAGTGTCTTTTAAAGCAACCCAAATCATCTTACTTTTTCTAAAAGCTTTTTTCCTGCTCTCTACAAAAAAATTTTAAAGCCTCACACTTTATTGCGTCGGAATGTCAGATTTGATTAAAAGGGCAATTGAAAAATACCTCACGGTCATTCCAATTTCGGTAATTATAAATTCTGACGAAAGAAAAGATAGTCAAACCACATTAATAGTCTTCAGCTTCTATCCTCAACAGATAAATTTTAAAGCCTGTATGATCCCGCAGATAAGTCTTAACTAATGGCAGCGCCTTTTTGTCCATTAAAAAACCACAAGTCTTATGCAAAACAACGGCTTCCCGTGCTTTCTGGAAAGAAAAAAAAAAAAATCAAGATTTTACTCCTTTTATTGCTGCAGATAATGATGTGGTTGCCAGATAAAGAGGTGCCACACTCAGAGACAGTGACTGGACTAATAAAGGGGGAATTCATGCTTAATTCTTTGATTTTTACGCTTAATAACGTAAACCGCACGCCGCAATGCAAGTGGTAAGAGCCAAAACCCGCAAGACTCTCGCTCTGCTCTCCATTACTCCGCACCTCGACTTTTCCTCTCCCAGCCCGGGGATTCATGCAAATCAGCCTGCTAACCCCGGGGCAATACGAACCTCTTTCGCGCCATTCGCTCAGGACCGTGCAGCAACCTAAAGAGAGTTGTCTAGAGCCCTAAAAGCGCCGCTTTTCCACGGCGGACTTTACGGCATTCCAAGGCTGTGCCTTGGGGTCATAATATTTTTGGGGCCGCTTTTTTCCTCAGTGCCGAAAGGATCTCGCGCCTGGGTAGGCGGTTACCATAGCTTGCAGGACCTGCGCCCCAACGCGGGAAAGCCGGCCGGAGCCCCGCCCCTCGAGGCCCGGGTCTGAGCGCCCCGCCCGCTGCAGCTCCAGCTCCTTCAGCTCTGTGGGACCGCGGCGCGCGGTGCTTCGCTCTCCAGGCTCAGAGCGCCGGCCTGGGCGCCCGCCGCCAGCATGGACGCTCGCCGCGTGCCGGTGAGCGCTAGGCTGATGAACCCGAGGGGCGGGTGCGGTGGGTGCTGGGCGCGGACCGACTCCCTCTACCTCTGCGGTCCGAGTGCTGCTTATCAACTGGTGGCCGTCCTGGGCGGCGCCCATTTAGGCAAGCCCCAGATTTTATGCATTTCGCGTAATTCCGAGCCGGGGGCCGACCCCGCTGGGCGTGCGCACCCGGCGCGCTGGCGGTCGGAGATTTGAGCAGTTTTCAGGTTGGTTGGCAGCGCTGGGGAGCCCGAAGCCACGTGCGCCTGAAGTGCACGTGCGCTCGGGGCCGGACAGCGGCCAGACCTAGCGGGTCCCCCATTGTGTTTGCCGGCCAGAGCCCGGGTGGAGGGGAGCGCCTCCCTCCCTGCACCCTGGGGTGTTTGCCCTACAGCGGTGCAGGCCTTTCCGAGGTGCCGCTGCGGGCGGGTGGGTGGCTCGCTGCGGCAAGACCTGCGCGCACCGGGGGGCCCTTTGGACCCGCTCCCTGCCGGATTTTGCGCTTGCCACACCAGCATCTCCGCTTTCTAACCGCTGAGTACCTGTGGGTTTGAAGTTTAAAGGTCTTGCAAAATGGTCTCCTTAGGACTTGGGTGCGCACATGGGGGGAGGCATCGGCGATTAAGAGCACCTGAAGGTGCTGTTCAACGACCATTTGCTCGTTTCCCACTCCTCCACCCACCAACCTTACTCGCAGCTGCAGGACGTTTCCCTGAACGGAACGTTACTTTTTGCTCTAACGGAAACCGGAACGTAGGGTCTGCCCCAGGAGATGTTAGAAGATGGGGGTTGGGTGGAAAGGAAGAGTGTGACATGCTTAAAATAAATAAAGAGTGACACACGTGGGGAAGCTGTGGTTCTAGTGGGGGTGGGGTGTGGGAGAGGGCGTGTTGGGGGCGTGGTTTCACACACTACTCTTGGGTGTAACCCGGCATTAGCTTTAAGGTTGGAGAAAGCCATGTGTAACAGGACTTGGAATCTGACGTGCCTGGGTTCAAATTTGGGCCATCCTGTGACGAATAATCCACTTAACCCTTCACGCCTCGGCTTCCCCATTTGTTAGGTGGGAATAATGGTAGCACCTTTGTTGCAAAAACGTAATGTGAAAACATGCTTAGGGCCTGGCACGAAAAAAACACCTACTAAGTCGTATTAGTTTTTACCTGCCTGCCAGAAAAGTTCATCTCAACCATGACTATTTGACTTTTTCTACGTCTTTTCCTCCAAACATGCATTTGCCTGCTAACTAACTCTTGGCATGTGCTGACGTGTTAAAGCCCAGCGTACTGTCAGCTTCCAGTAGACTGCTTCCCTTGAGGCTGTCCTGGGCCTCTGACTGCTTGCAGGTAGATTGATGAGTAAATTGCTGCAGTAGTGCAGGGAGCACTGCTGTCGTAGGAGATTACAGAATTGGGTTCTCCTTCCAGCTGTGTCCTCTTGGGCACTCTATTTCACGAGCCTTGAATTTCCTCACTTGGAAAATGGGGTGTTTGAGAGCCCTTCTAATAGGTAGTAGCACTACCTATTATCACATTTTTCTGCCTTTCTAAAAGGACAGAAGACATAGTTTTATTTGCAAGAGATTGAAATGAAGTGCCTAATGTTAGATGTACAAGGAAGGTCAAGAATGTTCTTTCCACCTGACACCTCACATCTTGGCTTTATTTTGTGGGACCCATAGCAGAGCTTGCCTTTTAAAGTTTTCAGTGGGAGGAGTCATTTCTATTGTGTGGCCATATTTAAGAAAATTAAAAACATAGGAACTAAAAACACTTAAGTCTCATTAAATGTTAAGAAATGCCAGAAACTGCTGTCTCTGTCTTTAGATAGATGAGATGCTAATTGCATTTTCTGATGAGCAAAGCCAGGCTGTTCGGTGTTTATGAACAAGTAACCTACAAGTAATTTGTGACTTACAGAAGGACTTCTAAAAACTTAAGAATTGTATAGGAAGGGGACTTCGGAAAAAGCTGAATGTCAGGCCGGGCTGATAGAATGCTGAGATGGAATCGTGCATTCTACCTGGGTTTGGAGTGCTGTTTGACCTTTAACTTGCCTCCTTGTATGTTTGTTCACTCGGTTGATGTACTTGATTTGTAAGGGCTTGTGCTGAAATCACTGTACCCCTCTTGGTTAGAGCAGGGCCAGCTTGAAAGCTTGCCATCTTGAAGTAGAGGTGCTGCCCAGTTCTTGTAGTTTGGGAAATTAGCATCACAGTACATAGGCCAAAGCTTATATAAAAAGACCTCATTAGCTTGATTTTGGCTGAGGGAGAGAAATCACTCAACCATTTTGTACTTCTGAAATTTCCTTCTGGAAGTGCAATCTAATGTTTTTAACAGGCAGGTTTTAGGAGGTCAGCATTAAACCCCTTGGGAACTCCGTATCACACGCTCAGCTTGGGGGAAAGAGGTGTTCAGTGAGGTAGTTCTGTAGATGTTTGATTGAACCGATAAATGTCCTTAACAATATTCCTTCAAAGGGATCCCCTTTTAAGATTTTACCAGGTTTTGAAAATATTGTTGTAGCATTCGCAAATCCTCCTTTTACTATGTAGGGTATAAGAAATGGATGTATCTACTCTGTGCTGTTTGAACTACTAAACTCAAAATGATGTCTTCAGTTGGTGTAAGCGACCCACTTAATAGTATTGCCATTTTCATTTACAGCAAAAGGATCACGGAGTAAAGAAGAACGTAAAGAAATTTAGATATGTGAAGTTGATTTCCATGGAAACGTCGTCATCCTCTGATGACAGTTGTGACAGCTTTGCTTCTGATAATTTTGCAAACACGGTAAGTGCTGCCTGAGAATAAACAGAATTGAGTCTGCAGTGCCCACAGTGCCCCAAATGCTTTGTGCGTGATTAAAGCTGCTTGCTTTTTGCCTGCATTTCTATACAGCCGCTAGAAAATACAGTATGCATTGTAATTTCATTTCACTTTTTGCTGTGGTTCTAGGTAGTAATTGTTGGAGGTAGATTAGCTACTTATTCTGTCTTTTTGAAATGTCGCCTAACCTAACATGCCTGATGATTTGCCATAACAACTCAGAAATCATTTGTAAACCTCTGAACCATTTTTCTTTGTAACAAAAGCTGTTCTCTTGTAGTGCACTTGTAAATGTGATTTGCTCTCTGCACGTTTATGGAAAATTGGTTCTTGAAAAAGGAAAAAAATGCACAACCACATTTATTTATTTATTTTACAGAAACCTAAATTCAGGTCAGATATCAGTGAAGAACTGGCAAATGTTTTTTATGAGGACTCTGATAATGAATCTTTCTGCGGCTTTTCAGAAAGTGAGGTGCAAGATGTGTTAGACCATTGTGGATTTTTACAGAAATCAAGGCCAGATGTCACTAAAGAACTGGCCAGTATTTTTCATGCCGACTCTGACGATGAATCATTTTGCGGTTTCTCAGAGAGTGAGATACAAGATGGAATGGTGAGTTTGAGAACCCATGTCAAGAAGTACCGTACATTTACAGGCATGACATACTTGTTTGAAGTTTTTTTCTCATAATTTAAAGTTTTTTTCCTCGTAATTTTCATTTTAGTCATGCCAGAAGATTTTGTTGACCTTTTTTAAAATTTTAAGTTATTTTCTTGTCTTACAACAGTTTTTACTAATATAGTCCTACTTGTAAAGCTTGAACATTTTGTAGGCTCTGAAAGTCTTGGAAACTGGTAAGATAAAATTGGCCAACCTCCAGATTTCTGTTGCCACAAAAATCTAGCCTGATGATCAGAAGCCCACATGTCCTCAAGATTAGCTATATTCGTATTTAAGTTCAAGTGCCCAGCCCAGTACTGGCCCTGGCCTGGAGCAGGCCTTTGGTAAATGTGGGTTCTGGTGGTGGATCTAGACCTCATTTGGAAAACCTGTGATAATTCATGTGCAGGAGTTTGAGTGCACATAATGACAATTAGGGCCCTTCCTGCTTTCACTTGTGCTCCTTGGCTGGCTTTTCTTGTGCACGCTGCTTTACCTTTAACCTCTGTCATTCTGCTCAGGCCACTGCTGCTGCTGCACCTCGGTCCCACTCTCCCTGAGCATATTGTTTAGTTCTGCAGACTCTGGTTAGCAGGACTGTCTCAACAAAGGAAGCAGTGTGTTGATTTACAGTCAGGTGCATGCTCTTCAGCTCATTGGGGTCTGATGGGGAGCCACTCCCGGCGACCACAATGATGCTGACATAAGTGAGAACATCTGGCCAAGGAGTGTTTATCACGGTGTAACTTGGTGGTAATGTAACATTGCCTCTAAGAAGTGATGGTCCAAATCAATGCAGATTGGAGTTCTTGCAGGGGCTAGTCTCTTAAGTCTGCATGTGACCTAAACATTGTCTAGCCTGAGTCATTTCGGGGCAGTGTTTACACTCTTTGTAGATGGTGTTTGTTTCAATTAATAAGATGCCAATCGATTAAAAGTCTTAAGAACCCGTAAAAGTTTGTCATTTTCTCGTATCGGGCACACTAAAAGTACACGAAGAATCCTAGAAGCTGTGCAGATTTAAGAAGTGTTTGGATGTTAAAAAGTGGCTGTTCCATTTCTGGGACTTTATGGGTGATATATTTTCTTTTCTCAATTTTTTTTTTCAGCCATCACTACAATCAATTTAGAATATTTTCATCAGCTCCCCCAAAAAACCTTGTCCCCATTAGCAGTCACTTCTCATCCTTTCCCAGTACCCCCAATCGTCAATGGGCAACCACCAATTTGTCTGCCACCATTATAGATTTTCTACTCTGGACACTTCGTACGAATGAAACCGTACGCTATGAGGTCTTTCGTGAATGGCTTCTTTCACTTCATGGAAGGTTTTCATGTTTCTTCAATGTTGTGGCATGTGCTAGTACTTAATATCTTTTTATTGCCGAATAATATTGTGTGAATGTACATTTTACTTATCCTCTTCATCAGTTGATGGATTTGGCAGTTGTTTGCACCTTTTGACTATTGTGAATAGCACTACCGTGAACATTCACATACAAGTTTTTGTGTGGACATAATACTATCAGAGTATATATACGAACAAGTCCTATAGTAACTCTGGCCTTTTGATGAACTGACAGGCTGTCTTCGGCTGCACTCTTGCATGTTCCTACCAAAAGTGTATGTGGTTTGAGGTTCTCTACATCCTTGCCATACTTGCTATTGATTCAGCTCCACTAGTGGGTAATGAAACAGTATCTTGTGATTCTGATTTGCTTTTCCCTGATGGCTAATTTTAATATATTTTTAATGATGGAACCCCACTTTAATTTTGAAATCTCAAAAATTTTTTTTAATTTTAAGTTTACAGTAAGTAGGTTAGAGAGGTACCTCAAATAGTCAAATTCATAGAGACAGAAAGTAGAATGGTGGTTTCCAGAGGCTAGGGGGTAGTGGGGAGTTAGTGTTGAATGGGTGCAGAGTTTCAGTTTGGGAAGATGAAAACGTTCTGGAGACAGATGGTGGTGATGGCTGTACAACAGTGTGAATGTCTTTAATGCCACTGAACTGTACACTTAAAAAGGGTTAAAATGGTGAATTTCATGTTATACCTGTTTGCTGCAAAATTTTTAAAAAGTAGATTAGAGCACTCAGGCACCTGTAATATAGTTTAATGCCAAACATTGAAACCATGTTTGTGGGAGAACACATATTTGTTTTTATAGGAATTCGTTTAAAAAACAAAAGATCTATTTTTGAATTAAAAAGGGAGCTGGGATTTTCACATTAAAAAAAAGATTCAGAACCACTGGCCTAAGGGCTATGCAGATGGTTTATAAAGACGTGTCTCAGGCTACAGGAGTTCAGTTACCCTGATTATTGTATTTATTTGTAATTCCTGATTTTATTGCCCAGAGCTGTCAATTAAAATTGACAATTAAGGTGTTCAATTAAAATTTATTTGATGTCAGTGTCTTTTGTTCAGAAGGGATTTTGTAGTCATATTGGTGCAGCCTGTCAGACAATCAACAAGTCATTAACGACTCCATTGTTCCTGGTTAACTAGAGACTGCAGTCAGACCACACTGGCTACAGGACCCGCAGCCAGTGCCGACGGTCCGGACCCCTCCGGGTGGCCATGAAGTTTCCAACCCAAAAAACCAGGGGAGCCGCCAACAAAAGAGCAGTGCCCCCCCAGCCCCCTGAGAATACTGTAACCGATTCCAGTTCTGATTCAGAAGATGAAAATGGAATGAATTTTTTGGAGAAAAGAGCTTTAAATATAAAGCAAAACAAAGCAATGGTAGGTATCTGACTTTGTGATAACACTAATAACCCTTCCCATCCTTTCTGTAAGCTGCTCATTGCTTATACCTGTGTCCTAAGAATTATTTTCAATGTAACTTAAGTATTCACAATGTGTGCTTTAAAATGTGCTGCTTTTCCTAAGTTAACTTCTCTTTTTTAATCTATTAAAGTCTTGGTAAATGTATAAGTGAAATCAGAAACTCGAGATGTGCTACTAATTTCCAGAAGTTGCTTTTTTTCAGCAGTTATTCTAAACTAATAATTTCTGTTGAATATCCTCCCTTTTTAGCTTGCAAAACTAATGTCAGAACTAGAAAGCTTCCCTGGCTCATTCCCTGGAAGGCGTTCCCTACCAGGCCCCAGTACAGTAAGTGCAAATCCTTGTTTATATTGTATTTTGGACAGGTCTAAGATAGATTTATTTTTAAGATTTTATTTATTAGAGAATGGGCGGGGGGGAGGGGCAGAGGGAGGGGGAGGGGCAGAGGGAGGGGGAGAAGCAGACTCTCACTGAGCAGGGAGCCCAAGCCGGGCTCTGTCCCAGGACCCCGGGTTCAGGACCAGAGCCGAAGGCAGACGCTTAACTGATTGAATAACCCAGGTGCCCCTAAATTTGTTATTTTAAAATCCAATTTCCTTATTTTGTGTAGTCCTACAGACAAAGAAGTAAACCTTCTAACAGATCTCTGGGACCTCTTCTGTGCATGCTAGGACAGATCTGGCCTCTCCAAACCATGCTTCTGCAGCGCTTAAACCCCTTTTGATTGGCTATTTCTCTCCTTCCCAACTAAATTAAGCCTCTCAAGGGTAGGGAGTAAAGATTGAATTTTTTTTTTTTTCTGTATCCCTAGCATTAGGATATTCCTTCCTTCCTCTGCTGCATTTCCTAATAATAGAGGTTTTTAATAACTGAGAATGGGAGGAAAAAAAGGAAAAAACAATTTCTTAACCAAGTCATGGCCTAATATATGTGATTATCTTCTGAGGAACTAAGCTGGTGCAACTAAGGGGAATTTGATGTGTCTGCTCCCTGAGGAGAAGGGGAAGAGGCAAGCAAGAAACAGAAGAAGGAAAACCATACATATATTTCTCTCTTGTGCCATGTAGAAATACTGAGTATGTTTCAGGGCTCAAGAGATATTGTAGAAAGGGTTTTTTTGGAAAACAAGATCTGTTCTTAAGTGGAAGAATAAAAGGATCATCTCTCAGTCTGAGAGAAATGGCTTGGTGTTAGAAGAGCAGAATTAAAACAGCTGTATCATTTTGGGGCTCACTTTCCATGCATTATGGAAAGGACAAAGGATTAGGAAATGGAGCTCCCCTTTTACTTAAACAAAAACGTACTTAAGGAGAAGGTGCCACTTCTCTTCATTCTGGAATAAATGGGTTTCATCATGTGTGTTTTGTTTAGCAGTCAAAGACCCCCCGAAGGCGTACATTCCCAGGTGTAGCTTCCAGGAGAAACCCTGAACGAAGAGCTCGTCCTCTTACCAGGTCAAGGTCCCGGATCCTTGGGTCCCTTAGTGCTCTACCCACAGAGGAGGAGGAGGAAGAGATGGAGGATAAGTACATGCTGGTGAGAAAGAGGAAGACCATGGACAACTACATGAATGTGAGCTCTCTGCACTTGTGCTTGCTCTTCTGTTTGTTATCTTCTGTAGGCCCAGTATCCAATACACAGCACAGGGACCCATGTGGCCTCAACACCAGATGACCCATAGTAAACGTTCTCAAATCATTCAGAATTGTTAATGTCGTATAAACTTATTTGATGTGTTTTGTTAGCAGGTGAGAAGGTCAAAGCTTGCTTGCTTGCCTTTTTTTTTTTTTTTTAAGATTTTATTTTTAAGTAATCTCTACATCCCACATGGGGCTCAAACTTGTAACACCAACATCAAGAGTTGCATGCTCTACCGACTGAGCCAGCCAGAGTGCCGCCCCCACCTTTTATTTCAAGATTTTATTTTTAAGTGGCCAAAGCTTTCTTCAGCTTCTTAATGTAGGAATCATTTCCATGATGTTGTCCCATTATCTTTAGTAAACTTAACTTGCCCCTTCTCCATAAGCTATAAGAAAGATTTCTATGTTGAATTCTTCATGAAGAAATTACAAATCATGTATCTGGGATTCAGAGCTGGGGAGAGCCAGTAGAACACCATTCCATGAATTTTGTCATGCAGGAAGATGACATGCCCAGAAGTCGTCGTGCCGGATCCATGACCCTTCCACATATAATTCGCCCTGTGGAAGAAATTACAGAGGAAGAGCTGGAGAACATCTGCAACAACTCTCGAGAGAAGATCTATAACCGCTCATTGGTACGAAACTCTCTAAGTCGTATCTGTGAACATGAACATCTGTGAGAGAAAGGATAGCTTCTATCCTTAGAGTTTTGCTACTGTTAAAGGTCTTAGCATATTTGATATGTGCCTGTGTGTTTTTTTGATACAAGGAAAGTTTTTTAGCGTCCTTGGGATATACATCTCTTAGTGAGTCTGCAGTAATGGTATTTGCCTAGTAAGCCTTTGGTAGCATTTGATTTTTCTTTTAATTTAGAAATTGATTCAACATGTTTACTGTGTGTACGTCTACATACACAGGTGCTGGGGTATAGTGTGCTAAAAATAAAGATTGGGGTATTTTTTTTTGCATAAGCTGTTTTCTTGCAGAAAACTAGTTTTGATAATATTAACTATTGCATCTGCCAGTTGATGAAGTCACCATGCTTGATTTGTTTTTCATGCCCTTGGCATATACATGTGTATGTAGATTTAACATAGGATTGAAAGACAAATTGTCAGACACCATCTACAAAGAAGGACGTTCTTTATGCCATTTTTCTATACAAAAAGCAGTGTTTTGTTCTTTTTTTCCATCTTATTTGCCTCTTTGTAGGGATCTACTTGCCATCAATGCCGCCAGAAAACTATTGATACCAAAACAAACTGCAGAAACCCAGAGTGCTGGGGTGTTCGAGGCCAGTTCTGTGGTCCCTGCCTTCGAAACCGTTACGGTGAAGAGGTCAAGGATGCTCTGCTGGATCCAGTAGGTGCTTGAAGGGTGGTCCTGTGGACTTAAATGTTAGCCATGAGTTGAAGGGGCCAGAAAGGGTAACAGTGAAAGGATCGAGCCTTAGAGTTGTGGGGTGCATGTTTCAGGGGAGGCTGATGACTTCATAGACAAGTCTGAGCCCCCCCCTCCAGAGTGCTTGGTTGGGACCAGACCATACAGGGGAAGTTGACTCTACCCTTGCTAGTTGCTGTGTACCCTCTGCTGCATTTCCTAAGAAAACATCAGGAGGACTAATGGAAATTAATCATATTAAGCTTTTGCTGTTACTTAAAAAAAAAAAAAAGTAAATGCAATTGATGTACCTACCTTAGAGGTTAAATAAGAATAGGTAAGTAAGGGGAGGAAAGTTAAGATTTGATTTAACTGTGCCTTTTTACAATTCTCCTTCAGAATTGGCATTGCCCGCCTTGCCGCAGAATCTGCAACTGTAGTTTCTGCCGGCAGCGAGATGGGCGGTGTGCGACTGGGGTCCTTGTGTATTTAGCCAAATACCATGGCTTTGGGAATGTGCATGCTTACTTGAAAAGGTAAATGGCTGGTTTTTCTCTCTTCCACACCCAAATCTTGCATTCATGTTTGTGTCTTAATGAAAAGATAATAGAAGTGAAAGTAGCGTTTGTCTCTGGGGGGTGAGGACTGCAGGTTTTGACTGCAAAGGGGCACATTGGGAGGCTTTTCGAATGTTGGAAATGCGTTCTGTCTTCATCTGGGTGGTGGGGACGTGTGTGTGAGTGCATAAAAATTGCAGTTGTTAGGTTTAGATGTATGCACTTAACTACACATACTATAACTCAATGAAAACATTTTGAAAACTGAATTAGGCTTTCCAAAGAACATTCTTAGGTTGAAAGCCGTATCCTGACCTGTTCCCTTCCTTCTCTCTTTCAGTCTGAAACAGGAATTCGAAATGCAAGCATAGCATTTGGAAGATCCACTCTCCGTCTTCCACTGTGCAAAGCTTCCTAAAGTTTTTGGTTTTGTCACATGATTGGAACCCGAGTTAAGAATTTTGATGATAAGCCAGTTTTATAGGAAACGCAAATCAAGTTAATCTCACTAGACACACATGTCCCTGACCATCACAGAGGTTTATCGCTTAGCTATACTTTGCCCTCCTGCAGTTTCTTCTTCACTCCCCCCCCCACCCCATACCATCCCCCCTCTATTTCCGGTGATTCTCTCCCACCATTTTGTTTCCGATTCCTTTTAAATGGCAATTTTAGGAAAGCATGTTTGATTTAATTGGCGTTGAAATAGCCCTGGAATCCACCCATAAAACCAAGCACTTAGAAATACAGTAGTAATGTTAACTACTACATCTATTGAATTCCAGAGAACAGCCCTCTAACTTGTTTACGAGAAAGCTGTATAATTTTAGATTTAGCGTTCATACTAGTTGATGTTTTTTAACAGAATCAAGGCACACAAGTCTTAAAACCATGTGGAAAAATTGGGTAATTGTTGTAAAGTGGAGTATATTACTTTGGATGCCTCTCATGAGAATATTCCATGTATTATGCTTATTTTACAAGTTGCCCTGGTTGAGACTCAGTTGCTTCTGCTTTCTTCCACTACAAGGTTAAGTAATGCATCTGGCTCTCACAGTCCAAGGGCAGTGCTGTATTCAAAATCATTGTAGAAAAGACATCCCAGGGAGTTAGGATGGTGAGGTTTCAGGAATAGGCTGACTTGAATTCATGCTGTAACACTTCAGCATAATTGTAGTTTGCCAAGTTTATTTTGGTTTGTATGTAAGGTGTTTCAAATTCCTGATCATTTTGCATGGAAAATTAATAGTAATACTCATCTACTACTAGTCTTTGCGATGTTTGCTTTCTTAAAGTTATAAACTAAGCACAGGGTTCATGTTCAGCTTTTAAGCACTTTTATAACAATGAGAAGTGCCTTTTTAGAATTGGGTGACTTTCAACAGTTTTGTTAACTTGCCATCTCTACCCTTTTAGTTTCTGGGCAGATTTCATGTGTCGTGCCCTACCCCACTCTCCTTTTGTATTAATCAAATCATTTTGTAGAGGTGGAATCTTAAGTGTTTGTGTGTCCGTTTTCTTTGCACGTGCAGCCTTTTGCTGTGCCTGTTCAGTGTTTGATGCCTAATTGGATATTGAATCAATAAGTGTAAATAGAGCTTTTGATCTGTAATGCTTTTATACAAAGTTTTTTATTTTAATAATAAAACATTTTATTCTAGCTTGTCTGTTTTTTTTTCTTTAATACTCATTCTTACTGGACTGAATCCTAATTTTTTCCTCCTATTAAAACAAAAGACCATTTCTACCTTTTAAGTCTCTGAAGGTCAAGGGCCAGCTCTTTTGAATAGGACCTAGCTTGGTGATATAACCAACCAGTAGCTGTGCTCAGAAAATCAGCTGAGACAGCTACATCCCAAGATAGAAAATAATACAAGCTCGTGAAGTTTTACAATATTGTTTTCCTTCACCATTTGCTAACCCAAGAACTAACAATACCTGGCTTGGTTTTATCAACCATTTGAATATTTAAGGCATGCTGTACCTTGAGGCCTGTTCCAGGAGTGAGAGAAGCAAAAGACAAGGCATGGTCTAAAAGCACTCATAACCCAATTTATTTATTAGTTTTTTTTAAAGATGTTTATTTATTTAACAGAGAGAGAGAGCACAAATAGGCAGAGCAGCAGGCAGAGGGAGAAGCAGGCTCCCCGCTGAGCGGGGAGCCCCATGTGGGGCTTGATCCCAGGACCCTGGGAGCAGGACCTCAGCAGAAGGCAGATGCTTAACCGACTGAGCCACCCAGGCGCCCCTCTCAACCCAATTTAGACCAGAGTTGGCAAACTACAGCCTGAAAGTCAGATCGTACTATAGCCGATATTCATATGGCACTTGCACTAAGTATTACATTTTTAGAAGGTTGTAAAAAAAAAAAAAAGCAAATGGCACTATGGTCCGCAAAGCCTGAAATATTTACAGTGTGGCATTTAACCGTAGGTTTGCTGACATAGGCTCTAGACTTATCTCAGAAATCGTATTCACTAGGGGGAAAAGATCAAACTATATGAAGTTAATACAACTGGTATTGTAGACAGATGCAAAAGAATCGGGTATTTCTTCTACTAAACTTGGGAATCTTAACCCAAATTCTAATCTGACCCTTTTTTAGGGAGGTAATTGGGAAGGTTAAATTTTTGGGAGTTTGTAAAATTGGTGGCTGTTGGGAACATTTTTGGTGTTAACCATGTTTCAATATGAAGTGGAACTGAAGTGGTTTTTCATTCAAAAATAGTGACTAGCAACAGCTGATTCTGAGACACCCTTACAGGATTGACAGTCTAAAAATAAAGTTCTGAGTAGGAATGAAAGAAAAAGGCATTTTCTCAGTGTCAGGTGTTAATAGAACACTTGATGGGCCCGTGGGTTTGGTAATGGCTCCTGTCTTAGAAAAAAGAAACCCATCAGTTGATCAGTCTCAGCCTTGCCTGGAGGCCCCGAACTTTCTCCCACACACCCCACTGCAAAGCTCCACACACCGTCCTTACAGTTGAAAGAACTTGTGTTTTAAGAGAAGTCTGTGCCTTTATTGGCTGAACAGGTCACTTACAGAGGGATGAAGTGGAAGGAGTGGGTAGCCCCGATGCCAGCCCAGCCGAGCTTCACTGGCTTGCAGGTAATGGAGAACTCCCCCAGGTCGCAGCCAGTCATCTCCGGCTTGATACCCACCTGGCTGGAGGTCTTGCCGCTGTAGACACGCACCCTGCAGCCCACCATCCCCGTGGAACAGGTGCGCTCTAGCCTCCCGGTTCCCCTCCATGGGCGGTGCCTCTTGGGCCTCGAGCAGGCGCCTCAGCCTCGCGTGCTGCTCCCTCCGCAGGCCCCGCGTGCCCCTAGGGAGGCCACCCAGCCGCGGGGCCCCTGCGTGGGTGCATGAGTTGCGCGAGGGACAAGTCCAGAAGCCGGTCAAGGCCCCCGCGGCAGGAGGTGAACTTGAGGGAGGCCCGGTGCTGCCTCTGCTCCGCTTCCGCCATCTTGTTGGCTCTTCGGAAAAAGTGAGAACTCGAGGTTTTGGGTTTTTTTAAAATATTTTATTTATTTATTTGACAAAGATTGAGAGAAAGCACAAGCAGGGGGAGCGGCAGAGGGAGAGGGAGAAGCAGGCTCCCCGCTGAAGAGAGAGCCCGATGCGGGGCTCTAACCCTGCGACCCCCCCCCCATCATGACCTGAGCCTAAGGCAGGCACTTAACCGACGAAGCCACCCAGGCGTCCCAGAGACGACACTCAAGTTTCGACAATTCGATGTGTAGAGTAGTTTACAGCATTTATGCTCCAGCAATAGTCTTTCCATTTGTCGCTCCAGCCTGGGTTCCCGAGGTGGAGAGGATGTCCACCGTTACCTTCACCGACCAAGAGTTTGAGGAATGAAATAGAGACTGTAATAGCCTTCAGTAGTTTAATAATGAAGAGGGGGAAAGGCAGTAGGGGATGCTGCAGGAGGGGCATATTTGTGTTTTATTTTGCTTTTAAAAGAATTGAGAGGGAGCTCCTCATGACTCAAGGTCAGGTGGAAAATTGGGTTATTTGCATACCAGGGGAATGGAGTAAGAGTTCAGTGCTTTGAAGCGTGGCTGCAAAGTATTAGGTTCTGAGAGGAAAGTGATAGCAAGTCCTAAGGGGACTAAAAGGTGAACAAATGTTATCTTAATGTTAACCACACATCTTAAGGATGAGGAAGTAAATCCATAGAAGTTGAGGAAAATGCCCAATGCCACATAGCTAAAATGTCAGAGCTAGAGGGTTGTTCCAGGGAGGAGGCCTTTATCTTTTTTTTTTTTTTTTAAACTAAGCTGAGCTTGCCTGCCTTAAAAAAGGAGAAGGAGGTTCTGTCCGTGAAAACAAGGGCATACTGGGTGCTGAAGTGGATTTTGCAGAAAACTTGAACAGAGGGAGACTGGAGGTCTGGGAGGGGACTGAGAGCTTCTGTGGTCACGGATAGTGGGAAACCTGGGTACTGGATCATCCAGCAGGGATGTTGGCAACCCCTGAGGCTTTTAACTGTAGGGCATTGAAGTTCTGTGGGTAGAAGACGTTTTATTTTTTATTTTTTTAGATTTTATTTATTTAACACAGAGAGAGACACAGCGAGAGAGGGAACACAAGCAGGGGCAGTGGGAGAGGGAGAAGCAGGCTTCCCGCTGAGCAGGGAGCCCGATGTGGGGCTCCATCCCAGGACCCTGGGATTATGACCTGAGCCGAAGGCAGATGCTTGACCATCTGAGCCACCCAGGCGCCCCCGAAGACAACCTTTTAAATAATTACAACGTTGAGGGAGGCTGAAGATAAGAGGGGACAAGAACTTCAAAAGGAGGCGTTGCTGAGACAGTGGAGGATGCACTAAAGCTTGGAGTGGCAGCAGGAAGCTGGGGAATCTGCTTAGGGATGGTGTAAGAAATGGGCTCTTGGTTGCAGAGAAACTGGCATGTTCCAGATACAGGCCTCCATCCATTATAATATCCAGGTGATGAAAGACTTGTTTGAAAGAGCAAGAAACAAAGGAGACACCATTTAAGGCTAAAAGCCACTAACATTTTGGCTTTTTCAATCTCCCTTGCATTTTGTTTTATAGGGTAGTATTTATACTACATGTACAACTTTTTTTTAGCATCAAGGATGTGAAAACCTTTTAAATGGCTATCCAGTATTTGTTTATATGGATGCTATATATTTTACTTAACAACTTCCAATCTTGGGGGTGTCTGAATTATTAATAATCTTTTGCTATTATGAGTAATGCTGTAGTTAGTACTGTTACGGCTAAATCTTGAGTTAGAAATAGAGTTCTAGAAAGTAAAGTAACCCTTAATTACAGAGATGAAGGAAGGCAGTAGATTAGGAATTTTGGAGAGTGTGGAGCTGTTCTGTAGACCTAAGCTGGTAAATTTGGGTGTAGCCCACAGATGGGAGGAGAGGAGGTGAGCTTCTTGACTAGACATCAAAATGAGAGGCATGGTTCACCTCCTACACTGTTGGTGGGAATGCAAACTGGTGCAACCACTCTGGAAAACAGTATGGACGTTCCTCAAAAAGTTGAAAATAGAGCTACCATACGATCCAGCAATTGCACTACTGGGTATTTACCACAAAGATACAAATGTAGGGATCCGAAGGGGTACGTGCACCCCAATGTTTATAGCAGCAATGTTCACAATAGCCAAACTGTGGAAAGAGCCAAGATGTCCATCGACAGATGAATGGATAAAGAAGAAGTGGTATATATACACAATGGAATATTATGCAGCCATCAAAAGGAATGAGATCTTGCCATTTGCAATGACGTGGATGGAACTGGAGGGTGTTATGCTGAGTGAAATAAGTCAATCAGAGAAAGACGTGTCATATGACCTCACTGATCTGAGGAATTCTTAATCTCAGGAAACAAACTGAGGGTTGCTGGAGTGGGGGTGGGGTGGGAGGGATGGGGTGGCTGGGTGATAGACATTGGGGAGGGTATGTGCTATGGTGAGCACTGTGAATTGTACAAGACTGTTGAATCACAGATCTGTACCTCTGAAACAAATAATGCAATATATGTTAAGAAAAAAAAAGATAGCAGGAAGGGAAGAATGAAGGGGGGGAAATTGGAGGGGGAGACGAACCATGAGAGATGATGGACTCTGAAAAACAAACTGAGGGTTCTAGAGGGGAGGAGGGTGGGGGGATGGGTTAGCCTGGTGATGGGTATTAAAGAGGGCACGTTCTGCATGGAGCACTGGGTGTTATGCACAAACAATGAATCATGGAACACTACATCAAAAACTAATGATGTAATGTATGGTGATTAACATAATAAAAATTTAAAGAAAAAAAAATAAAAGCTTTCCAGATTAAAAAAAAAAAAAAGAGGCATGGTTCACTGTAGGTAAACTCAATCTGTAGGATTGCAGAAGTGCATAGCTGGCCAAATAAGAAACAATGTTTTATGTAATCCTGTGCCTTGAATTTAAGGAAGTTTATTGGAAGTGTTCACATGAAAGTATCTGCTAGTAATGGGTGATTGCAGCAGTGCTCAATGCAACCTTACAAATATTTGTCAGAGGAGGAAAAGTAGAATTGGTTGAACACCTCCTAGGTGTGAGGCACAGTGCTCAATACAGTATGTATGTTAGATTTTCATAGCAGGTGTTTTAAAGATGAGACTCAGTGAGGTTAAGTAACTTCTGAAGACTCAAGAGCCCATGCTCATTCCCCTAGCCTAAGAAAGTAAACCTTAGATCAGACCTGTTCTGAGGACTTCTGATGGACCAGTCTACATACTTTGATCATAACACATAATACCTGCCACCTATAGTTATTTGTTTATTTTAGTTTTTCCTGTTGTAAGACCATGAAGCTCTTGAGAGCAAGACCATCTTTGATCCAAATCCCCTTAACTTGATAAATGTTTTTTAAATATTTATCAAAGGATGATTGAGTATCCCAGGCAGGATATTTCCTTAGATTTGGGTAGAGAGAACTAAAGTTATGGTGGAGGAGAAATAATGAGTAGATCCCAACATTGAAAGCATTAACTCCTATGAGGCATAACGTTTTTTATGATATAACACTTAGCTTGCTATGAAGCTGCCGTGGTCAATTCATTTAAATTTATGTATTTATAATATATTTTCTATGGGAAAATATAATTTCCTTCATCATACTAACTTTGAAAGAATACCTCTATTCTACTGAGTAAAGTATTATTGAGTAAAGTATTATTGAGCTACAAATAAGCTATAAATTGAGCTACAAAAAGATAATTTTATTTTTAAGTAATCTCTACACCCAACATAGCTACAAATAAGCTATAAATTGAGCTACAAAAAGATAATTTTATTTTTAAGTAATCTCTACACCCAACATAAGGGCTCTAACTCACAACCTGGATATCAAGAGTTACCTGTTCTACCAACTGAGCCAAACAGCCATTCCTAAATAGAGAATTTTAGACATAGTAGCTCTAAGTGCTACCATGTGTTGGGGGAAAACTTTTGGTGGCAAAAATTGAGTGCATAGAACTTTTTTTTTTTGGAGAAAAGAGAGGTCCCCTCCATGTGCTCATCACTAACTTCAGCAATAATAAACTCATGGTCCATTCTGTCTCAACTATATTTCTTTACTCCTCCCAACCCACTGATTTATTTTTTTTTAAGATTTATTTATTTATTAGAGAGTGCGCGCGCACAGGCCCATGAAAGGGGGGAGGGGCCGAGGTAGAGGGAGAGAATCTCAAGCAGACTCCCCACTGAGCTCAGAGCCCAACATGAGGCTCGCTCCCAGGACTCTGAGATCATAACCTGAGCTAAAATCAAGAGTCCGACTCTCAACCGACTGGGCCATCCAGGCCCCCTGCACCCCCCAACCCCCCCCACCATGGAAGAACATGCAACACTTGATCTCAGCATTATGAGTCTGAGCCTTACACTGGGTGTAGAGATTACTTAAAAGTAAAATTTAAAAAGAAAAAATAAAATACCAGACATTATATGTCATTCATACAGATTTCAGTATTTCTTTCTTTCTTTTTTTAAGATTTTATTTATTTATTTGACAGAGATAGAACCAGAGAGCACAAGCGGAGGGAATGGCAGAGGGAGAGGGAGGAGCAGGCTCTGCACTGAGCAGGGAGCCGGATGCGGGGCTCGATTCCAGGACCCTGGGATCGTGACCTGAGCCGAAGGCAGACGCTTAACTGTCTGAGCCACCCAGGTGCCCCCAGACTTCAGTATTTCTAAAAGATAATTATTCTTTTTTTAAAAAACATAATCAAAATATCATTGTTAAACCTGCATGAAATTAACAAGAGTTTCTAAATATCAAAAATGGAGGCACGCCTAGGTGGCTCAGTCAGTTAAGCTTCTGACTCTTGATCTCAGGTCTTGATCTCAGGCTTGTGAGTTCAAGTCCCATGACTTGATTATGTCAAGTCATAAAAAGTATTGTGGGGCACCTGGTTGGCTCAGTTGGTTAAGCATCCAACTCTTGATCTCACCTCAGGTACTTGATCTCAGGGTTGTGAGTTCAAACCCCACATTGGGCTTAAAAAATAAAAATAGATAAATACGTATCAAATATGGATATTTCAGATTTTCACTATCCTACACCCCTCACCCTTTTGATATAGTTGTTTGAATTCAGGAGTCTTAACTCTTATTTATCTATTTAATTAATAGTTTTCCTCTCCCTTTATCCTCTTTGCAGTTTATTTAAAAAAACAGTGAATTTTCCTGTAGAATTTTCCACATTTTACTAATTGGCCCCATGGTCTCATTTAACATGTTCTTCTGTCTTCTCTGTTAGATCCAGAAACTTGATCTGATTCTGATGCAACAATACTTTATAGCTAATGTTGTGTACTAACATCAGAAGACTCTTATTGTTGTCTCCCTTTTTGTATTGTTGATAGCCACTGATGAACATTTCCTGTAAATTCTCTCTTTCCTTCTTCATTAATCAACTGGAAATGTTCCCTCGTGGATGATTTAATTATCCAAGGTCGAGTTTGTACAGAAAAAGCATATTAAGGACTTGATTTTTTTTTGAACCAGTTTTCAGAATCAAAAATTAGGTTTCTAGATCCTTCAGTGGTGCCTACCAAGGTTTTTGGGGGTTTGGTTGTTGTTTGTTTTTTTTTAAGTATCATATGACCTCCTGAATTTTTCAAATATTTAATGTGTTGCAATCCATTGCAGTTACTGTTCTTATTGATGCCCAATTTTGGCCCAGTGGGAGCCTCTTCAGGTAGACTCCTAAATCCTTCTGATATGATCCCAGTGGTTTTTGATAGTTTCTTTTGTTTTCTGGTAAGACAAAATGTTCTAGGCTTACCTTATACAGTTTCTGCCCCAAACCTAGAATCAACCATTTCTCCAAAGTGTTTTGTTTCGAAAACACATTTCTTTCATGTATATCTACTATTTATCTGAACAATATAAATATACATGTATACACTATTATATAAATGTGCTTATATATAAGCAATTATATACTTTAGTGTTTATGTTTATTAGTAATATCACTATATATACATATCTATATGGTTTCAGAATAATACCAATATTATTACTAAAATATAAATTATTTACTGAGAACAGTTTAATATTTTTTGGTTTGGTCCTCAGTGTAAGTCCTTTGGTACAAATTACTGTTTATTTATTTATTTTTTGTTCTTTTAAAAATTTTATTTATTTGACAGAGAGAGACACAGCGAGAGAGGGAACACGAGCAGGGGGAGTGGGAGAGGGAGAAGCAGGCTTCCCGCGGAGCAGGGAGCCCGATGTGGGGCTCGATCCCAGGACCCCGGGATCATGACCTGAGCCAAAGGCAGACGCTTAACGACTGAGCCACCCAGGCACCCCCAAATTACTGTTTTAAAAATCATTTTGAACACTTCCTCTTTATGTGGTTAAGCCACAACCTTAATACATTGTGAGGTCCATTTGTTTTATTTTGCTTTTGATTTTAAAGATTGCTTTTTTTAAAAATAGTTTTGTAATGATGTAAAACGATTACATATTTTCAAAGTCAAGCTTACAAAATAAGATGTTTTTAGAGAAACTAGTTGATATTTCTATCCTTTCACTCTGATCCTCTCTCCCTCTCTAGGTAAACATTTATAAAATTTTATGACTTTGATTTTCAAAAATGTAAGCAAATATGTATACATGTTTGTAGCCACCTCTTGCCATCGCAAATAAATGGGAGCATATTACTCACTACATACTTTTTTCTGTCTTGCCTCTTTTATTTAACTGTATGTATAGGAGAGAGAAACATTAATTTTATTATACATAGAATATAAAGAATTTTGAAATGTACTCACATATATGAACATTGAACTAAGCTGTAAAGTTTTAGATAAAAAGATGTGGAGGAGAGTGGTTTTCTCTCTTACTCAGACACGCAAGGACAAACTGTTCTGTAAGCTTATGCTAGGAAAGTCAGTTTCTCTTTTCTTGCATGCTTAGTAGGCAAGCCATTTCAGCAGGAACTAGTGTTTCAGTTTTCCCTTATTTTTATTTGATTACATGTTCTTAAATAGACTGATCCTCAAGTTTGTCTTTTAAATTGAATAGCTGTAAATGTTTCTCACTTCTTGAAGACCATACAGTATGGCTTTTAAAAAGGTAATAATCACCGCTGGAGCTTGCCTGAATTTCCAAGACGTGACCATTTTGAGTATCCTAGTGCTTAAGGAGGAAAAATATGTAAATAAAATTCCTTTATGCAAATGTTTCCTGCAATTCTCATTGCCATCCAAATTCTTGTAAATCATGATAAACAGATGCTACTGAACTAAATGACTAAGTAAAATTATGGAGATAGATTCTATTTATCTTATTTTTCAGTGTTGGGGAGGGAGAGAAGGATATTAACTAAATTTTATCTGTCTGCATGATGATTAGGGCAGACACCAAGAACTCTATTAATTGAGTTCAGCAAGGCGAGATGTGGTACTCTTCAAAATTGGAGAGCTGCCCTTGGTTAAGGGAGAGGTTCTATTGCAACTTGGTTTGCTTTACCAGAGAACTGTGTTTTGGAAACAATTCAGTATCAAGCTTGCTGGGTCTTTGCCTACTGCTTAAATTTCTGTTACCTATTTTTCTTAAAAAAATTGAAGTAAACTTCACTTAACATAAAATTTACCATTTTAACTATTTAAGAATGTGCAGTTTGATAACTTCCAGTACATTCACAATGTCATGCAACCATTGCCACTATGTAACTCCAGAACATTTTCATCATTCCCAGAAGAAACTGGGTACTAACTAAATGGTCACTCCCCTTTTTCTCTCCCCAACCCCCCAGCCCATGGCACCCATCTGCTTTCTGTGTTTATGTATTTAACTCTTCTGGACATCTGGGAACATACAATATGTTGCTTTTTGTGTCTGGCTTCTTTCACTTAGCATAATGTTTGCAAGATTCATCTTGTAGTAGGTATCAGTACTTCAGTCCTTTTTATGGCCAAATAATACTACATTGTATGGATATATCACAATTTATTCATTCATCAGTTGATGGATATTTTGGTTGTTTTCACCTTTTGGTTATTGTGAACAGTGCTGTTATGAACATTTGTTTACAAGATTTTATTTGAACACCTGATTTCAGATCTCTTGGGTATATACCTAAGAGTGGAATTGCTGGGTCATATAATAACTATTCTTAATTGTTTGAGTAACTGCCAGACTGTCTTTTCAAATGCTTGATTGTGTTCTTTGATGGACAGAAGTCTTCATTTTAATAGAGTCCAATTTACCTAGTTTTTCTTTTGTTGGTTGTGCTTTTGGTGTTATATCTAAGAATCCATTGCTAAATCCAACACTGTGAAGATTTACGTCTATGCTTTCTTCAAAGAGTTTTATAGTTTTAACTCTTTTTTTTTAAAAGATTTTATTTATGTTTTTGTCAGAGAGAGCGCACAAGCAGGGGGAGGGGCAGGCAGAGGGAAAAGCAGGTTCCCCGCTGAGCAAGGAGCCTGATGCGGGACTCCTTCCCAGGGCCCTGGGATCATGACCTGAGCTGAAGGCAGACATCTGACCGACTGAACCACCCAGGTGTCCCTATAGTTTTAACTCTTAGGTTTAGGTCTATGATCCATTTTGAGTTCATTTTATATATGGTGTGAGGTAAGGATTCAACTTTATTCTTTTGCATACAGATATCCCATTGTCCCAGCACCATTTATTGAAAAGACTCTTTTTTTTTCCCCATTGTTGAAAATCAATTAACCATAGATACATGGGTTTATTTCTGGACTTTCAATCCTATCCCAGTGATCTTTATGTCTGTCTATATGCCAATACCACACTGTTTTGATTACTGCAGTTTTGTGCTAAGTTGTGAAATTGGGAAGTGTGACCTTTTACCTTCTTTTTCAAGATTGTTTTGACTATTCAGGATGCTTTGCAATTTCCTATTTTAAGGTCAGCTTATCTCTTTCTACAAAAAATGGAAGTTGGAGTTTTGATAAGGATTGCATGCAATTTGTAGTTAAATTTAGGGAATATTGCCATATTAACAATATTAAGTCTTCCAATCCACAAACAGGGGATGTCTTTCTATTTATTTAGGTTTCCTTAGTTTCTTTCAATAGTATTTTGTAGTTTGTAGTGTACAAGTCCTGTGTCTCCCTGGTTAAACTTATTCCCAAGGATTTTATTTTTTGTGATGATATTATAATTGAAATTACTTTCTTAATTTTCAGATCATTTAGTGCTTATATATAGAAATATAATTCATTTTGTATATTGAAGTCACTATTTTTATTAATGGAACTGTTTTCCCACCAGTGCATCCTTGAGAATTTTTGCTAATTCTTTGGGTTTAATGGTCACTCTCTGACCCTCAGTCTTTCTAAATGCTGAAGGATATTGCTACCCTCCTTATTCTCACCCATATTGATATGAGCATTTCAATAGTACTTTATTAACAAGAAGTTATGCCCTTAAATTAACCATCGGTAATACTTCATTTGAAAATGCTGACTGAAATGTTGGGGAGGAGAAAAAAGAGAGATCTGGGAAATAAGCTTATGTTCATCTTATTTTAAGTGTATTCTTATTTATTTTATTTTTTTCAGTATATTTGGATGGTTATAAAAAATGTCTTTTGATTACTTATTATATAAAATTAGAGTTTCATGATTAAAATCACCCATAATTCTACTACTCACAGATAACTACAGTTAATATTTGGGTTACTCATGGATGCTGAACATGAGTATTGTTAACATTGCTAAGATTATGCTCTGCATATAATTTTTATCTTCCCTCCCCCCTTTTTTTTTACATCAAAGTTGTGTAATAGTGCCTCACTGTTAGGAAACATCAATTTAAATACACTATAAAGATAAGTAATAGTAATTTTTTGACATTTATTTGGGACAGCCACCTCTGGCAGGTCTTTTTAATGGGTCCTTTTTCTTTCTTAAAATTAAGGTAATGCATGCATTTGGTTAAAACAATCAAGTAGTTCTGAAGGATTCATAATGAAAAACAATAATGCTTTTCCTTACTTTTCCAGAACCCAGTCCTACTCTCCAGGAGGCAGCCACTTTTAATAACAATTTTGTAACTTGAGGGATAACCACCATATTTCAGACATTATTTCTCTCCTGATATTTCTTGATTTATCAACTTTAGACATTATCTGTCGACCTCCTGACCTCTTTTCCTTACTTTCTAATCACCTCTCAAGCCCTGACCAGATATTAATATTATTAATATTACTAAATATTAAGAGCAACTAGAATTTCCTAAGGACTTTTTATGTGTCAGGCACTCTGCTCTGAAGTTGTTGTTTTAATCCTTATAACAATCAGATGAGTCTATTTACATTATTCTAGTTAAAGGATGAGGAAACAGAGGTTCAAAGAAGTACAGAAACTAGTGCAAAGGTGGCAGACCATATTTTCCAAAAAATGGCCGCAACAATATTTCTTGTCCCACCTGCTTTTCCAGAACACAACCCTTTCCTCTTGCCTTGGAGTCTACTTCCTCTCTTTTTGAACCTGAGCAAGCGTTTGTAATTGCCTTGATGAATAGAACATTCTGGAAATACTGCCGCTTCATGACTTATGAAGCTGGGTTTAAAAAGGCAGAACAGCTTCTTACTGTCTCTCTCCTTGAGGGGATTCTTGCCCTTGGAATCCAAGTGCCATGCTGTGAGGAAGCCCAGGCTCCATGAAGAGGCATAGGTCAATTTTCTGACTAACAGTGCCGCTGTAGGTCCCAGCCAACAGCTGGCATCAGTCACCAGATATGTGAGAAAACAGGCCTTGGAGTCATTCTCATCCTCCCAGTCTCCCAGCTGAGGCCCCAGACCTTATAGAACAGAAACAAATTTGCCCCCATTATGCCCGTCCAAATTCCTGGACCATGGAATCTGTAAATGTGACAAAGAGGTGTTTTATGCCACTGAGTTTTGAGGTCAGTTGATACACAGTGATAGGTAACCAGCAAATCAAGGCACAGACATCTGGTAAGTGACAGCCCTTGGGTTTGCATGTGACTCTATCTCCAGAATCAACTCTTAGCCGGTAGGCTCCATCAATGGGAAGTCTATTGTATTAGTTTGCTAGTGCTGCCATAACAAAGTACCACAGACTGGATGGTTTAAGCGTATTTTCCTACAATTCTGGAAACTAGATGTCTGAGATCAAGGTGTTGGCAGGGTTGGTTTCTTCTAAAGCCTGTCTCCTTGGCTTGCAGATGGCACATGGTCTTCCCTTTGTGCTTGTCTGTGTCCTCATCTCCTCTTCTTATAAGAACACCAATCATATTGGATTACAACCCACTCACGTGGCCTCATTTTACCTTAATTACCTCTTGAAAGGCCCTATCTCCAAATATAGTCATATTCTCAGGTACTGGAGGTTAGAAGTTTAACAGTGGATTTGGGGAGAACAGAATTCAGCCCATTAAAAACTACCCACAGGACATTCTGGTGGTCTTGGGCCTGTAGCTCTGGCTCGTGTCTCATTTATCTACCTCCTGCCTTCATCTACGTGAGAGTCCCAGGGCAGTGGTTTTAGACCCTGGCTGCCCATCAGTATCCGGTGAGTTCCAAACAGAAGTTATAGCTGGGTCCTACCCCAGACCACCTAAATCACAATCTGTGGGGCAGGCCTGGGTATCAGCATGTTTTAACCATGATTCTAATGTGCAGCTAGGGTTGAGGATGACCTTTCTGGGGAGCAGAAGAGGTCTGACAAGAGCAGTCAGTGAGCCAGCCAGGAGAAGTGAGGGTCACTTGGGGCAGCAAATTGTTGTTTTGGTTAGAAGGGGAGAAATAAAAAATCACAGAGAATCCCTTCATGTTTCACAGTAGCTTAGGTATGAGGAGAATGGGGTAGTAAGTGGAATAAAAAGCAGAAGATGTGGGGAAATATCCATCCCACTAGTTAAGGTGCAGAATTTTATTACAGGACATTGGAAACCAGATAAAGGAAAACAGGAAAGCACAAGATATTTAATGGAAGTGAAGAAATGCACATGAATAACTAGGGTTTGTTATTGCTAGGGCTGCCAGCTCTGTTGTCGGGTCTTCATGATTTACTTTGGAAATTTGTAACTGAGCAGGATTTGACTCTATTTTATGAAATGCAAAAATCAACGGCTGGCGTTATCGTTCAGCATGGGAGCTCATTACCCACATGCCAGGAATCACAAGTTTCCATCTCTGCTCACAATCGGAAGTCAGAGCAGCCCCGACCAGTCCCCACCTCGCCTTGCCTTGACCACAGACACTCAGCAGACCTCGATTCCGGACAGATTTTTCTTTCCTCCTGACTCCCATTCTTCCCCTTCGGCTGTTTTTGGGGCTGTATGTTGCTTGCGCATCGACATGGGGGATGTGGCCTATTCCTGAAGTCATTTATATTGGTATTACTACAGTAAATTCTTTATGAAATAAAAATCAATAGTCACCGACATTCTGAGTAGTGAGGAAAATAATTGTTTATGGCACTCAGCTTAAGCTGTTCTGGTAATCACGTTGAAAAATACAATATTTATTCATTAGATCAAATTTAATGAGGCCTCCTGGCAGTAATTATAAAAATTACTGTAGCAGTAAATTACTAATGAGTTGTGATGTGCTTCCTACCTGTGAAGAAGGACTGGGGGTTGAAAAAGCCTGCTACCCAGATGAGGATGTGAGGGAGGGAGCCCCACAGGCCCAGCACTGCTCTCTCACCCAGGCAGGAAAGGATCAGTGTACCCAGACCACAAAAGCAAACAAGAGAAAAGACCTAGGGCACGCAACCGGAGGGGGGGGTGGTTCTTGCAGCTTCGAACAGGATCAAGATTAGAGCATTCTTTTCCCCAAAGGTGAGCATCATCTCAGCGACTTGGAGTTGCCGGCATGCTGGGGTCACAGAGGAGCACTAATCTTATGCCTGGGAAGGACAGAGCTTCTTATTAAGGCTGGAAAATGATTCCAGAGAAACGCCGCCCTTCAAGTCTGAGGGCTTGACTCTGACCGCGGAGGTGCAGGTTCGGCTCAGCGTTTTCAAAACCAGCCGCTGAGCGGGTGCCTGCTCTAATGCAAGCACAGTTGATGGTTTTTACAAGCTCCTGGGGGTTTCTTCCTCCTCGGAAGGCTCAGAACTAGGTAGAATCTTTGCTCTTCTATTTATAGCATGGAGCTAAGTTGTGTGTGTGTGTGTTTAAGGGATGTGAGTAATTTGATCGAGAGCCTATATGTAAAAAAGCCAAAAAAAAAAAAGTACATTGATCTGAGGGCAGGCACGGTTTTTAAAAAAAATACTGTAACAGTTAAATGGGAACATTAAATCTTGACAAGGTATGGTTCAACATAGCTTGTTACTATAGTTTTCTGGATTAATAGTAGACAGTGGATACCAGCCTTACCCCATAACGGGGATGCTGTGTCAGTTCACAACAGTAGCCTTTGTTCGCTAGACACAGAACCATGGCCTGCCCGTGAGGGACCAGCTACACCAGGTGAGGGCCTCCCACCAACCAGCAGCTGGAGTCTGGAAACCAGCAGAAACGCCCACCGAAGCCTCAGCTTAGCGTCCCCCTCAAAAGCACCGTCTCTGAATAGCAGGCAGGCTGTCGTCTGGAGTGACAGCTATCTATTCAGGTAGCGGCTGCTATTGTCTTCTTACTTGTAACACCAAGAGGATTTTTGTTTAACTTTAAGAATTCTGACAGCATCTCAGAATGTCGTACTCCAGGCGGGTTCAGCCCCTCCTCTCATGGGGAGGGTGCAATGACATTAGAGTGTACATTTTTTTCTTTAAATTGCAGATGCCTTAAAACGAGATTGTCAGGTTTGTTGGCTTGTCAGACTAAAGTATCAAGATTGTCACAGTGTATTATATCACTATAATATGATCATTGTACACGGAACTCATGAGTAATATTGTACTTAGTGGTGGGACTGAGTCACATTAACTTAAGAATGGTGAAAGCCTTGCATTTTACCAGAGAATCTGGGAGGGACAGCTGGCTACCTTGCGGGATGTCATCATCCAGGGCAGGGCAGGAAACCCTCTGTGAAGATGGAGGTGCAGTGGTGGTGGCAAGCCGAGGGCTGTGCTGGGAGACCAGAGCAGAAGGGAGTGGGGGGCTCCTTGGGGAGGCTGATAGAAGCACCTGATAGGAACTCAGGAAATGATTTTCGAAGGAAGGAGTAAATGTCAATTTGTGAGTTTTCTCCACAATTAAAATCACCTGTGGCTAAACTAGAAGCAATTTGGAGAGGGGTGTTATTTTAGTATCTGCCCTGCCCTCCTTGGACATTTATTCACTTAGTCATTCATTCATTCATCTGGCCATCCATCAGGTGTTAATAAGCCCTACCATGTGACAGGCACCAGGCACCCAATGGTGTGGGTAACAGGCACAGGCCTGCCCGCAGGCTCGCAGGGTAGGAGGGTAAGTGTTGAACAAGTACAAGTACAAATGAATACCCACCGTCCATGTGGAGGAAGAACTGGGGAGGCTTAACTTATTTTGAGGAAGTGATGGGGAAGCTGAGAACTCGGGGGGAGGGGCGGGGGGGAGGAGCAGGAAGGGTTAGGTTGGGAAAGGTGGGGGAGGAGGGCTTTGGAGGCACAGGAAACGGCATTCCTGGGCTGAAGAGTGCTTGGTACCCATGGTAACTGGTGGAAGGTCAGAGGAACTGGAGAGAAGAGCTCACCTCTGGGGCCAGACAGACTTGAGTTTCACTGGGGGCCAGTCAACCTGTCTTAGTTGTGAGGGACTAAGTCACAATCTGTGAAGGCCTCAGCACACAGAAATTTGGTGCAGGGAAACAACCAATCTTGCTATTTATTGCTATGTGGCAGTGTGAAGACACCCAACTACCTGTCCTGTGCTAGATGGACTTTGGGGGCAGGGGTTGGATAGACAAAGGTAAAGGCACGTGCAAGTAAGCCACCGCCATTATACCCAATCAGGATGCTCAAGAGAACAGAAGAGCAAGTACTTAACGTTGTTTCAGGAGAACAACATCCCAAACTAAACATTCATTTACTTTGTTGGCGTTAAGCAGCACCTTCACATATAGTAGGTTAGCTCGTACATCATAGTTTATTTGAGCGGTACCCCCTGGATTTGTTCAGTATATAAACTATACAACCATACTCAAAATTCCTGAATCCAGTACACTGTTCTTGAAGTGCCTACAAAGTGGTCAATTCGAAGTCTATTCTTTTTTCCAAGGCAGACTAGTCTTGTGCCTACTGCTATTGAAATGTTCCCCAAAACTGACAGGATTTACAGGGCTTATCTTTCCCAAAAGATGCATGTAGATTCCTTTCACTAATGTTATGGTGAGCTGTGTTCAGATTTGAAGAAGAAAGTTTTCCTTTAAGACTTACTAAAGTTAAAAATTTATACCCTGAACCCTTCTAGAAGTCAAAGATAGCAGTGTTCAGAGTATGTACAGTTGGTTTTTTGACACCCATGAACTCCATTTCCCCATACTCAAGAGTTACATGGTAAGGATGAAGTGTCAAAGAGTGATCTTGGCAGTCCTACTGTAACAGCATATCAAAGCATGGCTGAGATAATTTTCATGGGCGAGTTGTGAACATATTTATAAAGGACTAACCTAGGCCTGGTATTCTAGGAAACTGGCTTGGTTAAATGCATATTTTATTCCACTTGTCTTCTTCATCGATATCTTCCCCTCGTTTTTCTTCATATTAGTTGTTGTTGAGGGTATAATGTACTCCATTAGTATTCCTTCTAGGTGAGACATAGCTTTTTCCAGCCTGTACTTCCAGAAGATTATAAAGCTCTTACTTGCTGTAAATTTTTGTCTGGAGGCAAAGCATTCACTGATGAGTTGACTGAGCTTTGTAACCAAAATGGCTGAACAAATGAGATATGGGGATTCTATACTGGCTTATCACTTCAGAATGCGTAAAGCGGGGAGTTCTGGGGAGGGGAGAATGGGGAAGAAGCAGGAGGAGAGCAGAAACAGGCTGGAGACTCACCAGTCCTGCCAGGCACGGCTTTGTTTGGCCCGGACTGTCTGTGGTAGGCGAGGGCACACGCATATTCTCACACGGCTACATGCTCCCTTGCCTGCAAGCCCGCTGCCCCTGACTCTTTTTAGAGTGCCCGGTCTGAGTGTGGCTGAAAGAGCCGTCTGCAAGGCCTGCCACGTGCACATGGTCAGCTTTTTGTGGAAGCTGCTTATTGGGGGTACTTTAGAACTCAGCCTCTTTGTCCCACAAACAGCATACTTCTGTTGGTTTTTTCCCCCTAAATTGAACCACTCCTGTCCCTAATTGTGTCACTCCTGCTGTCACCTCCTAGCCATCAGAGCCCGTGGCATGGTTCTGATTGTGTTGCAATGCGTCCTTGAAGCATTCTTTTTGTTGTGTTCAATGGCTCTCCTTCAGCTCATAACACAGTGGTCGCAATGGTTTCCTAGGGTCACCCATTCTCTGCTGAGGACCAGCCCAGAAAAGCTCAGTCGTAATGAACGGGGCTTCAGACAGACAGACGCACACACAGGCTTGAGAGCCCTCCTGGCTTCGGCCACTCTAACAAGATTTTGTCATTTGTGGCTTTTGCACATTGGAAAAACTTTCATCTCTGAGTTTCTATGGGCTATAAATACTTGGTAGGTTAAAAAGGAATCATTCAGAACATGAAATAAACATAACCTGGCACGTACACAGCAACACACCTCAACGGAGCCCTTCAACTTGTAGGCCAGAGCTGCAGGAATCCGAGACAGGGTTTCCTTCATCTCCTCTCTCATTCACTTCCCTCCGGGGCTGGACACTGCTCTGGTTGATGACCTCTTTTGGTTGGATATTTTCCTAATGAGGCAGGAGGATTAGGTCTCCATGTTACTTACACCTTTTAACCATGAAGTGAAAACTGTTGATTTAGTTGAGATTGGGGAAAATTTTTACAATGTATAGAAAAAATGACATGGATAATCTACATCTACCGCCAATCCAGAAATGAGTCGGCCCGTGGGACACTCTATCATGATTCTGAAAAATCACTGCAATCCTGGTCTCTTTGACTTTATTTGTTTTCTCAATAACTGCTTTTTTAATTTTTTTCAGATTATAAAAGAAATAGGTAGCTCTTGTGAAAAATCTAATAGAGAAAGATAGACTATGAAAAATAAAAATCAACCCTATTTTCCAAAGATAGTATCGTTAATACCCTGGTCCTATGTTTTTTTTTCATTGACATATAAAATACATGTAGAAAAGTGCACAAATCATAAGTACACATCTCAATATTTAAAATATCTTTAAAGATAGTGTACATCCATGTCACCACCATCTAGATTAAAACATTTCTTGTGCCATAGCAAACTCTATTGTGCCCTCTCCTAGTCAGTACCATTGCCGTGGTCTCTCTTCCAACATGTGTAATAAACCTATCACATCTTTATACTCTGTTCTCTCTGTATTATACTGTTGATACCTTGTTTTACGTATATCAGACAATTTTACAAAAATAGATAAAATTCTTTATGGAATATTGCAGTCAGATCTCACTTTATGTAGTATAAAATGTACATTTTAAATATATAGTATTTATAGGGTAAAATATATATTACCTTATAAAATATCAATAAAATCTCATGTTTACATTATTACAGATATGTAATTTATATAATTACTGCTTTATATAGTGTCGTTCTATCTCAGTAAACATAAAACATCATTTGTAATGGCTGCATCCCATTATTGTACCATAATTTGTAAACTACTTCCCTATGGGTAGACACTTAGCATTGTTCTCTTATGATTATATTTACAAATTGCCATTAGGGCAGCATCTATGGTCAAACTTATTCCAAAGGCTTTGTAATCCTATTTTCTTGTTATTAAGTTTGAATATTCTTAAATACTTCCACATTTTTGTATTGTCCATCTCTTTTGTTCTTTTTCTAGCACTCAGTCATAGCACAGCCAGGAGGACCGTGTGCGCGCGCACGCGAGTGTGCGTTCTGTGCTTCTGTTACGCAGCAGCCCCAAGCCAGGCCAGTCCTGGAGCAGGGGACAGAAAGTGTGTTTGGGTCCACACACCATGTCAGGAGGTTTTAGAAGTCATTTAAAAATTCTCATCAGGTTGCATTTCCTTTCTTCCCAGATCATTCTAGTCTTTCAGTGCACAGGAGCAAAAATTAAAGTATCTGGCTCAAGTCCTCTGATGTGGTCAAATTGTTGTAATGTCACCTCTTCCACTTGACTGGAGAGCACCTCCATGGATACACACAGTGCACTTTTTTTTCTACTCTAATCCATGAATATCACGACCCTTGTTTCTCAAACCCCGCCCCCAGCTTTTGGTATAATACTCTTTGCTTTTTATTAGGACTTAGAGTCTCTCATACAAAACTCCAGTCCTGTGGGTTGGCACATTTGCCGAATTTTCAAATCAGGGGTTCATTTAAAAATTTTTATTTTTTAAAGATGTCTTTCATTTTCAGTCAAAGGACAAGTAAAAATAATTCTCAGAGATATGTGTTTAAAGTAAAAGGGGTTTTTATTAGGATGTTTGTTTATATTGACTCTACAGAATTCTTTTTAGTCTAGAAGCCATAGGGATTGTTATTTCTTTGTCGTGGAATCCCTAGATCTTTGTGGGAGGCCTACAATAACCAGTTTCTCTTCCATTTAAACAAATTCAATTCAATTCACTTGCATTGGCAGAGCACAGCAAAATCTTGATTTTTCTCAGCCAAGGAGAGCAAAGACTGCCTGGGAGTTTTTAAAACATGGATTTTTTTTTTTTGGCCCAGAGATATAGTAGGTAGGTAGATAGACAGACCGACCGACCCTCTTCTCCAAAGCAACAAAAGCACATGAATTTTCTCTCTAAAACCCTTCCTGTCTCAGAAGATTATGTATGAATGAAAGAAAGTAAAATTTTCTTATTGGCTT